>NC_083349.1:73133062-73440562 GCF_030254825.1 Meriones unguiculatus
TCAGAGGTAAGCCTCACCAGCAGAGTACATGCAAGAAAGAATCTCTGGCATTGAAAACAAGGTAGAAGAAACTGATACTTCAGTCAAAGAAAGTGTTAAAAAAGTCAGGCACAAAACATACAGGAAATCTGGGACACTAAGAAAAGATAAAATTCATGAACAATGGGGATAGGGGAAAAAGAAAAATCCAGGTCAAAAGCATAGAAAATATTTTTAATAAAACTGTAGAAAAATAAAAAGGAGGTTCCCATCAAGGTACAAGAAACATACAGAACACCAAGTAGACTGGACCAGAAAAGAAACACAAACAAAATAATCAAACTGCTAAGCATAAAGAACAAAGAAAGGGCAAAAGCTGAACTGTAAAAAGAGTAAGTAAGAAACAAAAGTAGGCCCATTTTAAGGACACCCAACTTCTCAATGAAGACTCTGAAAGTCTGAAGGGCCTGGACAGGTAAACGCTCTGTAAACATTTACAGAGACCAAAGATGCCAGCACACACTACTAAACCCAACAACACTGCCAATAACTATAGGCTGAGAAAGGAAAACATCTACACTAAAACAAAAGTTAAGTACTATCTTTCTATAAGTCCAGCTCTACAGAGGCACTAGATGAAAAACCTCAGTTTGAAGAGATTAATCACACCCAAGAAGACACAAACAATAAATAATCGACAACACTAAATCAAGAGGGAGAAAAATCCCACACCGTAACCACCAAATGGCAAGGATCAGTAAATACTGCTTACTGATAACTCTCAGTACCAATAGCCACAACTCCCCGGTAAAAAGATACAGACTGACAGACTGGATTTGAAAACAGGATCCATCTTTTTGGTGCACCCAAGAAACACACTTCCCCATGAAAGATAGGCACCATGTTAGGGTAAAAGAATGGGAAAGGGTATTTCAAGCAGGTAGAGCCAAGAATTAAGCTCATGTAGCCATTTTAATATCTGGCAAAATAGACTTCAAATCAAAACTAATCAGAAGAGAAGGGCACTACCTACTCATTAAGAAAAAGTCCTCCAGGAGGGTATCCTGACTCTAACCCTTTGTGTAGCAAACACAAGGGCATCCAAGTCTGTAAAGGAAACCCCACCACAGCTACACCCAGCTCTTGTCACTGGAGAGGTCATCCAGACAAAGCCTAAATGAGACGCGCTGAAACACTTCTATCATAAATCACATCACAAATCAATGGACACAGCGGGCATCTTTAGAACGTTTCACCCAAAAACAAAAGAATGCATTTTCTTCTCGTGGAAGTATCTTCAAAATTGATCATGTATGTGAGCACAGAGCAAATCTCAGCAGATATAAGAAAACTGAAATAACACCCCACATCTTAGCTGACTACACGGATTAAAACTGGACATCAGCAATGGGAACAACAGAATATACAATCTCATTGAGACTGAAAATCCCACTACTGAAAAAAAATAGTTCAAGACAGGAATCAATAAGGACATTTAAAACTTTTTTGTAATACCCAAATCTATGAGACATAAGAAAAGGAGTCCTAGGTGTCAATCAAGTTCATAGCCTACTTCACAGGTGAAGTGCCGACAAGAAAAAGCCAGGGAGATCACATATCAGCAGCCTGGTATCACATTGAAAACTTCAGGACAACAGAGGAAATGATACCCAAAGCAGTAGATGGCAAAAAAATAAATGCAAAAAATGAATGGCAGGGCGGAAATCAATGAAGAAGTGGAGACAAAAAAAAAATCAGTGAAACAAATAGGTGGTTTTTAAAAAAAAAAGTCACTGGCAAACTCTTAGTCAAATTTGCTAAAAGACACAGAAAGAAGATTTAAATTAATAAAATTAGAAACGAAAGAGGGGACATTACAAGCACTGAGGAAATGCGGAGAGTCATCAGGGCCTGCTCTAAAAATATGTATCCCACCGAACTCGAAAACCAAATAGAAATGGATGAGTTTCTTGATCTACACAATATATCAAAGTTAAATCAAGATAAACTAAGACAAGGTTGCTTACTTTCTTCATCCCTATTGAACATGGTACTTGAAGGCTTAGAGCAAAAAGATAACTGAAGGGGAGCAAGGGAAAACAAATGGGAAAAGGGTAAGTCCAATATCTCTACTTGCTGATGATAAGACTTTATACATAAAAGACCGTAAGGACTGCACCAGCTGATAAGCTCGTTCAGTAGGGTAGCAGGATACAAAATTAGCACACAAACATCAGGGTCTTTCCTGTATACAAATGACAAAACAGGCTGAGGAAGACACCAGGAAAACAGTGCATTTCACCATAGCCTCAAAAACAACCACAAAGTCAAGGATAACTCTAACCAAGGAAGTGACTGACTTATAAAAACCGTAAGACACTGGAGACACCAGAAGACGGAAAGATCTCCTGCACACGTGCCCGGTGGGATCACTACCCTGAGGATGGCCACCCTGGTGTTTTGAAGAGGGGTGGCTCCCACAGCCTGGTCTGTTTGAGTGTGTGGCCATAGGGCACTATTAGGAGGTGTGGCCTTGCTGGAGTAAGTGTGTCACTGTGATGTGCCTAAGCCATGGGCTCCTCCTAGTGCGGAGAATCAGGACGCAGAGCTCTCAGCTCCCCTCCCCCACCATGTCTGCCTGCATGCCACCACGTCTCCTGCCGTGATGACAATGGACCAACCCTCTGAACTGTGAGCCAGCCCCAGTTAAATGCTCTCCTTTGTAAGAGCTGCTGTGGTCATGGTGTCTCTTCACAACAATGAAACCCTGACTGAGACACCTACCAAAAGCAGCCTGCAGACTCGGTGCAATCCCCATAAAAAGTCTAACATAATTCTTCACAGAAATTGAAAAAAAAAAAAAACTACCAAATTTCAGCTTTACCTGTAAACACAAACACACAAGAGACAAACAGACAAGAGCAGGATATGGAAGTCGATCCTGAATAAGACAGAACTGCCTGAAGTCTCACCATCCAGATCTTAAGTTGTTCTACAGAGCAACAGCGACAAGAACAACTTGGCACAAGAAGACACGTGGATCAATGAACAGAACTGAAGACCCAGGCGGGGCCCTCACTCCTGATTTGTTTGTTTGTTTGTTTGTTTGTTTTGACAAAGAATCCAAAATTACCCACTGTAGAAAAGCCAGTATCTTTAACAAATGGCGCCGGTCAGACTGGGAGGCTGCTTGTGAAAGAGTGCAGACAACTCAGCTTCTTTAAAACTCAGTTATGCTCTGTGAGCATGTTTTCAATCCCACGTGTGGGCTACGGAGCTGTTTGGTTTGTTCACAGCTGTTCTGTTCACTATGATTGGCTTGTGTTCTAGGACGGTCGTGATTTTGCCAGCGGCAGACACTTTAATTCTGGGGACGCTGAGAGGGAATGAAGGCCAAGACCTTAAGAAAGACTTCGGGGGCTGCTGCTCTCCCTGCTGCTGCCTTGGCTGCTGCTGGACTGCTGGGTTTCTGACTTCGAAGACTGGACCTGCCCCCAAGGAACTATGTCCCTAAACAGCAGGACATAGTAAAGAGACATCACACTGCCCATCTCCTTGGTTCCTTTTCCCTTCTTTTTTTGGGGGGGTTGGAAGGCATTAGGGTATTAAAGAGTTGGAAAGTAGCTAGAGATATAAGAACTCCATTAAAATAGATAAAAAGCACACCTACATCCATATTTATCACTCTGCACCTCCAAATATTTATCACTCTGCAACTCCAAATAAATCATGGAGCTCAACATCAGGTCAGACAGCAAGAATCTGATAGGAGTTGGTCTTGAGCTGATTGGTACAGGAAAAGTCTTTTTGAGCAGAACTCTGAGAACATAGGCACTAAGATCAGTAATTAACAAATGAGACGTCATGAAACTGAAAAGCTTCCATACAGCACAGGACACTATCGTGTGGACAGAGTGGTCGGCTGCAGAGCTGGAAAACTATTCTCCAGTTACACACCTGACAGAGGCTTATTATCTAACATATATAAAGAACCAACCAAACAAACAAAAACCTCTGGACATCAAGAACACAAATAACAAGTAAAAAACAGGGTTCTCAAAAGATGAAACACAGACGTCTGAGAAATGCTTAAGGGAATGCTGAACAGCCTTAGCCATCTGAGAACAAATTAAAATGTTTTGAGATTTTTCTACTTCACCAGTCAGAATGGCAAAGATCAATAAGACAGTGACTGCCCATGCGATCAAGGATTCGGGCATCGGATGCTGGTGGGAGTGCACACTTGTATAGTCACTATGGAGATCAGTGGACTCTGCATCTGACTACTGAGACACTTACTCATACTTACACGTAATCATATATGCATGTCATTAAACATAGAAAAGTTGGACCTGGTGCCTTATTAGAAGATTCACATCTACTGACTAGCAGCCATGGTTCTGGGATGCATTTTATTTTATTTTTTTACTTATTGGAAAAGAAAATCATTAAAATCACCAGCCACAAAACCTATGATCCACAGCAGTGACCAGCCTACAATAGATACTACTACTGAAAGGGTTAAATTAACAGAACTAACTCCATGTTGATTCTCAGACTCCATCCAAGGTTAGCTTGTCCCTGGAGTACCTTGGTTCTCACCCTTAAGGTCTGAGAAAGAACCACAGAATTGTTCTCAGCAGCTTGCAGCTAGACAGAGCAGCTAGGCAGACCAATAAAGACGGGGTCAATAAGAAAACAAATTGTTCCCAGGGTCGCAGTGCTCCTCTTGGCAAGCTGTTCCTCTCTGTGGTTTGGCCAGGTGCTGCTCACCAACTAGGTCAAAGTGCATTTCATTCCTTTACCCTTTGTCCAGTTGTGTAACGCTGAGGCTTGGAAGCCCCTGCTTGCAGTTTCTCCCTTTAAGAGCCCTGTTCCCTTGGAGCTGGCCGCCGCTCTCCCAACCTGCTGTGCAGAACAGACTGCGACCCAAGCTCGAGCTTGAATAAAGACCTGTGTGCATCAGACTCGTGTTCCTGGTGATCTCTTGGGGGTCTCGTGACCTAGGCATAACAGTACAATGGTGGCACACCTGTTATGGGAGTGACCAACCACTTCCTTACTGGGTACAGAGCCCAACCCGTGAGACGGAGCCCAAACCTGACACTAAAATGGCCAAGAACATAAGTGAGGTGGGTCCTGAGCCTAGGACTGCAGCTACTATCCTCTCAAGAGACATATGATGAAATGGCTTCTAGTGTCACCACACTGGAGCCACGCATCAGACACCCCCCTCCCCGCAGGAGAAAGGCTTCGTGCAGTAGAGAGTGTAACACAGAGATGCACAACTTGACCATGTGCAGAGAGCAAGAGACTTGGAGCACTCAGTCCAAGAGGGATGTCTTCCTCAAACCTCACGGCTCAGGCATCAGTGTGAAAGAAGCAGGAGGCTGGGACAACCCAGAGGCAATGACTGACTCTGAGGAAGCCATGTCCTCCAGACACAATGGGCTGGCACACACACGAACTCACAGACTGTGGCAGCATGCACAGGGACTACACAGGGATTGCACAGGACTACACGGGACTACAGGATTACACAGGATTACACAGGACTGCACAGGACAGCACAGGACTACACAGGATTACAGGACTGCACAGGACTACACAGGGACTACACAGGATTACAGGACTGCACAGGACTACACAGGACTACACAGGATTACACAGGATTACACAGGACTACACAGGACTACACAGGACTACAGGATTACACAGGGACTACACAGGACTACACAGGACTACACAGGATTACACAGGGACTATGCAGGATTGCACAGGACTGCACAGGATTACACAGGACTACACAGGGTTACACAGGATTACACAGGACTACACAAGATTACACAGGATTACACAGGACTGCACAGGACTACACAGGGACTATGCAGGATTACAGGACTGCACAGGGACTACACACGACTACACAGGACTACACATGACTACACAGGACTGCACAGGGACTACACAGGACTACAGGATTACACAGGACTACAGGATTACACAGGACTACACAGGATTACACAGGGACTGCACAGGACAGCACAGGACTACACAGGATTACAGGACTGCACAGGGACTACACAGGACTACACAGGACTACAGGATTACACAGGACTACACAGGATTACACAGGACTACACAGGACTACACAGGATTACAGAACTGCACAGGACTACACAGGACTACACAGGATTACACAGGATTACACAGGACTACACAGGGACTATGCAGGACTACACAGGACTACACAGGGACTATGCAGGACTACACAGGATTGCACAGGGACTACATACGACTACACAGGACTACAGGATTACACAGGATTACACAGGACTGCACAGGACAGCACAGGACTACACAGGACTACACAGGACTACACAGGACTACACAGGACTGCACAGGACAGCACAGGAATACACAGGACTACACATGCCCAAGCCACACGGGCCCCAGTGCCGACAGAGGTAAGCAGACAAAAGCGTCACCTCTACCAGGAAGCTCCTTGCAATTGTCACCACTGGAAGAAGAAAGTCCGTTTTCTTCTATGCTTGTCTGACCTCATTCACAAGCACATCTCGGGCGACCCCATGTCCAACACAGAACAAGCTCAGTGCCGTCTCTGTGGACTTTTTGTCTCATTTTATTTTGTTTGTGCTTTTTTTATTAGTATGTTTTGCTTGTTTATTTTTATTTTTCAGGTTTTTTGGTGTTTATTGTGGATTTTGAATATTTGCTTTTAAAGGGGGGGGTATAAAATTTGTTGAGTAGGGAGGCAATGAGGATCTGGGAGAAATTGGGGAGGAAAAACATGATCCACATAGAGTGTATATTCTTTTTAATAAAATGTTTTTAAAGTCTTACAAAGGAAGAGAAAAAATGAAAATAAAACTATCATCCTACTTCCTGCAGAAACTTGAAGTTTTCTTCACATTCACTGGAAGAGGAAGCCAACGGCTTCTGCAGCTTCTAGTCAACAGGGCACTAGACGCCCTGGGCAAATCGTTAGGCAGGAAAAAGAAACAGACATTACTGAGCCTGGGAAGGAAGAAATAACAAGTGTCTTATTCTCCAGCGACATGATTTTGTAGGTAGAAAACCCTAGCCAATCCATAAAAGACCTCCTGAAGCTGATAAATGACTTCACCAGCACTGTGACAAAGCGAGCATGCAGAAAGCACCTGTTGTCTTGCTATGAACAAACCAATGAACAACATAAGGGGAAATACTTAGCATATTTAACCAACATGGGCTTAGGCATGTACACAAAACACCTGTGAAAGAAAATTTAAAAGACCACATGAATGGAGGGCCAGCCACGCGTGTGTACTGAACTTGCTGTCATGGGGTCAGCTGCAGTCTCTTGCTGTCTACACGCATGGTCTGAAAACCCCAGCGGCTTCTTTTCAGGAATGAGGGACCCCATCTGTCAGGTGGGTCACTCACACTCACGTCCTCTTCCCTGGAAACACAGCCCCCTCAGGGCAGCTCCCGGGGCAGTGTGAACTCAGGGTGAGCACACTCACTGTCACACCATCCTTGAGTTCCCAAGGCGCTGCAACGATCCAGTGATTATGCTGCCGGTAAACAACCAAGAGAGAGGAAAGGGGTCGCAGAGATACGTGTAAACCCACGCGTGAGTGTCCATGTGGCGAAAGGGAAGTCCAGCTGTTCACCTGCAGAAGAAGGGTCCCACGTCTTGATAAGAAGAAAGCGAATTCCAGCAGGGTGCTAGGAGACAGGAGGCTGAGGAGCGGAGCTGCAGGATGGCAGCTGCCGCGCCTCACTGTAGCGTCACCACTGTCCCGTTCACAGACACGGGAGAGCACGGTCACTGCGGGCTGAGGGTGGCAGCTGGTGGGTACAGAGACGCAGCCGTGCCAGCTCTGAAAGTTTCATAAAGCCCGAACGTGCGTCACTGTGTGTGTGCCTGCTGTGTGCCTGTGCACTGTGTGTGTGCCTGCTGTGTGCCTACTGTGTGCCTGTGCACTGTGTGTGTGCCTGCTGTGTGCCTGTGCACTGTGTGTGTGCCTGCTGTGTGCCTACTGTGTGCCTGTGCACTGTGTGTGTGCCTGCTGTGTGCCTGTGCACTGTGTGTGTGCCTGCTGTGTGCCTACTGTGTGCCTGTGCACTGTGTGTGTGCCTGCTGTGTGCCTGTGCACTGTGTGTGTGCCTACTGTGTGCCTGTGCACTGTGTGTGCCTGCTGTGTGCCTGTGCACTGTGTGTGTGCCTACTGTGTGCCTGCTGTGTGCCTGCTATGTGCCTGTGCACTGTGTGTGTGCCTACTGTGTGCCTGTGCACTGTGTGTGTGCCTACTGTGTGCCTGCTGTGTGCCTGCTGTGTGTCTGTGCACTGTGTGTGTGCCTGCTGTGTGCCTGTGCACTGTGTGTGCCTACTGTGTGCCTGTGCACTGTGTGTGTGCCTGCTGTGTGCCTGCTGTGTGCCTGTGCACTGTGTGTGTACCTACTGTGTGCCTGTGCACTGTGTGTGTGCCTGCTGTGTGCCTGTGCACTGTGTGTGTGCCTGCTGTGTGCCTGTGCACTGTGTGTGTGTCTACTGTGTGCCTGTGCACTGTGTGTGTGCCTGCTGTGTGTCTGTGCACTGTGTGTGTGCCTGCTGTGTGCCTGTGCACTGTGTGTGTGCCTACTGTGTGCCTGTGCACTGTGTGTGTGCCTGCTGTGTGCCTGTGCACTGTGTGTGTGCCTACTGTGTGCCTGCTGTGTGCCTGCTGTGTGCCTGTGCACTGTGTGTGTGCCTACTGTGTGCCTGCTGTGTGCCTGCTGTGTGCCTGCTGTGTGCCTGTGCACTGTGTGTGTGCCTGCTGTGTGCCTGTGCACTGTGTGTGTGCCTACTGTGTGCCTGCTGTGTGAAGTTTGTGGAACTGCTGGCGTGAGGACTCGAAGTAAACCAGTGTCCACTATAATTAGGACTCTTGACCCCTGAGCCATCCCTGCAGCCCAAGCTCTGAACTTCTGACCCCTGCTTTGGCTTCCCACGCGAGGATTGAGTTAGCACAGTGCCGTGGCCCCATGAATGCTGGGGAGCAAGTGTAACGCCGGAACTTCCTCAGCCGAGATGCAGCTTTGTAGGACGCAGAGCTCAGAAACAGGCATGAGAGCAGCAGCACAACCGAAGGTGATGAACACCATCAGACCGTCCACCAGGGGCGGTTAGGGCCGTCCACCAAGGGCAGGTAGGACAGTGCCTGTGTGACCTAGCAAACAGAGAAAGGTCACAACTGAAAGTGATTAACAACATCAGACCGTCCACCAGGGGCAGTTAGGATGATGCCTGTGTGATCTAGCAAACAGCAGAGAAGAGAGAGAGGGAGGGGAGGAAGGGAAAGGGAGAGAAGAAGGAAGAGGGAAGGAGAGAGAAAGGGAGAAAGAGGGAGATGGAGAGAGAGGGAGAAAGGGAGAAAGAGGGAGAGAGGGGGAGGGACAGAGAGAGAGAAGAGAGAGGGGGAGAAAGGGACAGAAAGAAAGAGAGGGAGAGAGGGAGAGAGAAAAAGAGAGAGAGAGAAGAGAGAGGGAAAGAGTGGCCTTCAGCTGCAGGGGGGATGGCGAGCTGGTAGCCATCCCAGGAACAGCCTAACCGCTTCTTACAAAATGACTTTAACTGTCACAAGACCAAGCAGTTCACCCTCCTGGCATCTAATGCAGAGAAACAGAAATTATGTTTACAGAAAACCTGTTAGGCTCATGACATCGATAGTCGTAATAGTGAAAACCAGGCCCAGAGCTTTCATGGGTGAGCTGTGAACATGAGGTGGCGGGTCTGTCCCGCAGAGTGCTGCTCAGAGTGAAGAGGGCAAACGTTGTCACTGGGATGTGTGGAAGAAAGGCCACTCCGACACGCCACCCACCGTGAGAGTCCACTCGTGAAAACCCTGGAGCATCAAAGGGCAGCAAACGAGTCTTCTGTCACCAAGCCGGTCCCTGTTTACCCGTGTCCGTGTGCGCATCCAGAATGTAGCATTACGCCATAGTTCTGCAAAACTGCACCGTTGAGGAAAACCAGAAAATTCTGGTATTAAGTAACATTTTAAATCCACAGTTATCTCAAAATAAAAGGTTTCACTTAAAACCCTGAGTCATGTTAATATTTAGAGTGCTTATGGATGCAATTTTCAATGAACTGAAATTGAAGAAGTATTTTACCTTTTAAATTTTAATTTTTAATCGAGTAAACGATGTTCGATACAGTTGTGTTCGCTCTTCCTTGAGGAGCAAATATCACTTACACACACTCCAATGACAGACCAAAGTAACGATTCCACCCAGCCTTGCTTGCTGGAAGGACGAGTTCGCTCACAGGCGTGTGGGCTCCCAGCACAGCTATGGACCGGGGAAGCCCTGGCGTGCGGGGGCCTCACACGGGAGCCTACACACACCTGGGGCAGAATTATCTGGAAAGGGAAGACGCAGGGCTCAGATGTCAGGGGAGGCGAGGGGACGGCAGGCCCAATCGTGAAGCTCTCCCATAGGTCCGCACAGCTGCCCTGGTTGAGATGGCCGCCAGGCTCAGACAACAGCACTTTATACCAATAATGCACATGGAGAAAACCTGCTGTGGTCTGGGATGAAAGGTGAGCCTCGGCCACTGAGACCGACATCCTGAGTTTACTCCCAGATGTTGGAGGACAGAACCAGCTCCCAGTGGTGGGCCTCCGGCCTCCACAGGCATGCACACATGAACCAAACTTAGTAATTAAATATTCGGAAAAAAGCCCTGGAGAATCCACAATAGTATTTAAGAATGGTGTTCTGGGGCTGGAGAGATGGCTCAGAGTTTAGGAGCACTGGCTGCTCTTCCAGAGGCCTTGAGTTCAACTCCCAGCAACCACATGGTGGCTCACAACCATCTATAATGAGATCTGGCGCCCTCTTCTGACATGCAGGTGTACATGCAGGCAGAACATTGGATACTAGACAGATGACAGAATGGTGTTCTGCAATGTGCAGAGAAAGAGAGAGAGAGACTGTGGAACACTCAGCCTTCATCAAACCCATCCTCAAGGCTGAGGGTCATGTGTGGAAAAGGAGGCAGAAAGAATGAGAGCCAGAGGTGACAGACGACTCCACGGAAACAGCATCTCCACACACAAGGGGACTGACACACACACAACTCACCAACACTGGGACAGCAGAAGACCCGCACACACTCAGGCCAGACAAAATCCAGCACTGAGAAGGGGAGGAGGGCACAGAGCCCCCATAACCAAGAAGCTGTTTGCAAGTGATGCCTGCTGGGAAAGGGAAGAGCAGTGTCCTCGAATGCAGTGTCCCCGGTGTCTCGGCTGCTCCAGGGCGGGCTCCGTGTCCAGGGGGAGCTGACCAACACAAAATGGAGTCCATGGCTTCTGTGTGGTCTCTTGTTTCTTTTAGTTTTAGGGTTTTGCTTTTGTTCGAAAGTGAAAGAAGAAAAAAGTTAGATGGGTAGGGGAGGTAGGGAGGTTCTGGGAGGGGGGAGGAGACAGAATATAATCAAAATATTTCTTATGAAAAAATTGAACTTCCTACAAGGACGAGGAAGTGGTGGTTTTGGAATCCCATGATTTGTAAACTACCCCCCGCACCAGCAGGTTTAGAATCATTTCTCCTTTTGTAGAAAGACAGGAGTAGCTCCACCCAGCATGGGATTTAGGTGACGTCTAAAAACTAACAGACTGAAATGCTGGGCCTTCCTACTGATGTCCGTTTACAGCAGCTCCCTGCAGGGTCAGCCAAGAAGGCAGCAGGCTTCACCTGGATGGATAACGTGGAGTCCAAAAGGCATCGGATGGCAAGCAGGTGAGGCCGTTTCTGCCTAGCCTGTGTTGGGTCATTCAGACATTCGTGGGACAGGAAGCCTGCAGTGTTTGAATTGCTTGAGGTATGAGAAGCCTGAGGAACAGGAGTGACTTCTCAAACCCGACATTGCCCAAGGCAGAGCACCTCTGCAGAGACAGCCCCGCTAAAGACCTTGACTTCCGATAGAAAAGAAAGAAAGATACAAGTATTGCTGACGAGCATAGGAATTTGATTTGGAGGGAAGGACAAACGGTCAAGGTCTCCTGGCATTGTTCATATTATGTTAATCCAGCATTACTATGCATATTCAAGGCAACCCCCCCGCTATTATATCGCCTGAAAATTTAGTCTAGATAACTGTTCTCTCTCAATACACTTCTCTCTGGAGAGGGCAAGCCATAGCACTTAAGTCTCAGAAAACGCGCCCGCCCGCACCAGCCAATCGGCCCCTTCTGCAGAGCAGTCTGCCTTGTTTCCAGCAGCGCCGGCTCCCTAATGCAGTGTTTCTCTCTCTGAGGTGAACTGTAGGAAGAATATAATGGTATTTCGCAGGTTTGCTTCAGATTTAAATTATTTCTAAACACTATTTAGCTTTTACATAGCTATTAACCTCAAAAAGGGGTCAGATCAGGACTAATAGGGAATTTCAGCACTCCTTCCTGGAGAATTCTTCTCTTCCAGGGATGGCAGCCTCCACTCCGTTATCTGCATAGCATTCTGTACTGTTCTATCAACAACCACAAACTCAAAAGACCTGATTGACAATGCAATTCTGACAGTGAAGGGGAAGTAAATTTTAGGCACTTTCTGTCAGAACTAATTGGTTTATAGATAAAAATAAATAACAATACATTTTACAGTAACAGCATTCTTTTCCTCTGTGTTTCTATTTTTGCTTGTTTCTTAAGCGAGCAGCCCAGGCTAGCCCCCACCTTACTTTGTAGCTGAGATGGCATTGATATCTTGAACCTCCTAGTTTTGAGGTGCTGAGTGTGTGCCACCGTGCCCAGTGTGTGTGGTGCTGGGCGAGGGCTTCTCATGAGGCTTGGTTGGTTGTCCCTATAGACGAAGCTACGCCCCCGGCCTCTCCCCACGAGTCTTCATTCTGAGAGGGAAAATGAAAAGCTGCATTCTGTGCCTGGTGCTCAGCTAAGCTACGCATGACACTGGACATTCATGGTTAACTCACATGAATTAATGGAGATTCCTGAGGAAGAGCTCCCCAGCCCACACTCCAGACCCCAAGGTAGATTCCACACCGTGAAGGTAGAGCTCTGAGCTGAAATCACAAGATCAAAACCCACCACTGACACGGGTCCTGGATGGTTGGCTTGTTTCCTCAGCTTGACACAGTCATCTGGGAACAGGGAAACCCAGCTGAGGAAGCCCTCATCCCATTGGCCTCTGGCAAGTCTTTGGGCACCTTCTTGATTAATGATTGAGGGGGAGAACTCGAACCACCGTGGGTGCGGCCATGCCTAGGCGGGGTTAGCTAAGAGAGTGAGCACGAGCCAGAGCAAGCGTGTCCGAGAGCACCATCCCTGGTTCTCCTTCAGCATAGGCTCCCACTCCTGCTTTAGCACCCGACCCAACTCCCCTTGAAGACGGCCTGTAACATCTCAGATGAATCAGCCCTTCCCTCCCAAGCTGTCCTTGGCTGGGCTGGGCATCTCAGCAGACTGGGACAGAGATCTCTCCCAGCTTTGAGTAGAAGGTTCACAGGGACCCATGACATCGGCTGCCTTCTCTGTCCCTGTCTTGGCATGCCCTCATGTCCCACTGCCTTCTTCTGAACCCCACTCTGGTGCCAACAAAGCGACCGACCACTGTGCTCCCCCTGGCCCTCCGCGCTGGTGCAACCCCTGTGGCTGAGCACTGTGCTCCCCCTGGTCCTCCATGCTGGGGGAGCTGCCATCCTAAGCAGCCTTGGAAACTGTTGGTCCATCTGGGTCAGGTGGGCTCGGGGAAGCTGGCCAGAGGTTTGTTGGTACCAGCGCATGCGAACTGTCGTCTCTCCCCTTTGCTGAAAGGTTTCCTGATGATTCTTCTCACTCATTTTCACTTCTCCCCTGTCCTTTCGGTTCTGCTGCGGCAGCACTGCTAGCACCTGACTCAAGCAAGCCAGCGTGAAGGACGGCGTCCCGCCAGCGGCCCTTCACCTCTCCTCAGAGAAAGGAGCGGCAGGAATAGCACAGGCTGGGCACGGGCCTGCAGGGGACAGGGACAGCCCGCCCTCACCTTCCGGGTGCAGCTCCCACTCATCCTCCACTCTCCTTCCCATGAGTCTGCAAACACATCTACAGTGCACACCACAGCAGCAAACACACCAAACGCTGTCCCTAGACCCCAGCTGTGGAGAGCGGGCACACACACAAAGAATTAAAGTGGCTCATGTGACAGAAGTTAGTGAGGACATTGGTGTGTGGCCGGGAACCCTGCTGAGGGGTGTATTTACACTCAAGTCTAAATCATAAGATGCTGACAAGGTGAAGAGATAAGACAAGATCAGGACAGGGAACAGCACTGAGACCAGAGCACACTCATGCATGCACACACACATATGCACACACATGCACACTCAGGCACGCTCATGTGCACACATGCACCACAATCACCTTGTTATTTTTACTATTTCCCTAAGAATGCAACTGAATTCTTTACGGCCCAGATCCCATTGGAGACATCTTATTATATTTGTTCGTCTGTTTGTGTTTACCTGTGTCACGCATGTATGTGTGTAGCGCCTGCGGAGGCCAGAGGATAAACTGTGGAAGCCTGTTCTCTCCTTCCTCCAGGAAGGCCCCGGGACTGAGCAGGCTTCAGCCATCTGCCGGATCCTGGCCCAGCATAGGTGAGTACTGACTGTTCACAACTCTTCAGTGCTGTGAAATCAGCAGGGAGCCAGCGCCCTCACACCATGCAGGAACCTGCATTCAGACGCTCACAGGGCTTCTCTCACATGCTCTCCTCTCAGTCGCTCTGTGTCTCTGTCCCTGTCTTTGAAAGCAGGTTCTTGTTCTGTAGCTCAGGCTACCCTACAGACCAGGCTGATCTTGAACTGGTGGTGATCCTCCTCCTGAGATTACAAGTGTGATCCACAACGCTTGGGTCAGACACTAGCCTTGACACCAAGACTTCAACCCTAAATGAGTCAGAAAGCAGTAAAGAAACAGGCGAGTGCAAACCTGTGGACTGCTGGATGCGAAAGAAGCCGAGACCAGACCATTCCAGTGATGCAGCCATCTGCTCCTCCCTCAGGCGTGAGGAGTTAAAGATGCTGATGTCCAGAGCGGCGAGCAAGGAAACAAAGGTGAACGGGGCACAAACCAACAAGGGAGGGGCACGGAGAGGGTGAAGGACACTGGACGGAGGGTGCAGCAAAGGCCCGAGCACAGCTCGGGAGGCAGTTCTGCAGGCAAAGCCACCAAGCCGGATAATGGAGCTCAGTCCCTGGGACCCACGTGACAGAAAGAGAGAACTGACTCCTGGACGTTGCCCCCAGCCTCCCACACCTGCCATGGTGCACATGTGTGTGACACACACTAAAATGTAACAGAATGTAAAGGAAGGAAGGAAGTTCAGAGCCACACAGGAGGCTCCATAGGTCAAGCTTGTCCCGAGAGCAGGGGACTGGAGGCTTGGGGTGAGGAGGATCTGTGTGACCACATTAGTGCTAGGGACAACCCGGTTTTTCTCCTCGGCTTGGGGAGACTTATGGAGCCATGTGTCTGTGCCCAGAGAGAGATCTGGGGTGAAAACAAGGTGCCTACAGGACCAGTCACTGTGCCCAGCGTGGCTGACAGTGAGCCCCCTCCTAGGGGCGTCCCTCTGCCAGGTGATGGGTCGTTGGGTCTACCCAGACCAAAGACTCATTCTCTTGACCAGAGGAAAGGAGAGTTTTTCCCCCCATCTTAATGGGCTTTTATTGCAACTCTGGCAGTAACTAATGTAGAGGAAAAGGGGAGATGTGAGCAAAATAGCCAGTGAGTATAATCAGGAGATAATTCATGCCATTTTTCTGTCGGGTCCACAGGACTTAGTGATCTCTTTGGCAAAGCAAATGTTTATTACCAATAAACAGGAAACATATTTAAAGCTTAGTAATAGGTAGCCAACAGATCGTACCCGTTACAAAGGCAAATGCAATAATAAAGGAAGAAGAGTTCCATAAAAATGAAATAATCAAAATGGTATTCAGAAACCCATTAGCAAGGAGCTGGGGTGCCGGGAAAAGTAGCACTCTCGGTGTACGCAAAAGACCTCTGCTTTTAAAGTCCTTAATGAGGATGAATCAAAAAAAAAAAAAATACTAAAAGCGTAAGGGAAAGTCTTCAATATCAAACTGTCAACAAAAAAGAGAAAAAAATCCAGGCTGCCGCCTTGATGTCCGTGTGGGCTCTGGAGTTGACCGTGTGTCGTCACCCTCATGAAGGTGGAGGGGGCGCAGAGGTTCGTGCCCGCACGGTGGGCTCACGCCAAGTATCAGCCCTGCCACACTCAGCACGCTGAGAGCCCTTTCTCAGGAGGCGCTTGTCTTCGTCCATCAGCAGATGAGGTGGACCCTGAGAGCAGGGAGCGGGCAGGCGCCTGAGGGTCTCATAGCCAGTCCCACTGGCAAGCTTGCACATGCAGAGTGGAGACTGAACCATGCTCTCTGCCGCCTCAACTTCCCAGACCTGTCCAGTTCTTCTTTCCAGAGAACCAGCTATGGCCAAGGGCAAAGGGGCAGGGAGACCACTGGGGATTAAGTCCTGGGAGAAGAGTTCATCAGGGCCTAAGGTGAACCCTGCCCGGGAGTGTCCCTGACCCAAATGAAGTGTGAGGTCCCACCTTTTTCTTCTCCTTCTTTCTTCTTCCTCTTCTTCTTCCTCCTCCTCTTTTCTTCCTTTTCTTCTTTCTCTTCTTCCTGCACCTCCTTTTCTTCCTCTTGCTGTGCTTCTGCTTCTTCATTTGTGTGTTTGTGACAGGGTCTCACCACATAGCTAGGCTTTTCTGGAACTCGCTCTGTAGACCAGGCTGGCCTCCTCTGCAGAGATCCGCCTGCCTCTGCATCCCCGGTGCTGGCTTGATATTTTTCTTTTAAATGACCTTTTATTGTGGCTCTGACAGTAGCTAAGTGTAGAGGAAGAGGAGGCCTGGGCAAATAGCGATTGATTGCAATCAGGAGGTAATTCAGGACATTTTTCTGTTGTGCAGAGAGGACCTAGTGACCTCCACCCCCCCCCCCCACAGCCTCAGGGCTGTCAGTTCTACAGATACAGATTTCATAAAGATCCGAAAGAAGCTTGGATGAGTGGCGCTATGCACAACTCGCACTTCTGCACCCGAGGTGGTGGCTGAAGTAGCAAAATTCGAGGTCATCCTTGGCTACCTCTCAAAAACCAACAAAAACATGTTTAAAGGGGTGTGTGTGTGTGTGTGTGTGTGTGTGTCTGTCTGTCTGTCTGTCTCTCTCTCTCACCCTCCCTATCTCACTCTCCCCGTAAAGAGTTTGGGAGAAAGTAGAATTATAATTCAGGCTTTATTTAAAAAAAATTATTTTCACTTTCCTACCTTTTATAACAACAAACACCAATTATCTCTCATGAATAAAAATGTCATTTAATAAAGTGACATTTTACAAAAAAATTAAGTGAAATGGCTGTTTTAAACATTGACTTATTTTTTCAAAGTAGTGTGCTGTGCCCCTGGTGTCAGTTATGCTGTTCTTCTTACTGGGCACTTGGCATTGACGGAGTGCTTTATTTCACCGGATTTCTAAGTGTGTGCTCAGTCTCTCCTCTTTAATCGTACTGTCAAACAAAATCTGCTCCACAGGCCACACGATCGGTTGGTGAAGGCCTGGCTGGGAAGCCTGGGACGAAAGGTCCATCCCTGGACCCCACGTGGTGAGAGCAGCAAGTTGTCCTTTGACCTCTACACGAGTGCCAGAGCCAGGGTACACACATCCACACACACGCACATGCACATTTGAGGCTGGAGAGATGACTCGGTGGCTAACAGCACTTGCTGTTCTTCCATAGGACCTGAGTCTCTCCTGGCCCCCGCGCTGGGCGTCTCACTACCAGCATGAGCACAGCTCCGGCACCCTGCCTGGCCTGGCCAGGTGCCCACACACGTCAGCACACACTCACACAAGCACACACAGAAATATTTATTTACAAAGAAAAAGTAGGTGAGGTGTGGTCACTCACGCCTTCAATCCCAGGGCCCAGGGAGACAGAGGCAAGAGGATGTCTGCGGGCTGGAGGCCAGCCTGGTCGACAAAGAAAGTTCCAAGTAGCCAGAGCTGCACCATACGACCCTGACTCAAAATAAAGATAAAAAAGAGGAAGGAAAAGAAGAAAATACAGAAATAAAATAAATGTCTCTGAAAACTACCTGCCTCGTGACCTTATACACGACAATGTGATCGTGCTAGCTACAGCGGTGTGTGTGTGTGTGTGTGTGTGTGTGTGTGTGTGTGTGTGCATGAGTGTAGTATATGTAATATGTGTGTGTGTGAAGGGGCTCCACATGTGTGTGAAGGGGCAGCCATGGCAGCCTGGCCATCTGGGCTTGACCACTGGAACCTGGAGACAACTGAGTGTGCAAACTTGTCCTCTGACCCCTGCACACGGCAAAAGGCACATGTGCCCACATACACATTGTACACAAGCGTAACTTTTCAACAGCCCAGCTTTTCACACCTCGGTGCAAATACATGTGAGCCAATGAGGAATATCCCAGAGTTCTTTGCGTCCATCCCCTGCGGTCTTCTTGTTGGAAACAATTTGTCAGCTCAGGAACAGGGCAGAAATGCTCGGAAGCTGACGTTCTGTGACATCATGCCTGACCCCGCAGCAGACCTTGGTTCTTGCCTAGTGTGGGTGGCAGTCGACATACCACATTCAGCCAGCCATGGCCACAGGGCGTGAAGGATGCTCGTGATCAAACACCCTTCCCAGACAGAGCTGGTCAGCAAACCCATCCTGCGCTTGCCCGTTTGAAAATATTTTGCACTCAGGCCCTAGGAGAAGCCACCGAGAAATGTGCTCGTCACTTCTTGCATGCCAGGCCTCTGGCCTCACGCCTGACACGCAGCATGCTAGGGAGCCCTCCAGAAGCTTCGGGGACTGACCGGTGTGCCTGGACTTCTGCCCGACCGGAGCAGTAATTAAATGACGCAGGAGCCGGCTCAGCTCGGGAGATGTTCACCTTCCACCAATGAGGACCTGAGTGCGAGTCCAAGGCCACACACTCAAGAACCTAGGTGCGCCGGCTGCTCTGGGGCCGTCTTCTCCCTTCTCTCCCCGTCAGTGTCTTTTGCACAGGAGTCTTGCATCCCTGGGTGTGAAGGCCCAGAAGCCCGTGCGGTCAGTTCACGGTAGGTGAGAAGTTGGTGGTGGGTGTGCAGGGTGAAAGGGAAGGCCATCCTGCTTTTGTAAGTTCTGCGATTTGGGAAATATCACCTTAAAGCACGCGGTTTCCACCCCTTTTAGCTCAATTTAGCTAATTCTCTTTTATTCTAATGGTGCATCCGTGCACTTTCATTAGGAAGCTAATGGTCTCAAAGCACTCTCCACAAACAGCAGGCGACCTCGGCGAGCACTCCCGAGCAGCCCTTTTGCTGACAGTGTCAACGCCCTTTCCGTGAACAGTGAAGCCCAGTGATGGGCGCTCTCCTCCAATTCTGGTTCCACTCTTAGTAACAAATCCACGGGAGCAGACCCTCTCATCCGCCTCGTCCCATGGCAGCAAATCTCAGCCGATAACAGCACTTTAGCAAGTCCATCTAGCGGGGAGTCCTAGCTCAGGAGCCCTCTGAAATTGCACACCGATTTGCACATATGCACATCTTTCCAGGAGAGGCTTCTCAGAACCACAGCTCCCAGCTCTGGAGTCACTGCAGGACTGAGGCGTCATTGCAGACGTCTGACCTTTGATTCCAACGAGCACGAGCACGGCACACCTTAAGATCCAGCAGCTCACTAGGCACTGAGAGTGCAAGGGTGGTCAAGGCGCCCGGCCTGGCGCTTTGTGGCTCTCCAGATGAGCGGGTCACACAACTATCACACAGAGGGATGAGCACTGCGCTGGCATTTGGGAGGAGCATGTGGCCTGGTGGGAGAGAGCGGAGGAGTGCGGCCTCGGCTGGGACCTCAGACCTGACTGGAGCTGGCTCCGTCAGTCAGAGGGAGAGCTGCACGCTCGGTGAATAACAGTGCTACACAGCACAGCAGTGTCAGAGTGAGCGTGCGGGCATGAGCAGAGGCAAAGGCAAGGAGGGCTGTGCTGCAGAGCTGGGTAACTGTGCCAGGCACATGGGCCTTTCCTGCACGAGGGGGAATGGAGCAGGCGTGCAGGCGTGGCAGGCACGGCCAGGTCACAGCTCAGAAAAGCGGCTTTGAACGATGCAGGGAAACGGCCCCGACAGCCAATGCCACAGAGATGCATGAGGTGGAGGCAGTGAGCAGCAGAGCTGTGGGAAGTGGCAGACAGATGGGACATACTGCGAGCGCAATGTCCCATGCGGGCTGAGTATGCTCAGGTGCCTGAGTGTCAGGGAGAGACCTCACAGGCTCGAGAGAACACACTGGCTGCTGCAGAGCAGGACACCTGACGGCCCCCAGGGGCACACTCAGACCTGTCTGTGTACATGCATGTAGCACTCGCTGATACACACTCACACATTAATGTTGTCAAAAAGACACACTCAGATACCCCCGGAGAAACACATGTAAACACCCATACACATATTTTCACACCTGTGCTTTCCCACTCAAACTGCTGTGTTCACAGTATCATGCATACATCACACATTTAGTCACCCACACTCACAATCATCCTACACACACACTCAAGTACACACACTAACACCTACTCATGCGCTCCCATATTCAAACTAGACACCCCCACTCCCGGACTCTCTCACACAAGTAAAAGCAAATCTTTTCAAAAAGCTATTGTCATATAATGTGAGTCTTCACTTAGTTATGGACAATTTTATCCTAGATAGACATATACGAGCTCTAGCTCCTAGAGCTGCACAGGAAAGCCCACAGACGCGCGCGTGGGCCACTTGCACACAGCTAACCTTCCTTCCACACCACAGCCCTGCTGCCCTTCCGGTGGTCACGTCCACAGGCAAGAACTGGGTCTTTCTGAGGACGATTCCCCTCCAGTGTATACACAGAAAGAAAGCCCTTCCCACGGGTGTGCCTCGGGCTTGGCTGAGCGCTCGTGCACAGAAATATAAAGAGAAAGAGTGCAAACGACTTAATGACGATGGCAGTGACTGTTAGGTTGTGCAAAGAGAGAGTAAGGCATGGGCGCAGGGCAGATCACACAAGATGGAGGAGAGTGCATCCAAGCATCAGTGACGCGCTGCCTGGGGATGTGTGTGCAGCCACAACCTGAGGACTTCTTAAATATTTGGGTTTTGGTTTGGCTTTTGGTTTGGGGTTTTTTGTGAGAAAGAGAGAGACAGAAACAGTGACAGAGAGACAGTGTGTGTGTGTGTGTGTGTGTGTGTGTGCATTTGTGTGCGTGTGTGCGTGTGCGCGTGTTTTTCGAATTTGTGCCAGAAGAGGCCAGAGAAGGGCCTTAGATGCCTTGGGGCTGGAGTTACACACCCTAACTCCATGTGTGAGGTGGTGCCATATGTGGCCACTGGGAACTGAGCGTGGGTCCTCTGCAAGGGCAGGGCGCACACCTAACCACTGAGCCATCCCTTCAGCCTCTGACATAACTTAAAATTGAAAAACAAAACCCGTGTGAGGATGAAGAGAAAATCAAGATGGAAGTTGCCTCTGAGAAGACACAGACCACAGGCCGAAGAAAAGTGTGCAAGCAGCAGGGCCGCACCTGAGCTGCAGCTCAGGCGCTGAGTGTGCCAGAACTCACAGTCACTAGCCTAATCCAGTCTGTTTACCTGAGCTCAGGATACAGAGCACGGGAGAAACACATTCTTCAATAATGCTTTTACGTTAAGTGCAATTTATATTTGTGTTGTTTAAAAATCATAACTAAAGGTACCTTAACAGAATAAAACATTGCCTTGATCCTAGTAAGACGGCAACATTTATCCATCACTAATTAAAATTCAGGAATGTTCTATTAGCAGGAATTGCCTAAGTCTTCACGTTAGGAGAGGTGGCTCAGGTAAAAGCTACATTTTGAGTTATACCCTCCAACTTCATTTCCCTTTACAGACGTTTTCAGTAGGCCGTAAGGTGAGCGAGAAAGCATGAAATAGGAGTGCCTCCATTAGAAAAGAAACCACAATTACAGCCTTGGGGGGAAGGCCAAGCCGTCCCCAGAAGGATGAGCTGTGTGCTTTCTCAGAGGCAATTTCCTTCCCCCTAATTTGTCAATTTCATGGCCGTCCATTAAGGAGTCAGAATGGCTTCCCTTGGCAAGCCCTCCCACACAGGTGTGGACGGCACTTGTAAAGTGCAGGCTGCTCACGCTCCGCACAGCCTTGCTGCTGTGCCCCGCAAGGCCTTTGATCACATTCGCTCAGGTATGGGCTTGCCCCGGTCTGCCACTAAAACACAGGTGCCAAAGGTCTCCTTTTAGGCCCATTTCCGAGGCCACACACTCCCAGGGGTCTTGTATGGGGCGCTCTGGATGGCGAGAACAAAGGGGGCCATTAATAGCCCATGACCATGTAAGCACCGTGTCCCATCTTCTGAAGAGGTGCATTACTGACCAGTGTTGGTGTTAAAGGCACAATGGAATTCTGTCTCTGGAACACAAACAGAGCCACCAACCCATGTAGGTGGCCTTCTGATCTCAACCGATGCTGACCGACTGTCTGGTTGACAGGTTGGTCATCTTGTCTATTTGATGATATAGTTGGGCTTCATCTTCACTTTTGAGTGTCCCCAAAAGTCTGGACTCCAGTGAGCTGAATCCTGCTGACTGAAGCCATTCCGGGAGCCCGCTACCAAGCACGGGATAGACGACGCCATTTGCCGTGTAGTCGAGAGCAGATGGGGCATGGGCTACTGTACACACACCTGCCGCTCCAAGGTCCACACGGAGAAGCGAGGTGTCCTCAACACCCCACTCGATTTTGACGGCAGAGCCAGGAGAGTCACACAAGTCTGCAAGTCTGGACTAAACTTTTAGAAGAGAGTCCACACCTACACATTTGTCAGCTGATTTTCAGCCAAGAAAAGTCATGGGTAAAAGACAGTATTTCTTTTCTTTTCTTTCTTGCTTTCTTTTTTATTTGTTTGGGTTTTTTTATGTTTTGTTTTGTTTGTTTTTTGAGACAGGGTTTCTCTTTGTAGCCTGGGCTGTTCTAGACTCACTTGTAGACCAGGCTGGCCTCGAACTCACAGAGATCCGCCTGCCTCTGCCTCCCAAGTGCTGGGATTACAGGTGTGTGCCACCATGCCCCACTAAGGACAGTATTTTCAAATAGCAATGGAGCAGTGGAGGTGGGGTGGGGACAGGGGACAGCTCCTACTTCAGACTATAGCGAAGTTCACTCAGAGTGGATATAACTTAACTTTCCAGAATGTGGGAAGCCTTTTGCCCTATAGCGGTGCTATGCAGATTCCGATTTTCTTTTCTTCTCCAATATCCACGATTGAACTTAGAGCCTTGTGATCACTCTCCAGGGCCACTAAGCTCTAACCCTGCCCCTATCCATCCATCAGTTATCTATCTATCTATCTATCTATCTATCTATCTATCTATCTATCATCTATCTATCTATCTATATGTCTGTCTATCTTTCTGTCTGTCATCTATCTATCATTCTATCATCTATCATTTATCTATCATCTATCTATCTGTCATCTATTTATCTCTCTATCTTTCTGTCTGTCTGTCACTATCTATCATCTATCTGTCATCTATCATTCTATCACCTATCTATCTATCTATCCATCCATCCATCTATCATCTATCACCTATGTATCTGTCATCTATCATCTATCTATCTATCTATCTATCATCAATCTGTCATCTCTCTATATCTATCAATTTTTATTTAGAGGCAGGGTCTCTTGAAGTTACTCAGACTGGCCTTGAACTTACAACCCTCCTGCCTCAGCCTTCTGAGTACCTAAGATTACAAGCCTCTCTACTTATAGTCACATCTTTTATGTAATCAGTTTTTGGTTACACAAAAATTTTAATTGGAACCAAAGGTCACAAGCCATAAAAGAAAAAAATGTGTACACTAGGCATTTCCCCAAAGAGGTACAAGTAGTCAGTAAGAGCACTTTAAAAATTGTCATCACCCTCCTTCTAACGGAAATATAATCAGAACCACAGTCACACAGGGCATGGGAATGGCTACTGTTAAAAGTGAAACAAACAGAAAACTGCGTGTTAGAATCTGTAGAGAAGCAGGAACCGTGGCTGCTCTTGGCAGGGATGTGGTGGTCGTGAAAACCCTGTGGCATTCCTGTAGCGCAGGGGCGTGGCTCAGAGCGAGAGCCTGGTGTACGGGAAGCCCCCAGGGCACCAAGCGAGTACATGTGCCGCTGTGAAACTGTCAAGCGTGTTCACATTGAACATTATGCGCATTGCCGCACAATCAGAATGAACAAGGCGTGTGGTGGCGGCACACACTGAAATCCCAGCAGCTGGGAGGGGGTGTCGGGAGCGTCGGGTGTTCAAGGTTATCCCTGGCTGCATAAGGAGGTTGAGGACAGCCTGAGATGTTTAAGATCATATCTCAAATAAATTGTTGATCAATTAAAACAGGGAGGTCTCCCTATCCGTGGACTAGGGGAGGGGCATAGGAGAGAAGAGGGAGGGAGGGAGGGCTACAGCTGGGATACAAAGTGAATAAACTGTAATAAATAATAAGTAAATAAATAGAATGAGAAGAATCAAACAATCACAGTTCTGTGGGCTTAGCCAGGAGTTCAGGATTCAGGAGAGGAGGAAGGCACCCTCACTGTTTGCTATACATTGACAAGCAAGCATGGGCTTGAAACTAATTTATCTGTTTTTCTGTTGTCTAAGCCAAATACTGAGCTTCAGGAGACAGGGATGGTGGAGGGCAGGAGGGGAGAAGGATGGGTGGCAGGCCAGCAGATCGGGGAGGAAATGGGTGATAGGAGGGCAAGAAGATGGGCTGCCCAATGGCTCCCCGGTAAAGGTCCATGCCTTGGAACCCTCGTGGGAAAAGGACATGACTTGCGAATGTCCTCTGCTCTCTCCGGTGTGTTTCTCGGCAAAGCCACATACACAGACACAAAAAATAGATACATGTAAAAGTATTTTTTTAAGGAAACAAAGAGGGAGGTTCTGCAAGGCGAGGTGTTCTTCGAGCTCTTGTTGGCAAAGCATCCAGCCGATTGCAAGGCTGGCAGGGACCTCAGGCTCGGGTCTGTGCTTCCTCCCAAGCTAATGGGGGCTGCAGCAGGCAGCTGGGGGGACTGCAGCCTGGACAGACGGCCGTTCTCCTCCTCCTGCTGGCCTCTGTCCCCCACCTCCTCCCGCTGACCTCTGTCCTCCCCCTCCGTCCTCCTCCCGCTGGCCTCTGTCCTCCCCCTTCATCCTCCTCTTGCTGGCCTCTGTCCCGAAGAGGCCAGCTGCCCTGGACGGAGCAATCCCAGTTCTCTGAGGGCTTCTCCTGCTGGAGCACCGGCCAGCAGCTATCGAGGCTTCTTGAGAATTTTTCACATCATGGCTGGATTTCATTCTGAAATGTCCCAGGTAAATATGATAATCTCAAGATCTCTCTCTACTCCTGTGTGTGTGTGTGTGTGTGTGTGTGTGAGCATGTGTGGTGTGGTGGTGGGTGCACCCTCAGAATGTGTGGAGGCCAGAGGCTGGCACGGGATGTTCTCTGCACACTTGTCCGCTCAGCTTTTGAGACCCGGTCTCTGGACGGGAGCCTGCGATGGCAGCTGGAGTGGGTATCAGAAACCCAGGGTAAGCATCTTCCAGAGCTGGGGTGAGGGTTAAGAGTCCATGCACAGCTCTTTATGTGAAGCCAGGAATCTACACTTTTGTAGCAAAAGCTCTCTACCCGTGGAGTCGCGTGGAGCCACGTGGAGCCACGTGGAGCCATGTCCCAAGGCTGCACTGGAATTTCTAAAGGTTCTGTCCTGTGCCCCTCACTGTGCGCTCCTTCATGCTAGCCTCTCCTCTGGGAAAACAGCCCTTTCCCCCTTTCTCTGATGGATTCTTCAGAGTCACATCCTGTCTGCTTCAGGAACCCTCCTTCTGAGACTTGTGAAGCCACTGCATGTCCCCCATGTTACCCTCACAGCTCGAGGGCGCACACACATGACTCGTGTTTCAGACACATGGCTGACCTGATTTGAAGCCACTGGCTCCAAAGCTCCATGCTGCAAAGGTGAGTACAGGAGGTGAGCTGGTGACGTGGGCCTCCTCTGGTCGCCGAGCTCTGTCTGTGATGACCACACCAGCCTACATCAGACACCTCTGCAAATGAGAAGCTATGGTCCTCTTGCTTCCCATACCCCCTGACCCTATGCTTAGAATTTTCAACAGATAAAATAGTTTGTAAGCGTAAATATTCCTTTGTCTTTAAAATAAACCAATCCACATGGATGTTAGGCACAGTATTCAAACACTGTCAAGCTTATGGGGGATTACAGAGACTAAGACACCAACTAAGGAGCATGCATGGTCTGGACCTCGGCCCCCTGCACATATGTGGCCAATGAGCAGCTTGGTCTTCATATAGGGCGCCTAAAGGTGGGGCTGTTTCTAACATGGACTCTGTTGCTGCTTTTGATCATTCCCCCCCTGGCAGGGCTGCCTTGCCTGGCCTCAGGGAATGAGAATGTGCTTAGTCCCCATGTGACTTGATGTGCTGGGGAGGGCTTATATGGGAGGAGGGAGGCTCCCCATTTCTGGGGGGAAAGGGAGAAGGGAACGGGGAGAGGAAAGGAGAAAATGGGGCCTGGGAAGAGAGGAGGGAGGGGCACCCTTGGGATGTAAAGTAAATAAACTGAAATTAAAAAAAAAAACTGTAACACTTGTCTCCTTCGGGACAAATTAACTAATCAAACAAAGGGGTGAAGAGGGCGTTCCCGGGCCCAGCTGGCTGTGCCCAGCGTCGGATCTGCCAATCATCTGGCATCCGTTCCCAGCTGGTCCGGAGCACTGAGCAAAGAGCTCAGCAGACAGTGTGCACACCGGAGCGAAGCAGGATGAGCAGCTTCTGGAGCAGACTTCTCTCAGGGTAAGCCTGTTGCTGCCTCTGGAGAAAAAAATCTCACAAGCAAGGGGCGGGGAAGGGGAGCAGGGGCAAGCGTGAACGCTCTCTCACCTTCTCTGTGTGAAGGGCCTGGCCTGGGAGCTGTTCTTCCGGCAGCTGGAACGTGACGTGAAGAATTTCACCACGCAAAACTCAGTAACTGGAAGGTCTTTCAACACGCGCACCCTTGACTGCTACCCTAAAAGCCCTCGGGAAGCCAGGCACGGCGGAGCTCCCCCATAATCCCAGCACTTGTGGGGCAGAAGCAGGTGGGTCTCTGTGAGTGCAAAGCCAGCCTGGGAAGAGTGACAGTCGGGGCTATGTAAAGAAGCCAAATCTCAAAAAGCAAAACAGAAAAGAAAAAATGTGGTGCTGGTTCAGGCTCTGAGTGAAGTGACGCCCGTAACATAATGCACATTTTTTTAAACTAAAAATGTGTGTGTGTGTGTGTGTGTGTGTGTGTGTGTGTGTGGTACACACACTACCTGCCTGGCTCCCACAGAGGCCAGCAGAGGGTGTCAGGTCCCCTGGAACTGGAGTTACAGACGGTTGTGAGCCGGAGTGTGCAGGGAATCAAGCTGGGGTCTGGAAGGGCAGCCAGTGCTTGAGCCTCCCAAGGTGTGAACACACAGATTCTCAGCGCCTGCTACTGCGCCCCAGGCACCGTGGGTGAGTGTCGCTGTCAGTGTCCTACCCTTCACTCCTCAATGCTGTGAGCACAGATGCTGCCCTTGCGTGTGACGCGTGAGGCTGCACGCTCAGGACAGCTGTCACGCACTAGTAGACACACATGAAAACTGGAGGCATGGCAGACGCACCGCTCCACGCAGCACCTTCCTCCCGGTGCCACACCTGCCACAAACAACACCACAGGTGTGCAGACGCCCAGCTAGGAACGAGAGCACAAGCAGTTGTGAGTGCTAGGGTCTAAGCGAAGAGTGGTGAGCACTCTTAACTGCCCCCCATCTTCTTGTTTGCTTGTTTGTTTGGTGTATCACCCTACAAAGCCCTGGCTGGCCTGACACTCTCCTGTGTAGACCAGGCTGGTCTCAAACTCGCAGAGAGCCGCTGCTCTTGCCTCCCAGGGGCCAGGATTGTGCTCTGTTGTGTTCTGCTTCACTTTTGTTGTCTCTGATGACAAGTCCTGCGCACTGTTATCACTGCTCTGAGGTGGCTGATGTCTCTAGCCCCAATGAACAGCTGCACTTGTGAGCACGCACACGCACACAAAATTAAAAATAAAATACACCTTCACAGAAAGCACATGCAAAGACACGGGGTTCGGAACCTCCTCGCCAAGATGGAGCTGACAGCAGATTCAAACTCAGATCAAGCTGACCCCAAAGGCAGAATTTCTTGGGCCATCTCTACAAAACTAGTTAGTGACAAATCGGGGCCTGTGCCTCGTGGGCCTCACTGTGTGGACACTGAGGCGATGGTGCTCTGCAAATAAGGATGGTTATGGGAAGCCAAAGGCCAATATGATTTTCTCTGCACAATTCTTAAGTTCAGAAGTAATGGGAGCACCGGTCGGAGGGAAGAAATGTGGGGAGGCGCCATCTTTATTGCCAGTGAATCCCAGGGATTCTCCCCAGCTCTCTGTCTGTGTGAGTGTGTGTGTGTGTGTGTGTATGTACCTGTGTGTGTGTGTGCATGTGCCTCTGTGTGTGTGTGCATGTGCCTGTGTGTGTGCATGTGCCTGTGTGTGTGTGTGTGTATGTACCTGTGTGTGTGTGTGTATGTACCTGTGTGTGTGTGTATGTACCTGTGTGTGTGTGTGTGTGTATGTACCTGTGTGTGTGTGTGCGTGCATGTGCCTGTGTGTGTGTATGTACCTGTGTGTGTGTGTGCGTGCATGTGCCTGTGTGTGTGTGTGTGTATGTACCTGTGTGTGTGTGTGCGTGCATGTGCCTGTGTGTGTGTGTGTATGTACCTGTGTGTGTGTGTGTGTGTGTGTGCGTGCATGTGCCTGTGTGTGTGTGTGCGCGTGCACACATCTGCTTGCTTTGAGCACTGAACTCAGGAAACTCCCTTGCATGCACCTTAACATTGAGCTATGCCCCAGACACAGCTCTGTTTTCTGGCCGCTACTCTGGGTCACTCCATTGCTCCACTGAGAGAAAAGTCCAAGAGAGAGAAAGGAGAGCGAGAGAGAGAGAGAGAGAGAGAGAGAGAGAGAGAGAGAGAGAGGAAATATTCAAAGGCCGAGCATTGCGGCTCTGACTGGTTTGGGCATCTGCAGATGTGTTGCTGGGACACACCAACTGCATCCGTGCGCTTCAGCCTACAGCCCTGGAGGAAAGAAGGAGTCTCACCTCAGCAGTAACAACAACAACAACAAAAATAATAACAACAACAACAAAAATAATAATAACAACAATAATAACAACAACAATAATAACAACAACAACAATACATCGAATTTCAGCCCAGTCGCTCAACTCTTCCAAAGATTACCCTTCCCTGGAGGAAAGCCGTTTCGTTTTCGAGCAGGTTGGGGTCTCTGGGGGACCTTGTAAAATCATGTCTCCTGACTCTCACCACGTGGCTCCTTTCAGCACTCAGATTTGTCACCTAATTAAGAAGCTCCATTGATGTCCCCAAATGATTGTTCTGCTGAAAGACATGTTCAGAACTTTCTCCGAAGATCAGCAAAGTTTCCTCTTTTTTTGTTTGAATTCTGCAATGTAAATAAATGTAAATCATGAAGTGAGTTGTGATTTTTTTTAATTACTGAAAAAATGTGATTAATTCCTATAAGGATCACTCCAAAGGTAATAAAGATAAAAGCTGTCAAAATTAATTAAACACTTATTCATTAAATCCAAGGTAGCTTTGGATTCTTTCTTGCACAAATACAATTAACGCTTAATCTGAATCTTGGTGAGTTACACAATCATGCGCCTTAGGAATAAAGGGAGGGTACAACCTTGGCCTTCTCCGGTTTACATGGGAAAACATTAATGACGCTGACATCGGAGACAATTAGACAGTGTCAGCCGATTGTTTTTCGCCAGCTTTCCCTCACATCTGTGGTGTCTACAAGCAAGAAGGCTCATTGTTTGCCACGGCCTCCTTCGGGCCTTGGCTTTTTGTGTAAACCGTCAATCTCTTGGCGAGTATCAAAGCCGTGAGGAAATTAGAGCAGACCAGCTCTGCTGCCCACACTAAAGCGTAGCAGGGAGCTTCCACTGTTCTTCTAATTAGGCAGTGACCAACAAAATAACCTGTCAAGGCCCGCCGGCCATTTCCCACACACCTGCACTCCACAAGCGGGAGAAAGGAGCAACTGCCCGGGTGAAAATGAACAAAATATAACAATGTTTCCATCCCACCTATGCCTCTGGCAATTTCCATGTAGCATTAGGGAACTCCGCATGTCTGAAGACTCACAGTACAGTATGTGAAATCTGGCCCAGGGGGAAGCCACACAGTGAGACGGTAGCAAGGTTTGCTTCGAAAATATTACACCCAAAGAGTGATGTCTGAAACCCAGGAAATGGAAAATGACCGTAATTTATAGTAGGTACCAAGAGGCTAACCTAAAAACAAAACAAGACAAAAATAACAGAAAAAAGGCCATTTTCCAGTGGGGTCTTTGAAGGAGAGAAATGCAAATGATTGTCTTTTATCACTTCTGTTCATAAAACAAAGATAACAGACAGGAGACCGAATGTACCAAGAGGCTAACCTAAAAACAAAACAAGACAAAAATAACAGAAAAAAGGCCATTTTCCAGTGGGGTCTTTGAAGGAGAGAAATGCAAATGATTGTCTTTTATCACTTCTGTTCATAAAACAAAGATAACAGACAGGAGACCGAATATGGCACATCCATGTCCCTAACCCTCTCCAACCTGCCTCAGGAAGTCTGTGCCCACCAATCACCACAACTTTCCATCCACTGGTTCATTCTTTACAGATTTCTGGGTTTCCATGAGTCCCATTGTCTTCCAGAGACGTTTCTGCAAACAGCGTTACCATGTCCAGTGCTTTCATTCACAGAAAATCTCTCCACTTTGCAGTTGAGGAAGCACAAAGGTGCAAAATCTAAAACACATAGATTCCCCTCCAGCTTTAAAGTGAGCCTGGAAACCCACAGTCCAGCCAAGCACAGAGACACCCCCTTCCATCTTTAACAACACTGTTCCCACAAGATTCCGACCAGCTCTGAGGCCGGTTAATTACTTGGGTCCTGAAAGTCTCTTTGTTTTAACACTAATCTTAACTGACTTCAGTATTTAGGAATACAAGATACACTACCTCTTAAACACACACACACACACACACACGCAGGCACGTCAAAACCAAAGAACACAGCAATTGGTAGCTCTACGTGAAATGACCATGACAATAACTCTCCAACTGAAGGGCTGTGTATGACACAAACAGACTGCACAACCCCATCCTCTAGTTTGCCCAAACAAAGACCGCGGTCCAGGTACCACATGATAGAGCCCTTATGAAAAGGCTTTTAAGACCATATATGCTTTTTATGCTTGGAGGAGGGAGAGAAAGGGAGAGAGAGACAGAGAGAGAGAGAGAGAGAGAGAGAGAGAGAGAGAGAACAAGAGAAGCATAAGAACAAAATTGTTAGGGGCGGACACCGTCGCATCTCAATGGCCAGAGAACAGGCTACATTGTGTCGGCACCTCCTGGACCCCAGGCAATGGAGACCAAGGTGCAGTTGGCAGTTGGGAGATACTTTTGAGCTCTGCTTTGCTTTTCATTAGACTTTATCCAAAAACAGCATTTCCAATTATAAATAAAAACTTTGCCCACCTCCTCCTCCTAAAGCAAGCGCAGAAGGCCTGTTTAAAATGCAGCCCCTGAGCCACCAGCCTGCATGTTCAGCTGCCAGTGGCTTTTGTGTACAAAGATGTTAATTGGTGCTAATCCCCTAGTAGAAGCTGTTTTGGTAGCCTGACCTGGCACCCCGAAGAAGGACACCTTGGTGTGAAAAACTAAAGGGTCCTTTGAGGAGGGAGTGAAAGGCAGGCAAGCATTCCAACACATTTTAATTTTAGGAATTAAAAGAGGAAGATCATGATGGAGACCCTAGAGAAATTTTACAAAGCTTTAATGCTGGTGAAGTAAGTCCTACAAACCCCCAGGCTACACACACACACACACACACACACACACACACACACACAGAGAGAGAGAGAGAGAGAGAGAGAGAGAGAGAGAGAGAGAAAGAGGGAGGGAGAGAGAGAGGTCCTAAAGTGCAGACAAAGGGGGACTCAGAATCTCAGTTTCTCCACTTTACTGCTTTAGCTTACGCACCAGTTTCTGAAGTCTGAAAGTGAATGTGGTTTGTGTGATTTCTTGAAGTGTCTGGCCACCCCATCCTTAGCTGAACCAAACAACACACTTATGAAAATCAGATTCCTGTCCTTAGCCCCCAAGGACTCCGCTACAAGCTTCATTTGCCTGAAGATCAGCATCCAGCTCAATGGCTTCGGTTAAACTTGTGTGAGAAGCTTTAAAAAAAGGTAAACGCTGTTCTTTGGGCAACTTTTAATTCTCTCTACTACAGTGGCAAGGAATTGGTGTCCTGACACAGGGCACTGTTCTCCACACCAATTTAGCGATTACACATTCACACCTTGGGTGGCAAATTATGCTAATGGATGCCTGCTGGGCAAGTGAGGGTCTGAGACTTCTGACAGAGTCCTAGACTTCCTGGGGAAGGCGCCGGTCCACTGCAGGCTGAAGGGTACGAGGTGGCAGGCTGACTGAAACTGCACCAGGCTCCACATTTTCAGGACCCCGTTTATAATCCACACTGATTTTGCAGCTTCTCCCTTCTTACCCTGTTTGTCCGGCAGATGACAGTGTGGGCCCTGGGTGTGTGTGAGGGTGCTCGGGTGAGACGTGAGAAGAGACTTCAGGGCTTGTTTCAGACCTGGAGGGAGGGTGGCCAGCTTCTGTGGTTCTAGGAGCAGAAGTCATCCCAAATGTGCTTTCAGATTCTGTGTGGAAGAGGAGGCAGAAAGAATGAGAGCCAGAGGTGACGGACGACTCCACGGAAACAGCATCTCCACACATAAGGGGACTGACACACACAGAAACTCACCGACACTGGGACAGCACAAGAGCCGCACACACTCAGGCCAGACAAAATCCAGCACTGAGAAGGGGAGGAGGGCACAGAGCCCCCATAAACAAGAAGTTTGCAAGTGATGCCTGCTGGGAAAGGGAAGAGCAGTGTCCTCGAATGCAGTGTCCCCGGGTGTCTTGGCTGCTCCAGGGCGGACTCCGCGTCCAGGGGGAGCTGACCAACACAAAATGGAGTCCATGTGATTTGTGTGTGTGCTTTTGGTTTTGGGTTTTTTGTTTTGTTTTTATGGGTGATTTGTTTTCATTCTTGTTTTTGTTTTATTATTCATTTTCTTTCTTTTTCTTAGCTTGTCTTGATTTTTTATTTTGTTTTCTTTTGGTTTTGTTTTTTGAGACAGTAAGAGAGAGTAAATTGACATGAAGTTGAGTGGGTTGGGGAGGAGCTGGGAGGAGCTGGAGAGGGGAAGAATATGACCAAAGTATATTGTCTAAAAAATTTTTAAATGAAAACCCATCTTTTGAAGAGACCTGCCTGGCCGTGTGAGGGCTCAGCACTGAGCATGGTCAGTGCTGGTATTCCTGAGGACTGGGCCGCAGCTCAACACTGACTACTTCTCTCCTAACATTCAAAATCCTGGGTTCTGTCTCCAGCACCGCAACACACAAATTCTTTTATTTTTTTTAAGTGAAAAAAACCTGTGTGTGTTACATGCACATGAAAATATGGGCGCACACATGAGGATGGTGTCTTTCTCTCGAGGCCTCCACCCCACTGCCTTGAGACAGGGTCCCTGTGAGCCAGAATCCTGCCGTTTGGGTGAGGCTGGCTGCCTGGACCTGACTGTCTTTCACAGTCAGAGCAAGGGTGCAGGTTACAGGAGTCTCTTAGCCACAGGGCCATCTCTCCAGCCCTGCAGTGCCTACCTTGTGAAGGCTGTCCTTCTTGTCACAACAGCTCATTTTTAAAGTGATCACCACCAATAACCAACAGTGAGCAAAACAAAGTCCACTCTAAATACAAGTCCTTCGGGATAAAGGCATTTCAGAGTTATTTGATGAAGGCCGAGCATCTGCCACACCACGCCACTTGTTTTTCATGTGGGATTATTAGAGCCAGAACATAAATATATTCACCAATTCAAAATGTTGTTAAATTGTGAGGTAAAAATTCATGTGTGATTCCAACACTCACATTCATCATAAGATTTTTTAAAATCATACCAGATTATCAAAAATAAGTGAAATAAAGGCTAGAGAGATGGCTTGAAGGTTAAAAGTGCTGGCTGCTCTCTCCTGAGGCCCACAGTTCTGATCCCAGCATCTCCACCAAGCGGCTCACATCTGCCTGAGAACCCAGCTCCACGGTGTCAGATGCCCTCTTCTGGCTTTCTCCGGCGTCTGCACACACATGTCGACGTACATTCGCATGCACACACACTATAAATAATAAAAAGTAAACTAAATCTTTAAACACTCAGTGACGCATAAAGGTGTTTTCAAATGTTTGGCTCTAATCTGTAGCAGACCTTCCAACAGTTGCTGAAATAAACTTTATTGACCATTTCCTGTGCATCAGGAGCCTAACTCTGTCCCTACACAGGGGGAGAGACTGTAGACAGTTATTTTACTTCTCCAATCCATCAGCTTGTTCTAAAATTTAAAACACGTAAAGTCCTGACACACACAGGTTCAAGCCTAAAAAAAAAAAGTCAAGCCGACCATCACCATCTTCATTGTTATTTCAGCTTTGCAACATCAGAGGCTGAATCCAAGGCTTGGCACATGCCCGCAGTCTGGGCAGGTGCAATGTCTGCCCCTGAGCTGCACCCCTAGCCTGTATTCCTAGCCCACCCTTGTTTTTTTAGACTTAGTGTGTGTGTGTGTGTGTGTGTGTGTGCGTGTGTGTGTGTGTCTGCCCACAGAGAGAGGATGTTGGATTCCCTGGTTCTGAACTTAAAGCTTCTGAGCTACCCAGTGTCAGTTGCTGGGAAATGAACTCTGGTCTTCTAGAAGAGCAGCAAGTGCTCTTAACTGCTGGACCATCTCTCTCCCCTCCCCCTGCCTCTGTTTTTATCAATAAAGTTTTATTAGACTCTCAGACTCATCTTTCCTGTCTGCCTTGTGAGCACTTTCTTGCACCAATGGCAATCAAGTCATTGCAGCTGAGAGGACAGGGCTGCACCCCAAGCAGATGTCAGTAAGCATGTTCCTCTTGTTTCTCGCTCTTTGCTGACAGTGGGAGCTCTGGTTCAGGAAGCCAAAAGACCACGCTCCAATGTCCTAAGCTCTGGAAGCAACAGGATTAGCAGAAAGCCTATGTGGATAGGGTGCATGAAGTCGGACCTCACAGAGCACAGGGGAAAGAGCCAGGGATGAGAAAGTCACAACTCGGTGCCTTTGCCAGGACTGCGGCTCTAGCATTGGGCTGACGTGCTCCTGATTTCACCTCCAGCAGCTAGATATAAAACACATGAACAAACAAACAAACAAGACATTGGCCTAGAGGCTAGATTAGGCTTGTCCTCAAGAGCTTTTTGCAAAAATGATATCTAACTAACACCTAGAGATTCAGGGTGGAAAGTGAGCTGCCAGCACCTGTGGTTCTAGGTCAGCGTGCTCACTTCTGCTTGGCTCTGGTGCAGGCGTGCTGAAGGAGTGATTACAAAGTGAGACAGAGACCAGAACCAAGCTGACCTTTCACTACGCTTAAAGCCACAACATCTCTTAACATCGGCACATCAGAGGCCACACCTCCAACACCCAATCAGAGCACAGCTGTGGAAACACAGAAAGGGGGTTGGTTAAACAATGAGGGTAGCACGATGGCAGCACATCCTTGGGACCCTTAGACCTCAGGAAAGAATCTGGATTTTAGACTAAGGACTAAGTAGGTTCTGAAATCACTGAAGGGTTTTAAGTGACATGACCCAATTTATAGGTAAAAAAATCTTGGCTGTTATATAATCGTGAAATAGGTGGAGGACGATGGGTTGGAATAAGAAGACTCCAGGGCTGGGAAAAGACTAAAATCTGGGTCTCTTGAATCTGTTGGTATCCCCTAGGCTGTTTGGGGAAGGCAGCTCACATAAGTCTCAGCCTTCTCCAAGCATCAGGCATCCTCTGGCTGAGGCTTCAGCAACAGGCAGCGTCAGAGCGGTGATCTAGCTGTGCCTATTAAAAGGGGGTGTTACAGTAAAGCTCTTTCTGTCATCCAGCTCAGGAAATGAATTAAGTCGGAGAAATGCGTCAACACTCAAGGGACAGCTGGGGGGCGTGTGACCATACTCCAGCCTTACGGAGGATGCGGGAAGCCAGCCATACCATGTCTTGGTCCTGTGTTTTGTGTTTGTGAGAGCATCTCACTGTGCAGCCCTGTCTGCACCTGGAACTCACAGGGATCTGCCTGCCCCTGCCTCTGCCTCCTGAGTGCAGGACTGAAGGCGTCCGCCTCCATACCCAGCTAGTGCCCAGTGCTTAAATGCTGAAAGGTGAGTGATGACATTCTCAAATGGAAGGGCAAGCTGGACCACTTCCCAGGACAGGCTGTCAGCACTGAAGGCAGAGCAGGGCTCCCGGGGTAAAGGAAATCTAGAAAACAGGGCTCTAACCTAACATGGAGCAGAACTTTCAGAGAGAGAGGCTTGAGGACAGGAGTGTGTTCCTGGCTGAAATCCCTCAGCCTCCTCCAGAGTCAGACCTCAGCAGTAAACAGGTTCCTTCAGCCTGAATGCTGAGCTCTGTGACCATGATGCCTATTTCACAGTGAGATTTGATGGTTATCACAACCCTGGAAATGTTCATGTACCTAGGTATACCTCTCCTTCACTTTCCCTTACAAAACAAACAAACAAACAACAAAAACTAGACCATGGTGCTTTAAACTTATAGAAACCAAGACTGTCGGGAAAGCAGAGGTTTTCTCTGTTGTAACAGTCACCCCTTGGTCTGGAGAGATGATGGCTTAGTCAGTGACGCGCCTACACTGCAAGGCTAAGGGCCTGATCTCGGTCCCCAGAACCTGCCTTTCAACATCAATCATGGTGCTACGCGAGTGTGAGTCCAGTGCTAGGAAGACGGAGACAGACAGACCCTGCAGTTTGCTGGCCAGCCAGCCTACCTCCTCAGCGAGGTCCAGACCTATCGTAAAAACTGACCTACGTGAAGGCTGTCCTCTGGCCTGTGCACACACCTACACACACACACGAATGTCATGTCTACTCTGGGCATTCACTGTCCCTCCTTCAGCCAAAACCACACTGCAGTGTCCTAAGGACCAGCATGGTGATGGGGCATAGCTCAGCGGTACAGCCCTTATCTAGCACATGTGATGCCTTGGCATTCAACCCGCAGTCTCTCTCTTTCTCTCTCTCTCACACACACAGGACCTGGGTGAAAGATGAACCACTGTGCTCTGTGATCAGTGCTCCTGGCATGGCAGCGACCAAATACTTACATTACTAAGAAACCTTAATAAAGAGTCTTTCCCCCCATAAATCATCTCTCAGATAACAAACGTTATTTCTCTAGGCAGAGCCCAGGATCGGTTCCTCACCCACTTCTGCAAACACTGAGGCAATGCTGTTCACTTCTCCCCGCTACCCTGAATTCAGCCGAAGATTCTGAGATTTGTTTTCCTCTCTCTTCAAATACCTGAGGAAATGGGCAGTGGGCGAAAAGCCTGCATTGTTAGCAAATCCACTCCTCTGCCTGCTTCCTGGGCTCTGAAAATTAGCAGGGGAGCACCCCGGCTTCCTGCCCTGGTGTTCTCTTGCTTTCTTCTCCCCTCCACCAAGCAGATCTTGTTACCTTTGTTCAGCTTCTCAGATATTTTGGCAATTTTCCTTTTTTTTTTTTTCAAGGGAAGAAGAATTGGGTTCCTTTTCTTAAGAGCCCAAGACAGGAAAAGCAAGTGAAAAAGTTAACTAGAAAAAAAAAAAAAAAAAAAAAAAAAACAGAACAGTGCCATAATTACCCAAGTAGCATAAGGCTCTATTCTGTCTGAGATAAAAAGGGGAATTACACACATAACTTCCATTAACATTAGTGGACTCACCTCCAAACTCCCCAGGGCAGCAATGGGAGAATGGCCTCAGAGTAGCCACCGGCCCTTTGCCCTTTCGGCTCTCCTATTATCTGTTTACAGCACAAAGTGACTCCAGCGAGCCCAGAGCAGTGAGGCTCCTGTAGGGATTTGTTCTCACCTGCCTCCTCCCTGGCCCTTCTGACATCTTAAAAAAGCCTGAGCCCACCCCTCCCCACCACCAACGTCTGTCCTTCCTCTTTGTTTTATCACCTGGTGGAAATAGAGCCTAAGGAGCCTGAATTTTGTACATGTATTTTCCCTTAGTAGTTATGGGTTTCAGAACTACTGTTTGGGTCCTCGAGTGTAATTATTAGCAAACATGCTCAGAACCAGTTCCTAGAGAAAAAGACATAGTCAGAACCAAATAGCTAAGACATTGATTAGAGCGAAGTGGGAAGTGGTGCTTCGAAGTGTGATTCCGCTGGGGATATAGAAAAGTCTTTAGGAAGGCGAAAATATCTTATCTTCTTTTACTGACACTTGGTGATTACCTGAAATGACCTCTAACACAACCCCCAAATGTGGGGCTGTGTATAGAGTGTGGAGCAGTGAGCAGAACACGTGCACAGAGCCATGGTTCCAGTGTCCCCACTGCAGAAATCACACCCGGAAGTTCAGCAGATGGGGGCAGAAGCATCAGAAGGTCAAGGTCAGTCTCAGCTACATGGCAAGTTTGTGGCCAGTCTGAGCTACATGAAACTGTAGCTTGAGAAAAAGAAATGAAGAAAGAAAGAGAGAGGGAGGGAGGGAACGAGGAAGGAAGAGAGAGAGGGTAGGAGGGAGAGAGGGTGAGAAGGAAGGAAAGAGACAGACTTTGGCAACAAGCGAAGGGCTAGAGGCCTGCTAATGACCTTGACTTCTGGCTCTGAGCAGAGCGGCAGAGAGGCACTGTCTCCCTCCCAAACAGGGCATGAAAATACTTCATACAGCTCTTCAGGAAGCAAATGATGTAATGGGGGAAGTTACTGAATGCCTCAACCCTGAGCCTAGTACTATTAATTGCTCATTAATTCATAATTACCATTGAAATTGTTTGTCATTAATAGCCGCCAAGTTATTTTTTTGTTCACTGGTAGCCTGAATGAATTGTCATTAAGAGCCTCCAGAGAAAAAGTTTGATATGTCTGGCAGGCACATGAATTACATTTGATCCAAGCGGCTCGGCTCCCTTTCCTCCCGCTCAATCTTCTGGCCTCACGGCCGATCGCAGCCTCCACCGTGCACCTGTCTCCAGACTCCAGGTGTACACAGTTTGCCCAGATCCGAATCCCCTCCCAGAAAGCCCCAGACAACCCACACCCACCATGCCGTCCAAACTTCCCTCTGTCTCAGCGCAGCCTGTGTTGGGGCTGTTGCAGCAATGTGAAGAAACCAGGGCCTCACCAGTGACCAGGGCAGGGTTGTCTAACAGGTTCACAGAACACACAAATGGAATCACATAGGTTCAAAGTATCGAAAACAAACAAGAGTGAAGAGGCAGCCTGTAGAATGGAGAAAATCCCTGCCAGATATTCAATAGGAGACTAATATCCAGAATACATAAAGGACTCAAAAAATTAAACAAAAGAGCAAACAGTCTAACCAATAAACGGGCAAATGAACTAAACTGACACTTCAAAAGAAACAGCCAATAAACACATGAAGTGTGCAGCGTCCTTAGTCAACATGGAAACACAAATCAAAGCTACATGGAGATTCTATCTCACCCAGTCAGAATGGTTAGAATCAGAAAAGCCAACGCTGGTGAAAGGCTCGGGAATAAAAGAGTTATTGAAGTCTGACAACGTGAGCCAAGACCTAGGGCACTCCTGCATGTGTGCGTACATACATGAGCTTAGGCATGTACACATATGCACACACACACCAGTAAACTGATGTAAATATTTTAATAGAATACGTTACTGTGTATGACTAATATACATTGGTGGTTCTCAACCTGTGTATTGTGACCCCCCACAGGGTCAAATATCAGACACTTACATTCAATGCCTAACACTAGCAAAATTACAGTTATGAAGAAGTAGCAAAATGATGTCATGGAAGGGTCACCACAGCATGAGGCACTGTGTTAAAGGCTGCAGAGTGGGGAAGGCTGAGAACCACTGACGTATGGTAGTAAACTAAAAGATAGGAAATACAGAGTTCCGTTGATAGGTCCCAATAGAAAAATGCTATGAAACTACTCATTCATCACTGTGTGCGTCATGGTAAACATGGGGGCTTAGACTGTCTTCCTTAATACTCCTGGAAATTGTATTAACTAGGCAAATTAATTGTTTAGGGCCAAGTGGTGGTGGCACATGCCTTTACCCCAGTGGAGGCAGAGGCAGGTGGATCTCAAGGTCAGCCCAGTCTACATACAGAGCGAGTTCCGGGAGAACCAGGGCTACACAGAGAAACCCTGTCTCTGTGTACAGTGTGAAACAAGATTCACACTGTAGCCCAGACTAGCCTCGAACTCACATTATAGCTGAGGACGGCCTTGAACTTCTGACCCTCTTGCCCCTGCCACCACGTGCTGTGTTACAAGCATTTGTCATACTGCCACACTCAGCATATCCCAGGCTGGAGATCAGAGCCCTGCTTCTAGGGGGGCTGGGCAGGCACTGTAGCAGCGGAGCACACCAGCCCTGCACGGGAGGAACTGTTATTCTTCCTTAGGGTGAGGCACTCGGAGCCAGAGGGTCGGTTTTGGCCGCAGTCACAGGGCTGGAGTTCGGCAATCAGAATAAGCCCTGTCTTTAGGTTCCGAGCCTGGTTCTCAGAAGCCCAAGTGAGGCTCAGCTGATCAAGTGCCTACCGAGCAAGCATGAGGCCCTGGGCTGATTCCCTGATGCTTCATAAGGGCTGGGTCACAGCAGTAGTCAGCTAAAGATCCAATAGTTACAGTAAAGATGTCTTTAAGCATGGCCCTGGAACTGAAAACTCTGCTCACTTCGCGAGCCCTGACTTGTCTCTAGTAATGAAGGTGACGGCTAAATTATTAATCAATGAGCATTGACTATATGCCTAGCCCAGTGCCAAAGTCCTGTGGATGAGGGCCATTCAAGGGCCCTCACAGTGACTGTAAGGACAGCGTCTTCCTACCGTTTACACAAGAGGGAAGGAACAAAGACGAGATGATTCGTCCACGCCACGTGACCCAGCGTGGCTCTGAAGACAAGTGGCTGCACAGCCCCTCAGCTGTCCTTTCACGCCCCCCGTCTTCCCTTGTTTGGCCCAGCCTATGGCTGGAGAGTGGAAAGTGGATACAACCCCAAGAAGCCAACCAGCTGAAGACTGGAAACGGTTCCCCGGCTGCCACATGCAATAAACAGAACATGTGCAGAAAAGCCCATGGCACGCAGGCTAAAAGAAGCAAGTTCTGTGTGAATGGCCTGCAAGAGGGTTGTGAAACTCACTGCTTTTTGAGTTAAAGACTTTCTTGGCTCACTAGCCCAGGGAAAGGAAAGCCGGTTTTTCTTTCTGAATAAACAGTCTCTATTTCTATTGACTTTTATTAAGAGTCTTTAAATGTATGTGTATTTGTGTTTGCCTGCTGGTTTGTTTGTGCACCATGTGTGCAGGTGTCCATGAAGGGTGCTGGATACTCTGCACCTGGAATTAACAGGTTGTTTTAAGCCATCCAGGGTGGCTGCTGGGAATTGAACTCAGGTCCTTTGCAGGAGGGGTGCATTCTCTTAGCCGCTGAGCCACTGCTGTATCTCTTTCCAGCCTCTATCTATCTATCTATCTATCTATCTATCTATCTATCTATCTATCTATCTATCTATCTATCTATGTATCCATCATCCATCTATCATCCATCATCTATCTATGTATCCATCATCTATCTGTCAATCTGTCTATCTATTCATCCATCTATCATCTCTCTATTCATCTATCTATCTATCTATCTATCTATCTATTCATCCATCTATCATCTCTCTGTCTATTCATCTATCTATCTATCTATCTATCTATCTATCTATCTATCTATGTATCCATCCATCTATCATCCATCATCTATCTATGTATCCATCATCTATCTGTCAATCTGTCTATCTATTCATCCATCTATCATCTCTCTATTCATATATCTATCTACCTATCTATCTATCTATCTATCTATCTATCTATCCATCCATCCATATATCTATACCCATCATCTATCTGTCTATATAACCATGCATCTGTCAATCTGTCTATCTACTCATCCATCTATCATCTCTCTGTCTTTTCATTATTCTATCTATCTCTCTATCCATCCATCTATCCATCTATCTATCTCTATTTTGAATCCTGTATCCCTGGTGCAATTCTTTCTCCTGGGACACAAGGACCTGGAAATTTTGGCAGGTGGCCTTCAAACTCAGATGCCTTCCTATAACAGGCCTGGACCTCAGGAGATAAAAGCAGTGAAATATGAAGTAATCTCTGCATTGTCCAGTTCCCATGTGATTTCCAAACCCAGTGATAAAAGGTCTGCACCTGTGTGACTAACTCTGGCTATGTAGGTCAGTGTGTTTTTACAGTGTCACAACGCAATGGAAGGCAAAGACTGAAAGTGAGTCAGAATGTGTTTGGCAGCAGCTGTGAACGAGGCAAACCTCTATGTCAACACATCTCAGGAAACTTCATGGGATAGACCAACCAGGCAGCATATAGGAAGAGTAAGGTAGAATGCAGAATGCTGGGCCCTCAGACTCCAAGTCTGCAGCTTCTCAGTTCATAAACATGAAATCAGGGAAGTTTTCCCTCAGCAAGCATCAAGGTAGTTTTTGTTGTTTGTTTTTTGTTTGGTTTTGTTTTGAAACCAGGTTTCCCATAGCTCATACTGGCTTCAAACAAGCCCACTGTGTAGCTGAGAATAATGCTGAACTGACGTGATCTTCTGCCTCCACCTTCCTGGTGCTGGAATTACAGGTGTGTACCACCACACACAGCTTCATTCAGTTGCGGGGGTGGAACCCAGGACTTTCAGCATGCTAGGCAAGCACTCTGCCAACGGAGCTGCACCCCCGTCTTGAGAGGAAATTCGATGGATAATTTTTACCTCTAGGTGCCCAGTGCTAGTTACTTACAGGGAGTAGGTTGAACTAAGCAAAAATCTGCATTTCTGATTACTATTTTATGACAAAGGCTAAACCAGGAACCTTTTCCTTAATCACCATTTGAAAGTGCTGGGAGACTGGAGTATTGAGAGAGTTGGTGTTACCATGGTTACAAGTTCTTTTAAATGGATGGGCATTAGCTTAGTGGCACTGGCTGAGTCAGGGAAGTGGACAAGTTTAGGCATTGTGCAGACAGAGTCACATTCTGACTCTACTTGTCTCCGGTCTTTACCTAAGCCAAATCACTTAATCTGAGCCTTATTTTTTTCCTTTCCACACCTATAAAGTAGTCTCTTTATAATCTGTAACCTATAATCTCCCCCAATAATTCCTAAGCTTGTCTAAACCAAAAGCATCCTTACACCCAGGTGTGTAATGGAAATGCAGTTTCTCAGGCCCTCCCACAGGTTATTAAGTGAGGGGCTGTGGGGAGTTCCGGCTGTCTGCGGTCAACAATATGCCCTCCTCACAGTGGCACACACCACTGTGTGAGAGCCACCGGCCTGGGCTGTGGCTCAACCTCAGTTGACAGAGCACTTGTCCCTGGTACACAAAGTGCTGGGTTCTGCCCCAATGCCAAATAACCCAGGTGGCATTGCACACCTGTAATCGCAGCACTGGGGAGGCAGAGGCAGGAGGATCCGGATTCTAAGTTACTGAGGTTAGTGTGGGACACAGAAGATGAGAGAGGAAGAGCTGGCATGGACTACTGGTCTACCTCATAGTAAATATTCAGCTTTGGCCATGCTCTGTCCTCATCTGGACAAAGCTGATGTCTTAGCACTTGCTGCATAAATTGTGACATAATTAGTTGGAAGGTGTGGACCTCCAACTTCTAAGCCATATCTCCAAATACGTACTCTGAAGATGCACGCCTTTAATCCTAGTACTCAGGAGGCAGAGGCAGGTGAAATCAGGTGCCCGCATCACCGCGTTGCTCAGGATTAGCTGCGGTAATGTGTCTTCGGGGACTAGCACACTGCCAGGCACACAGTAGACAAGGCTGTAACCTCCTCCAGCAGCTTGTGATTCCGCGTTGTTTTCATCACAGCTAGATCACAAGGAAATTCACCCACACCTTGACTTAAAAGGTTTTCTCCACATGGCACAATTAGGCTGCCTTTTAAATTTTCATATCCTTTTCTGAAGTTTGGACAAGTGTTACATTTGAACTATAAAAATAAGTTGAGGTAACTTTTTGTTTTTCACCTTAATTTTTTATATTTATTTATTTATTCACATATGCTCATGCCATAGCATGCTTGTGGAATCAGCAAGAATTGAATTTGACTTGTCAGGCTTGGCAGCAAATGTCTTTATCTGCTAAGCCACCCTGCTAGCTCTGACTGAAAACTTTCACAGAGAATTAAGAGCCCCGAGGCTCTTCGTTTGTGATTGTCTTGCTAATTGGCCACTGTGGAAATCGCATTATCTTCACTGTTTTAGGTAGGCATCTACTGCACCGCAGTTTGTGCTGACTTCTGCTGGAAGTCAGAGCCGAAGAGCGACTATGATGGAGGCAATAGCTGTCTCTTCCGTGGGGCCTTTCATGCCCTCAGAAGAGCAGGTCCTTTTGCGCTCTCAGCCTGAGAGAGGAGCAGGGAAGGACACGTGTCCACGTGCTTCTGTCACCAGAGTCTCCCGGTCCCCAGCTCCCCAACTTCCGACTTGCTGGTAAGGAGTGTGTAGCTGCTTTATTCTGGACATATGTGCCACACACACAAGTATGATAAAAGCCAAAGACTGGAGCTAATCGGACCCACTTACACTTCAAAAACCCTAAGAGCAGCTGCCCTCACATTGATGCAGCGACGGAAGAGCAAGCCTTACCATGAAACTGAGTTATTTACTGACCTACTCTGTGTGTGAGTATGTGCATGAGTGTCCCTGAGGTATGAGGTTGTGCAGTCACATCTGCATATATGTATGCGTGCATGCAGAGGATAGAGGCGGACATTGGATCTCCTTAATTCTCCATCTTATTGATTTGGTTGGTTGGTTGGTTGGCTTTTTGACACAGTTTCTCTATGTAAGAAAGCCCTGGCTGTCCTGAAACTCACAGGTATCCACCTGCCTCTGCTAGGATTAAAGGCGTGTGCCACCAGGCCCAGCCTCTCCAGCTTAATTTTGAGGCAAGGTCTCTCACTGGTTTTGCAAGGCTAGCAGCCAGTGAACTACAGGAGATGCTTCTGTCTCCCTGGCTCCACCTCCGTAGCACTGGGGCTGGGGCTGAACAGCAGGGAGCTCAGCTCCCACATGGGTGGGAGGGATTTTAACTTTGGCCCTCATGCTCAACAGCAAGTGCTTAACTGCCTGCCATATCCCTCCGTGCCCAGTCGTTGATTTAGACACAGGGTCTCGAGTAGTCCAGGCTGATCTCAAACTAGCTATGGAATCAGGGAGACTGGGCTCCTGCTCCTCTTGCCTCTCCCTTACGAATGCTGGCTTTGTAGGCTTGCCAACACACCAGGGGTGCGCAGTGCTGAGGATGCAAGCCAGGGCTTTTGGCGTGCTCAGCAAGCGCCCTGTCTCCTGAGCGGCACCCCCAGCTCGCAACGTGCATTTTTAAATTTTAATTGTTTAAATTAGCATACAAAGAATTGAGTATCATAATGACATTTCAGCTTTTCAAGGTTCTATTTTCCCAGCTGTGCACATGCGTGTGCACGGATGTGTGAGATCCCCTGGATCTACATACAATTATTAGCCTGTGGTGTGGATGCTGGGACCAAGCTTGGCTCAGCGGCACATGGCCTTAACCACTGAGCAACTTCTCCAGGTGCATGATGGCCTTCTCAAACCTTTCTCTTCACAGTTGACTCTCTTCCTGAACATCCCCTTCTCTGCCCAATGTGTCCTCTCTGACCTGGCCCCTTCTATGTCCATGTCACATGCATTTTCCTTACATGTTTTTAAGTGTGTGTGCATGCATACACAACAGTGTGCCCCAGTGCATACATGCACTAGTCAGTTTTCTCCCTTTGCCATGTGGGTCCTGGGGGCAGAACTCAGATAGTCACATTTGGTGGCATATCCCTCTACCCACTGAGCTACCTGGCTGGACCATGCTATCTGTATTCTTAAGGACCTTTGAAAAGTATGGTGCACACACACACACAAAAAAGTCTGATTATGTTTCTGGAGCCGCAGTGCTCTGGAACAACTGATCTGGGGCATTACTGTGGTCAGCCACAGTCTGGGCTTGACACAGTGGTGGCCTCGCACACTCAGAAACGTGGGGTAGAACCAAACATAGTTGGAAAAGAAGGAAAAAGGGAAACTCGGTGGTAAGGTTTCTACTGCTGTGTTCATGGTGAGGCCCTGTCCCCTTGAACGCTTCTGTGTGGTGTCTATGCTCTGGGTGAACTACAGAGCATCTGGCCGCCTCTCCTCGGCCTCCTCCGTCCACCCTTACTGCCAGCCTGTCTCTGCCATCCCACACTGCACTGCCAGTCACAGACTGGGCCAGCCACATTCCCTGGTTGCTTGTAGCTTTTATTCTCTGCTCCACAAAGGCTGATGCCATGTTCCCTGGAGTCTTTCCCTTCTCCCACCAACAGAGGGCGTGACCTGCAATAGGAAGCAGAAAGCCCCACAGGTAAAGAGTAGGGCGGGACACTGTTTTAACCTTTATAGAAAAAATGATTCCATACCCACGCTTTCTCCAAGGCTTCCGATTGGACCATGGTGGACTCCACTGACTTCCTGGAAGGACACAGCCATTCAGGTCAACACCGTAATTCAGCAAATGCCCCAGTTTGTGAGAAACTCACCTAGGGCAACTCTGACGGGGTCTTCCAGACGCCCAGCCGGTACACATCTCCCTGCTGCCTCTTGATCCAAATCACAGAGCAGTCCAAACTAAATTTTTCTCCTGACTCCTTCTTCACTTAGCATATTAGCAGGAATGACTCACTCTGAGTAAGTAGACTAAGGACTCTAATTACAGGGCTCCGAATGGGAATGTTTAATTACATAGCTACATTCGTGATTTATCACCCAGTTTTGATCGTTGACAATTCCCTTTAAAGAATTCTTTTCCCCTAAAAATTAAAATAATGTATTTTTTAATCGGCCCTGGAAGGCTTTGTTTTCATTCTAATACAGAGCTGACTATTTCTTATAGGTGTCATGGTATGGAGGCAATCGGCCTAATGTCAGACAGGCATTCCTTCCTGGCAGCTTGCTCGCAGCTCTGTCTGAATCTTCAGTGCCTTACCTAGAAACGTGGGAGGGGGCTTTAAGAACCCCCACGCCCCTTGATCTTCCCTCTCTTTGGGGAGGAGACTTTCCAAATAAATGCTGCTCAGAGAGTCACAGTGGCACAGATCTGGCTCTGCCCCTTGGAAGGAAGATGTGAGGCCATCAAGTAAGACAGGCCAAGGACGAGGGATAAGGCCAGGGTTTCTGACCCAGAGGTCTGAATTAGACTCAAGCCTGGGTTTCAGGATCAAGGGACACCCATGGAAGCAGGCTGGCCAGAGCTGTCACTGAGCCAGCTCCAGCTAATCCCTTCTCCTGGGCGTGAGGCTCTGTCTTGGCGCTGATGGGAGTCTGTCTTCCCATTTTACAGGTAGACATGTCTGCTGCTGCTCAGAGAGCTTAAGTTGTGCTGTGTGTGCGTGTTTGTGTGTGTGGTGATGTGACCAGTACAGCCTATAAACAGCAGAAATCAAGATTCCAACATGAGTAGAATTTCATTAGTTAATTTAGTCAGTAAATAACAACAGTGTGGAGACAGCTGGATGTTGACTGAAAGAGATGGTGGAGAAAGTAAGTGGGTCTGGGAGTGTAGCTCACGGTAGAGCGTTTGCCTAGGAAGCATAAGGTCGTGAGTTCAGTCCTCAGTACTGGGTGGCACACCACTGAGGAAAGGGTGAGGGGCTAAGGCTCCAGGCGAAGGAGGGTCCTGCAGAGCCTTGTGGGAGATACAATATGCAGAAAGGGTGACCCACAGCTGGACTCCCTTCTATTCCAGCCACTTCTGTGTCCAGCCAGCACCTTGGCTGGTGTTTTCAGCATCTGCCCCTTCCCTCCCTCTTCCATAATGAATTCCTCCAGGGAAAGCTGACTTACAAAACCACGTAGAGTTTCTTGTGTCTGGGAGAAAGCTGTACCAACAGCAGCAGTGAGTAAAGCAATGGCTGGGTCACTGCTGTGGCGCCACATTCGAATCTTGACGCACGGATGGCACTGGACAGTGGGAGCCATTTACTGATGAGTACTGTTAAACCTGCTCCCTGAGGGAAACCTAGCCAACCCCCTGCCAAGACGATCTGACAGGCCACTGGCCCCCGCTGCATGGCTGTTCTGTGCTGCTGGAGACACCCTCCACCCTCCAGAAGGGCATCAGCAAAGACCGTGCTGCCACAGGATCAGGAAGGCTGGGCTCCAGTGCTGGCCCTGTCTCTGCTTTGCTTTTTCAGCCACTGCCCTCTGCTTTGCCTGAATTCAAAGTGAAGCCCACTGGGGTCTCAGTTCTTCTTGCAGTCTTGAACATAGCAGCTTGTCATTTGCATCACAGGTTCTCTTAGGACATGTTCTGAGTGAGCATCTCCTCCAATAACTTTGCTGTGAACTTTTAAAAATATTGTGGAAATCCTAAAATTCAAACAGATATTCTTGTTCAAAATGGTTAGCCAGATCTAAAGAGAAATCCTAGATAGCTCCTCTCTCTCTCTCTCTCTCTCTCTCTCTTTCTCTCTCTCTCCTCTTACCTGTGAGCCTTGTGAAAATAAAATATGACAGCAGCAATGCCATCCTTTCAGTGGGCAGAATCAATGTTCTGCGTGTGTCCCTGGAAAATCGGTGGATGTCTGTTACACTAAAGACAGTAATGGCACCTGCCAAGAACTCGGGTGTGTCTTTTCTCCAGCACTAAGCAGCAGCTATCTACACACTTCAGGTGTCCCCTAAAATCCTCCATCGACTGTTAGGCCTGTCAGCAATTCTTGGTGGTGATAGTGACACTCTGTCCACTTAGAGGGACTATGGCCAGACTTCTCGCCTCTTCCGACTTCTCCGTCTCACCCTACTCGCAATCACAAGAACCTTTTAGAAACCCACATTTGAACTATGACGTACTCCATCATTCACTGTATTACATGTGACTTTTTAAAGCATTTCTTCAAGGAAAATAAAAATGGCTTCTCATTTCATTCAGTCCTCAACATAAGCTAGGTGCTCACTCATCAGATTATTTTATATCCCTCTCAGCTGCTGTAAGGCACACAGATGTCTAAGACTTGAGACTCAAGTTGGCTTGAACACTTGCTAGCTAATCACAAATCAACTTATTTCCGTGCCCTCTGGTGCCCTCTGTGGCCGGGCTGCTTGGCTGCATCATTGGGGATCCTATATCTACCATCCTTCTCTGCTCAGTCTCCTCCAGCCCCCCAACAGCAAGTAGGAGAGAAAGATGGTTACAGGAGAAAGGGGGTGTAGACCTCTTTAGACCACTTCCTGCTGCTTAGGGGCATTGAGTTCCTTGGCACAAGTCCAGTCTTTGTTGTCAGAACACTAGCAACCAGCAATAGCAAAAGCAGCAGCAGAGGGGACAGCAGCAGAGGGGACAGCAGCAGGAACCGACAGCAGCAGGAACCGACAGCAGCAGGAACCGACAGCAGCAGGAACCGACAGCAGCAGGAATTGACAGCAGCAGCTGCCACAGGCCCTCTTGGGGCTCCTGCATTTATACCTACTAAAGAGTTCCCAGAATTCCAAATAAAAACCATCTGCAGCTGGCAAAAATCACGCCCCTCCTAGATCATGAGACAATCCATAATTAGCAGCTGTGGACAATCTGAAGCGGCCCCGTATCCCACACCTGGGATTAAATAAAAACATTATCAACATAACTGGGTTTTTTAAGAAACCAAAATTCTCACTACAGATGAGTTACAGAGACACACCCACCACCATGCAGCCGTGGAGACACTGAAGATGCCCAGAGCCACAGCAGCCACTGTGGTGGTGAGCTGGCCAGTGCGCTGAGCAAGCATGCCTTGCAGAACTGACAGAGAGTAAGAGAAGAGGACCAGCTTGTGCGCTGTGAAGGCAGGAGGGACTGGAAATGGGGTGGTGAGAAACGGCCTGGTGTGAAGAGCCTGAGGCCATGGTGAGGTCCCAGCCCTTGCTGCCACTGAGGGCCATGTCTGGGTCCAGAGCCCTGGAGCAGCATCTGTGTCCGTATCTGTGGCCTGTGCTGCCACCAAAGGCTATTCAGACATCTCTGGTCTGGGCTGCCTCCCGGCACCATCTTGATGCCCAAGACCTGACAAGAGCTGTCCCTGCCCCTCACAGGCTGAGGCACTTGGGAAAACGAGCCCCGCCCTTAGCTGAGGCAGTGCTGGTGCACAGGTCCCCAAGGCATGGGGACAGAAGAGCTGGCCACTGGACACTTCAGCCACCAGCCAGGCCCACCCCAACACCTCGCCCACCTCTGAGCCTCTGGAGCTCAGGGCAACCGCAGGAATCCTGAGAGGAGCGCTGCTGAGGCGCAGTGTTGACAGTGCAGCAGAAGCCAGAGGCCTCGGGCCAGAGGCTCGCGGCAGTGAACCTCTGGCAGTGAACCTCTGCCAGTGAAGCTGTTTGGGCAGGGGCACACTGTGTTGCACACCGCGGCCGCCGCAGCTCCCATGGCAAGAACTTTGTTGTGGCTGTTTTTATTTTTTATTTTTTTTATTTTTTGCTTCCTTTGAGGGGGAAGTTTCAGGAGAAGAGGGAGGGTATGGAGGTGTGGGAGATGAGTGGGCCTGGGGTGCGTGTGTGAAATTCACAAAGAATCAACAAGAAGTTTAAGACAATGTAACCGGTTTACAGAGAAACAAGGACCAAAGGAGACTATACAGATTACCAGACTATATGCACCGCATCAAATCCCTGTCTAAGCAGGGTTTGGAAGCAGGATTTTACACAGCCCGGGCGCCACTGGACTCACTGCAGCCAGATGAGCTTGAACTTCTGATCTTGCGGCTTCCATCTCCCCTGCACTGGGTTTACAGGCGTGTGCCACTTTGCTCGGTGTCCTAGTCACTGTTCATCACTGTGGGGAGGCAGGGGCCACGGCAACTCTTAGAAAAGAAAAGATTTAATCGGAGCTGGCTTACAGTGTCAGAGAGTTAGCCATGATCATCACGGTGGAAGCACACAGGGGTTAGAACAGTAGCTGAGAGCGTTACTTTCTGATCCACAGGCAGAGGGCAGAGGCAGAGACAGAGAGATTGAGATTAGTCCTAGCATGGGGTTTTTTAGACCTCAAAGCCTACCCCAGTGACACTCCAATCTCAAGAAGGCCACACCTCTTCCAAGGAGGTGAGGTCTCCTAGTGCTCCTTCTCAAAGAGTTCCGTTTCCTGGTGACAGAGCATGCGGATACCTGAGTCTGTCAGGACCACCTCACTCCCGCCAGCACACCGGGTCTGTGCAGCACTGGGGCTGGCACCCAGGGCTCTGTGCCCGGCGGGCACTCCTCTCACTGACAATAACCCCAGCCGGGGCTTTTTTAATGTACACGTGGATTATGGGTAATTCTAGATTCTGTGTGTAGTAAGGATGCTTACAGAGTCCCAGCTGGCGTCAGCCACGTGCGAGTGCTCTGTACACTGACAGGAAGCGTGACTTGTGCAGCCCAGGCCCCGTCAGATCTCTGAGTGCTGGAAAGCTGCCGCCTTCGCTGCTTGTTGGAGTCATTTGGCCTTTCATTCGGTCTTCCAGAACCTGACTCCAATTCACGCTGTGTACTACTTACACAAATTCCTCCTTTCTACAAAATTTTTCACATTTTCAGTGTGAAGGACTTTGCTCTTGTGAGGCAGAGAGACTAGGTTGTCCAGACTGTATCTCCCAGCTCTTACAGTGGCCACAGGACCTTCCCCTGCTCATGACAAAGTTCTACCCAACAAAACTCAAACAAATTATAGTTTCGCTCCTTAAATTTATTCTATTAAAATTGCCAATTTTGGGGGCTAGAAAGATGGCTCACTGGTTAAGAACACTTGCTCTTTTGAAGACCAGGGTTCAATTCCCAGCATCCACATGGTGCCTCACAACTATCTGTAACTCAGCAATCCAACCCCCCACTGACCTCAGAAAGCAGCAGGCATGTACATAGTACACACACATACAGGCAAAATGCATGCATGTTAATCTAAAGATAATAAAGAAACCAAATAAAATGCCAATTCTCTTTTAAATGATGCTTAGAAGCTATATTTTTACTGTTGTATTAAACTGCTCTGACCAAGGCAACTTGTATAAGGAAGGATTTATTCTGACTTTATGGTTCCAGAGGGTTAGGGTCCGGGACAACACACAACTCTAGGAAAGCTATAGCGCCAACCCTTACATTTAACAATCGTTGGCGTTTTGCTGTTGTTGTTGTTGTTGGGGGGTGTTTCAATTTGATTTTAACTTTTACAGGGGATCGGGTGTTACAGATGGGCTTCAGGCTTGCTAGTAGCCTAATTGGCTCCTCCTGCCTCCGCCTAGCGTGTGCTGGGACTGCAGGAGTGAACCACCCTCCCCGGCTAAGGCAATGCCAGGGTTTCATGCATGCTGAGCAACTGTTTCTCCAGGGCCAGGTTTAACAATCTTGAGCTCCGGGCTGGAGAGATGGCTCAGTAGTTAAGAGCACAGACTGCCTTTCCAAAAGACCTGGGTTCAATTCCCAGCACCCACATGGCAGCTCACAATTGTCTGTAACCTCAATTCCAAGGGACCAACACTTTCACACTAATGTACATAAATAGTAAAATTAAATAAATAAAAACAACAACAATCTTGAGCTTGGAGCGTCTGGTGAGACCCCGAGCACTCCCATTGCTCTTCCACGTTTGTTTCTGCTCCTTAGATTGCTAGTCCCGGGTCTACGCACAGTAGGTACTTCAGCATTTGTTGGCCAGCTGACCAGAGTCCGCTTGTTCCCAAGTCTGGAGCCTACTTCTCTAGCGTGTGCAAAGCTCTGGGTTCAAGCTCTAGAGTCTTAAGAAAAACAACCACTCTGATGTCACAGATCTATAATTCCAGCAATCTCGATGACTGAGGCAGGAGAATCACAAGTTTAGGGTCAGCCTGGGGAACTTATCTCACAAAAGAGAGAGTGAAAAGAGGCCGGGGAAGAGAGCCCACAGGCACTGCCAAGTCCAGTGGATGGAAGCCCTCGTGTGGATGGAAGACCTTGTGGAGCCTATGAACAACCACAACAAACGCACTTTGTTGCACTTTTTTATTAATATGGGCCCACGTAATGCTCCTCACACTCAAGGGAGTTCTGGGAGGGTGGAAGGTGTCTTCACTCTCGCAATCCAAGAGAAGAAATGAGAGCATCTTCCTGGACTCTGGAACGCTACGGTACCTACTGTTCTGCAGGCTTCTCTCCCAGCCCTTCCTCGCCTGTGATAGCATGGAGAAAGGAATTCTAGCTGGGAAGTCCCAGACAACCCGGGGAGTCATCTCTTGCTACTTAAATTAGAACCATATTTGAAATCTCACTTAGTTAATTCAAGCCAGAAGGAAAGCTACGTCAATGACTGACACTGACAAATTTCAATGATATAAACGACCTCTAACCTTTCTATATTCCAAGTTATCTGTTCTGTTTGTGTAGCCAGGTTGCTGCTCCAAGTATCCTGCCAGAGAACAGATGTGATTGCATTGCTAAGCTCCTACAGTGTGCATGGCCTTGGCTCCATCCTGAGGTTTAATGGTCCTTGGGCTATGAAAGAAAATGGAACCAGTTAGAGGAAAATATTAAGGGCAGAACACACGTGGCCACAGGCAAACCTCCAAAGTTAAACATGCTCTTGACAGGGGTACTCAAAGATGAAGAAAGAGAAAGTTGAAGCTGCATCCCTTCACTGGCACACTGATTTTTCCTGGCTCAGATTCTACATATTTAAACAGTGCTAAGGTTGCTTTTCTTGCTGACTTTCTCGTGTACATATTACGGGTTTGGGGAACATGATTCTATGTAGCCAGCTGATAGACGTTAACATGCCTTCTATACCTCAAATCTAGGATGGACACACATCAAAGACTTTTCCTCCTAACTTCTATTATTTTATGTGCATAGGTGTTTTGCCTTCATGTATGTCTGCACCACATGTGTGCAGTGCCAGAGGAGGCCAGGTGTTAGTCCCCCTGAAACTAGAGCTATGGACAGTTTTTAGGTGTTGCATGTGTGCTGTGAATTGAATCTGGAAGAACAGCCAGCACTCTGCTGAGCCATCTCTCCAGTCCCTAAATTTGTTATACACACACACACACACACACACACATACACACACACACACACACATAAATAATTGTATGTGCTCAAGCATGCATGCACATGTGCACACTCATGCCTACAGGGGCCAGTAGGAAATATCAGATCCCCTGGAACTAGAGTTACAGGCATCCCATGTGGGTGTGGGGAAAACCAAACTCCAGTCCCCTGACAAAGCAGTAAGTGCTCTTGACTGCTGAGCCACCCCCAAACCCAACAACACACAACTTTTCAGCAAATACTTATTAAAACCAACTGTGGCACAAGGGCCTTCACAGGGAGAGCTCAGGTGAATGGTGAGGAGTGATTCCCACCACCACAGCCCCTGCAGGGTATTAGGAAAATTCTCCTGTAAAAAGCCCTCTTGTGAGCATGTGTGCCGATCTCGGCTTCTGGGAGAACACCAGGCATCGGCTTCTGTCCTACAAGAGCTGAGAAAATCTCTCAACAGACAAGATATACCCCTGAGTCCTGGAGAGGACGGACATTGTTCTTGGGTGAGGACTGTGAGGGGCTTATGGCCTGCTGGCGCAGGCTCAGCTTGTGGGTGATTCCGATGTGGGAAGCTAAGACGATGCCATAACACACTGGTGTGTCTCAAAAACCAGCACCAGGCCAGGCTTCCTGACGGCAGCTTTGTCAGCCTCAGAAGGAGGCAGAATTTGTCCTCTGGTTTATGGAAAGCCACTGAAAACTTGAACAGTAGAGCAGCTACAGTCTAGAGTTGGACCCATTATGGTGGTCAGCTCGGCTGCAAACACAGATGACTCGTGAGGAAGAGAATCCAGACAGAGCCTGCAGGGTGAGCTGGTTTTCAATGAGAAGGGACGATGGGACAGCTAGTCCTCTGCTCAGGGACGCACGTGTGCGATGTGCCCACTACCATCCATGTCCAGGACGTCTCTCTATGTGAGCGCCTTCTCTCTGTGCCTTCATTCATCTAAAAGAAGAGAAGCACCTTCCAGTGCACAGACGGAGCAGGAGCAGCAGCACGCAGAGCAAGAACGCACAGACGGAGCAGGAGCAGCAGCACGCAGAGCAGGGCTGCAGGCTGCACCGCACAGTTCTGTGCTACCTGGACACACTCAGGTTGCCTTCGAGGACAGAACCTCAGCTGAGGAGATGCCTCCCCAAGATCCAGCGGTTGATGGGGAGAGCCCAGCGCATTGTGGGTGGGCTGTCCCTGGCCAGCTGGCCAGCGCTCTATAAGAGGACAGACTGAGCAAGCCATGAGAAACAAGCCAGCAAACTGCACCTCCACAGCCTCTGTACCAGCTCCTGCCTCCAGGTTCCTACCCTGCCTGAGCTCCTGTTCCAGCTTCCTTCAGTGAGGAGCAGTAATGCGGAAGGATAAGCCAAACAAACCCTTTGCTCTCCAACTTCCTTTTCAGTCAGGTGTTTCATCACAATACAAGCTCTAACTAAGGCAGTCATGGTAATACAAGCTCTAACTAACCCAGCTCTAACTAACCCAGCTCTAACTAAGGCAGTCATGGTAATACAAGCTCTAACTAACCCAGTCATGGTAGGACATGTCCTTAATCCCAGCATTTCAAAGGCAGGCAGGAGGATTTCTATGAGTTTGAAGTCACCCTGGTGTACATTAAGAGTACCAGGCCAGCCAAGGCTACAGGCTGAGCTCCTGTCTCCAAACAAGCAACTAACACAATAAAGATTAACTTCTGTGTCAGGGGGAAAAAAAAGCACTAGGCAAGGCTCCATGGCCAACAGCCTTGGAGACAGCAGAAGAAAGCTGAATTTGTACTCCGGTTAACAGGAGACCACCGAAAACTTTCAAACAGCAGAGGGACTACAGTCTGGAGTTGAAAGCCATTACGGTGGTCAGGGTGGCTGCTACAGTGAGTGTGAGGCCAGCCTGGGCTATGGAAGACATGGCAGGGTAGGAGCAGGGGAAGGAGGAAGAGGAAGAGGAGGAAGGAGATGGGAGAATTGGTCTGAAGCTGAAGCTGAACCCTAAGTAGCAGCATTATAGGGGAGAGACCACCCGAAAAAGAAGCAAAAAGGTCATAACAGGAAGTAAAGTCAAGGGCAGGTAAAGAGTTGACTGCTGTCCATGCAGTGGAAATGAAAAGCCAGTCCTCTGGCAGCTCCGCATCCACAGCTAACCCTGTTTGGGTGCCAGGAAAACAGTCTCAAAGTCCGTTTGGACCCAGTCTTGAAGCCTGTCACGCCTTCACTGGCTGCCCACAGTCTGACACTAAAAGATGATTTTTTTTTTGGCAAAATGCCTTAAAATCCACCTCCCTGTTCCTCCAGACCAGCTGAGCCTCAGCAGTGGCGGCCGCGGTGACACCCTCCTCTCACCAATGGGCCTTTCCCTGGACTTCTCCCCAAACTGCCAGAAAGATCTCGGAAAGGTAAGACGTGTTTCCAACATGTCCTTGGAGGACTCATTGGTGTTTCCTCAGTGGCAAAGGGTCGAGGCTGAGGTCTGTCGGCTAAGTCACTGCAGAACTGCCCGTCATGAGGAGTGAAAGGCGGTGCTCACTAACGTGGGTGATATCCACACTAAAAGCAGAGAACCCCTTAGGAATGGCCAACCCTCCTCCTGGCCCTCATGTATTCTACAAATGGGTAAACTGAAGCTAAGAGGTTTTATAATAAATGGCTAATATTTGAGTCTGGGCTTTTCAAACTTTTTTATTTCATATTTTTAAGATGTATTTATTTGCATTTTGTATGCTTGAGTGTTTTGCATGTTTGATGCCCATAGAGTTCAAGGGAAGGTGCTAGATACCCTGGAATGAGTTACAGACAGCTCCTTGCCACGAGGAACCAGGTCCTGTGCAGGCAGGGGGTTCTAACTGCGGCTGTCTCTCCAGCCTTGAGTGGAGGCTTATGGGAGGATTTTCCCAGGTGCTTTCCCTGTCTGAAGCAATCACACGGACAGTACCGAGCTGGATCGGCCATACTGACTTCGTTTTGGCACAGGGAGACGTGCTTAGAATGCCCAGCTGAGTTCCACCAGAACTCTGTCTACTCCTTGACAGACCTGAGATCTGAGCCTGAGTCCTCTGACTCCAAAGTCACCTACCGTCATCACCAACACGAACTGCATTTCCTTTGTGTGTCAAGCCTTGTGATATACTGAGGAAGGCCTGCCTGTTTCCATGCTGTTGGTGTCTATATTTTTACATGCAAACAGACAGATGTTTTTCAGTATTTTTTCATATGCAGTTTTATATGAAGAAAAATTTTATATTAAAAGTGTATGCACACATGATGTGATTTCCAAGATTCGGTAAGCACTACTGCAGCCAGCAAGAGAATTTGTTTTCTGGTAAGGAGAAGGGCTGGACTGGAACTCCGTGCAGTGCTAGGGCTATTTGCCTTGTATGCATGGTATCCTGGGTGTGACGCAGAATTCCCAGGGACTCCACATCAGAATAAAGAGATAGGGCTTGGAGAGGTGGCTCAGCGGCTAAGAGCACTGTCTGCTCTTCCAGGGGACCTGGGTTCAATTCCCATCATCCACATGGTAGCTCACAGCTGTCCATAACTCCTGTCCAAAGGACCTGACACCCTCACAGCATAACACCAATGTACATAATAATAAACAAATTATTTCCATAAAAGAATAAGGGGACCTAAGCCAATGTGCCTCATCTGGGTCTCTATTCTGGTGGCCAGAGACTCTGGTGTCACTTCAACGAGGACACAGGTTTGGCAGGCCTCTGGGCTCCTGTCCTAGCCTTTCATAATCATGAGGCCAGCAGAGAGAAGCGATGTGTCCAGCAAGCTGGTCCAAGCTGAGCTCACCAAAGGCGCCTGCAGGGGCTTAGAGCAAACGTGACTCCTCTCCCTCTGCAGCAGCATGATACTCATTCAAGTAAAACCATGAGAAAGGTGATGATTTCCATGTATGAAGTGGCATTGAGTTACTATGTGTAGCCAAAGAAACTCTAAACTGGGTCAGAAAGGGAGATCAATTTGTTTGACAAACATTGACTGTATTTTTGTGAGCTCCTAGTCTGTAAGCCACAGGCTGGAGATGCTGAGGCGGGGTCTGCTGTCTCAGGGGCTGGCTCTCAGGTGTGAGCAGGTAAGACCCTCTCTGGAAGCTTGTTTAAAATGCACAGCCAGGGCCTAGGGTGAGCGCTCAGTGGGGAAGTGCTTGCCGCACAAGCATAAGGACCTGGGTTTGAATCTTGGGACCGCGTGAAGGTCCTCCTGTAACCACACACTCCTCCAAAGGACCTCTGGGGCACACTGGCCTTCCAACGGTGTTGAAGCTGTACCCTTCACATTCATGCAAAATTGTCTCAGAAAAGTAGGGTGGAAAGTGACCTCTGGCCTGCATGGATGCATGCACACACACACACACACATACACACACACACACACACACACACACACACACACACAGCACAGCCCCAAACTTCTGATTCCTCAAATAGGGACAGAGTTGGTTGACTAAAGAGGTTGACACAGGTGTTATTGAAGTTGTGTCTTGGAAAACTTTGACCTGGTCAAGCCTAAGTTCTGAGCTGCTAAAATCAAGTTCCTTAGACTTGGGATGTCTGGGAGACAGAAGTGTGTGACCTGAAAATCATTAAGGCCTCTCTAAGGCCTTTTAGAATGGGCTGGCAACATAGCAATAAGATCTACAGGCTCAGGCTGGAGAGGTGGCTCAGCGGTTAAGAGCACTGTCTGTTCTTCCAGAGGACCCGGGTTCAACTCCCAGCACCCACATGGTGGCTCACAACTGTCTGTAACACCAGTTCCAATGGATCTGACACCTCCATGCTAATGTACATAAAAAAATAAAAGAAAAAAAAGAAGAACTGACTCAAGATCTATGGGCTCTTTCCAACAAGGGAAAAGTCAGTGTTCACAAATGAGCTGAGCCAGAAGAGAAACAAAGCAAAGGGGTTTCACTGGAACAAGTCAGGAGTGTGTGTGTGTGGTGTGTCTGTGTGTGTCTGTGTGTGTCTGTGTGTCTGTGTGGTGTGTCTGTGTGTGTCTGTGTGTGTGTGTGTGTCTGTGTGGTCTGTCTGTGTGTGTCTGTGTGTGTCTGTGTGGTGTGTGTCTGTGTGTCTGTGTGGTGTGTCTGTGTGTGTCTGTGTGGTGTGTGTGTGTGTGTCTGTGTGTGTCTGTGTGTCTGTGTGGTGTGTCTGTGTGTGTCTGTGTGGTGTGTGTGTGTGTCTGTGTGGTGTGTCTGTGTGTCTGTGTGTCTGTGTGTGTCTGTGTGGTGTGTCTGTGTGTGTCTGTGTGGTGTGTCTGTGTGTCTGTGTGTGTCTGTGTGGTGTGTGTGTGTGTGTCTGTGTGTCTGTGTGTGTCTGTGTGGTGTGTGTGTCTGTGTGTGTGTGTGGTGTGTGGTGTGTCTGTGTGTGTCTGTGTGGTGTGTGTGTGTGTGTGTGTGTCTGTGTGTGTCTGTGTGTACCTTTATTTTTCAGCCCTCAAGAGTGGATGACTGCTGCTTATGAGAAGCAGCACATCTGGTTGGGAACTAGGCCTACTGCAAATGTGTGTCACAAGTGTCCCTAAGCACAGCCACAGGGGTCAGGTGGGAAGGAAGCTTCCTTTCCTCTCTACAACTGTGGGTGATTCTGTGTGCAGGCCTAGGAATGCACTCCTCTTAGCAGCCTTGCCCAAGCTGTCCCTGCGCTCCCAGGAGCCTCCCACCTTCCTCCTGGTGAAGCCAGCTGCTGCCACAGAGGCCACCTGCCTCTTCTCTGGCCTAAGAGTCTCAAGTTCCAGAAAGCAAGGCAGCTTGTGGGAGGCTACTGCAGAAAGAGGGAAACAAGACAGGAACTAAAATTAAATGGATTGTCTGCACACTTTTTTTTTTTAATTAAACTGTGATTCATTTTCAGGGAAGAAGAGGCCCTTTGGGAACAATTGTGGCCCTGAGTGCCAGGCACCAAACTTAGCAGCTCGCCAAGCTTAGCAGCTCTGCCCAGAGCCGGGGGCGTAGGGAGGTGACAGGAGAGGCAGGGATGGGGTCCTTCCCTTCTAGGGAAAGGAAAGCAGGGTGGGCGGGGTTGGAAGGAGAGAGCTGGGAAGACCCCCCAGGCTATGGCAGAGGGCCCCCCCCCAGCTGGGGACCCTGAGGCTGGGATTTTGTGTTTTCTTTTGTTCTGTAAGATTATGGCACCTCTCCCTCCCTGTCTTATCCCAGGAGGCCCAGCACCGGCTTTGATGGTGAGACAGAGCCACCACAACCCTGGTTTGCCACGGTAGGGGGAAATGGAGTCTGGGAGAGAGAGGGGGAGAGTGAGGAAACGAGGCAGAGGAGAGAGAGAGAGGAAGGGGAGAGGGAGAGAGGAGTAGAGAGAGAGAGGGGGAGAGGGAGGAAAAGAGGCAGAGGAGAGAGAGAGAAAGGGGGAGAGGGAGAGAGGGAGAGAAGGAGAGAGGGGGAGAAGGAGAGGGGGTGAATGAGGAAGAGATGCAAAGGAGAGAGGGGAAAGGAGAGAGAGAGGGAGGGAGGGAGAAAGGGAGAGAGGAGCTCTGAGGTTGTGAGGCTGACTGGAAAGCTAGGCTGAGAGACTGAACTGTGTGTGGGCTGTTGCTCTGATGTCAGCAGAACCCAGAACTTGAGACACGCCCCCCAGTCCCCCCTAGTCACTTCAAGGATCTGCTGTCCGCACTGACACCCCTCCCTGCCTTTGGATTCTTCCAAGGGTGGGGGAGGTATAGACACAGCATAGGAATTGGGGTTCAGGGACTGGCTTGCAAACCAAGGAACTGTGGTGCCTGCACTAGCAGCACCCGAGTATGAAGATGCCACCACACCACTGCCAGCACCTTCCGCCAAGCCCAGACTGCGCAGCCTGCATCCAGGGCCAGCCTGTCCTAGGCGGATGAAGGAGAGCCTCCACCCCATGCATGCACAGAGAAGTTTATGCCTACTTCACTTTCTTCTGTCCTCAAAGTTTCTGTTTAACAGCCAAGAGACGTTTAAGTCACAAGAAATTAACTAAAATCTTGTGTGTGAGGGACCACGTATTTGCACAAATGTAGTAGGTGGAGTGTTGGGAGACAGGAAGTTGTGCGGAACGGAGAGGAAGACCTTGAGGAGCCCATATTTTGGACAAAGAAGGGGAGACTGAAAAGAACTCAAGAGCAAATGAGGGTCTGCCCCCACCCATCCTGGAAAGCCAATTGTCTCTCCTGTGGCCAACCGCCCTCTCTGTACTTCCAGGCTTCAAACCCTCTAACCCTAAATTCATCGTTTGCTGGGCCTTTCTCCTTCTTCCTTTTTTTTTTTTTTTGGACTGTGTGTATGGGGGGATGTTGTGATTTTTTTTAATCTTTCAAATATAAAACAGAAATACACTTTATCATCATAGATATATTTTTTTCACTCTCACCACATAAATACAAAAACATCCAAAGAGCCAAGACACCCAGAACACAATTAGTAGCCAGGATTCAGCGACACTACCCGCGTTTGAATGATTTGTTATTTTCTTCCCTATTTGCTGAGAGAGAGAACAAAGGAAAGAAAATTAAGCAAGCGAAGAAATGGAAAAATGAAAAGGGAAAACCTCCGATGTAAATACTTTACAATAAAGTTACTTTGTTAACGTTCTGCGCTTGTTTCAGACAGGCGGATACATTCTACACCGAGGCTGCTCGCACTCTGGGTCTGTGGTTTTGGTTAAAACGCGCGCGTGTGGCGGTGGCTGTGGGGGCTGAGCGGGTTGGGGCCGCACCCGCGTGGTGGGAAGGGTTCTAAGTCTGGGTGGCTGCCACCGGAGGTTAAGAAGGGAGAGGAAATGCGTGTCCTGGCTGCCACACAAGGAACCACTGGCCGTTGAAGGCCGGACGCCAGGCACCATCCTGTCCTCCGGCAAGCAGCCGCTGGGAAATCCCGGAGCTTCCTGCTCCGTGAAAAGCCGGCATAGACACAGGGGTTCAGGAGATGAGCAATAGCTGTTGATTTAATTCTGACCCCAGCTATTCCGCAGTAGCTTCGTTCTGGGAGAGCCAGGAGGGAAGAAAGCCCCCAGCTACTGCGCCCGCACAGCCTCGGAAGAGGAGAGTGAGTCTTCTGTCCTTGGAGTCATTGGCTTTGCTTTTCCTCTTAAGTTCCTATCTAAAGTCACAGCACTCGGGATTTTGATTTCCACGACCCTGTGATGCATTCTCTAGCCCGAATTTCTCACACCCTGCAAACTCAACTATTTCTGTGTGTTCAAAAACAGGTGCCCATCTGGTTTTACGTAACAATTACTCTTGCTTTATTGCTTGCTGTTAGATCAAATTTATTACCACCTTCGCCTAACAAGACAAATTTATCGTGATTTATCGCGTCTCAGGGTCGGGGAGCCTGCGATCGGAGCTTTCCTAAGGGGAATAAAACTCATCAGCTCTGTTCTGGGCAGTTGTTGCTCGCTCCTGCACCAAGGATTCCGAGAACTCTAAAACTCGAGGCCAGGAGCCCCCAGAATCCTGGCTTCTCTGACAAGAAGGGAGAGGCCCTTCCTTCTGGGTCTAAAGAAACCAAGAAGCTCTTTCAGTCCCTGGCGGTTTGTGAACGCAGTTCCTCTTCCGAATATCCTTCGGAGCAGTGCACAGCGCCCTGTCCAGACCAGGGATCCCAGGCCTGGACCGCTGTTACTTCCTGGCTGGCAGGGCTGGGGGTGGCTAATTCGGGTAATTTCTCCCCAATTCTTTGGATCATTCCTGGATTCAGGCGGAAACCGGGGTTGGCGGGAGGAAGAAAGAGTAGAGAGAACAAAACCAGCCCAAGTGAGCCGGAACCGGTGGCCGGCGGGCTGGGTGAGGGAGTAGTCAGAGGCCGGCGGGCCGCGGAGGCCAGCGCGGAAGCCTGGGCGCGCAAGGCGCGAGTCCATAAATACCACCACGGTGGGTGCGATAGATATAAATACAGGCGACACTCAGTCAGTCCAGCGCCTTCTTCTCGGCCCCTTCTTTACTGTTGGTCCGGGAGTAAGGCTCGAAGGCCGAGGAGCTCAGGTACCGGGCCGAGAGTTCTTGCAAATTCCCGGCTAGCGAGCCAGCCATGGCCAGCGGGGCCGAGGACAGGCGGCTGGCGACGGAGCCCAGCAGCGACGGCACGGGCAGGCTGAAGAGGCCGTGGCCGGCAGCCGGGGCTCCCGCGTGCAGGGCGCCCGGCCCCGCGGGCCCCGGCCCGGGGGTGCCGCCCACGGCCGGCGGGTGCTGGGGCGCGGCGCCCGCGGGGCCCGGGGCGGCGGCGGCGGCGGCGGCGGCGGCCGAGCCCGCGGCGGCGCCCGCGCTCAGGGCCGGGAGGCTGGGCCCGCGCAGCGCCGAGCCGAGGGCGCCGGTGGCGCAGGGCGGCAGCAGCGCGGGCAGGCCGGGCGGCGACAGCAGGCGGCCCTGCTCCAACAGCCGCAGCACGCTGCACGTGGCGGCGGTCTCCGACACCACGGAGCGCAGCTCCGAGTCCTTGCCCTGGTCCTTCTTCTGCTTGGTTCGCCGGTTCTGGAACCAGACCTTCACCTGCGCGCAGAGATGCGGGAGGGAAAGTGGGAGAGGGCAGGGAACGCAGGGTCAGACGCGGCGGGCGGGCGAGGGCCTGGGTCACCGGGACCCTCCCCACCCCGGCGCTAGCCGCAGCCCCACCCCGCCGCAGAGGGTCTGGGCTGGTCAGCTGCTGGCGGAGCCGCCACGAGGGGACAGCACTTCACTGGACCACATTTCCGGGTCAGGCAGGCAGGCCCAGGCCAGGGCGGGTTACAAAAGCAAAGTAAGGAAGAAAAACGGGCATTTCATTGGGCTGCGGCGACCCCCGCGGAGGAGTTTGGGGTTCACAAGCTGGAGAGTCAGCACAGCCCGTGAGCCTAAGGCCGGAGGTTGGGGGCGCGGGGAGCGTGCAGGAGGCCAAGGTGGCTGGGGGACAGTGTTTCTCTGCCTTCCTAGATCCCTAGTCCAGTGAGTTCAAATTTAGCCCCAGAAAAACTTGTGCTTCTTAGAGGTTCCAAAGGCCTGCTTTCTGCTTGTTAGGCCAAAGCCTGACCATGACCCAGCAAGACACAGGGAAGGAAGGGATCGAAAGCAGCCGGTGGTGCGGGGCGGAGCTCATAGGCCAAGCCTTCTTCGCTCTCGCCACCAGCTAGTTAAAAGGTCTGGAGGACTCTCAATTCATCACTCCCTCTGCACTCCATTGGGAACTTTGGAATCATGGGAGGAAGACAGAAGGCTGAGGGAGACTAAGTACATTCCAACCCCTTCCCCTTCTCTTTCTGCCTCTTCTAGCCTAGAACAGAGGGTGGTGGCTATATGGGGGAAAAACCTGTTTAAATTCTGAAAGCTAAAGGGGGTTAACAAGGACAAGCCAAGTCCAACACAGATTTTCCTATCTGCTCCGTCCTCAGTTGTGCGGTACTCAGCCCAGACGTTGGGCCTAAAATGCCCTGCACATGCTTGAGGGAAGCTGGCCTAGGGAAAGAGACTAAAAAAAAAAAGAGAACTGACCAAGCCCTAAACAGCCCCTTTGGGGCAAAACCTTCCTCTGGGTTTCATGTGTTCTGAGCCCTCAGCTCACACCAGCAGCTCCAAAACAGCAAGGGACATAAAATGCAAAAGATGCAATGTGCAGGGCAGATCCCTGTCCGCGGCACGGGGTCAGCGCCTAAGGAACCCCAGAGCAACTTCTCGGGCTGGCTTTTAAGGGTGGAAGCTGCCAGATTTGCACCGTCTCTGAGAGTTGGCACCACTTTCTAATCCTACTTCCTGCAGAATTGATCTGGGTGCTGGGGAAAGCTAAAAGCCCCAAAACGGGGTGTTACTGGGACTATAGCCAAGATGGTATGTATCCAAACTGGGGAAACCAGCCTTTTGTAAATCAGAAGCCATCCAAAAATTCCTAAGTCTGAGAGCCAACAGGGACAGACTACGGGGCCCGCTTGGCCAAGCCAAAGTGTACAGAAATTAGACCACGGAGGATTTGAGGGTGATGACAGAAAATGGCAGTTTAAGAAAGAAGGAAGAGCCTGAGACCTTCACCCCATCCATTCCGTCTCCCCCACGTCTCTGGGAGGTTCTGTCCAAAGCAAGGGAGACAGCGAGGAAAGGCAGGGTGGAGCTCTGGAAGGGAGAGCAAGCCCGGCGCTGCGGGCAGCCCGGCGGCGGTACCTGGGTCTCCGACAGGTTGAGCTGCCGGGCCAGCTCAGTTCTCTCCCGGCCCACCACGTACTGGCAACGTTGGAACTCCATCTCCAGCCGGTAGAGCTGCTCCGCCGTGAAGGACGTGCGTGTCCTCTTGGGCCGATCGAGGTCCAAGCCCTTGGGCAGGATGATTTCTCGGATAGAGCCCTTGGCATCTAGGGAAGGGCAGATATCAGCCCCCGGAGCCCGCGGCTTTTCTTTGCCTCCTCCCCCGAGCTAGCTAGGGACAAGGGTCCAGCAGGCTGAGGCGGGTGCCCGCGGTGGCCGCGGCCATCAAGCAGAGAGCCTGTGGGTGTGTGGAGGCCAAGGTGCTAACTGTAACACCGTCAGCTGGAAGAGCACCCAGACTGCCATTGTGGAGTGCCCAGACCCCGGAGGAGGGTAAACCTGACCTCCAAACGGGTGGCTGTTTCTTCCCGCCAGGGAGCCTGTGCTGCGCGCCCAGTATTCCGGGGGGCGTCCACTGAGAGCCCAGCCCAGTGCGGCCCCAACTGCAGCGCAGCCTTCGCTCTACGGTCCCCACCCCCACCCCGGGTCCCCGGCCCGCTGCGGGGCAGGCGGCGGAAGGAGGAGGGACCCACCGTCCGCCCGCGGGCCTGGCTATTTGCTGGCGGGGGCGGCGCCGGCTGAAACCGGGCCTGGGCTCCGCCGGTGCTGGGGAGGAGCGCACGACACTTCTTGAGCGAGGCCGGGCCCAGCCAAGAGGCGGCCTCCCCAGCCCGGAGACCCAGCGGTGTGTGCAGGCGGTAGCGAGCAGGCCGGGGCGCAGGCCCTCGGCCCCGCCAGCTCAGGGGCCGGCGCTGCCCAGCGCGGCCGAGGGGCTGCCTTCCGCGCCCGCGCTCCCCTGGGCGCGCTCTGCCCTCCGGGGCGCAGCAGCCCTCAGGCCGCCGGCAGCAGGTCCCTGTCCCGGAGGGTGCGCACTCCCGCCCCCGGAATTCGGGTCCCAGGCCCTTCCCCTCCGCGCAGCGCCGGGCCCCCGCCCAGCGGCCGGGAGAGCCCCTCGGGGCTGCGAGGGCCGAGGCTCGAGGCAGCGCTGTCCGGGGAGCCCCGGCATGCTTCCCCGCGGCCCCCAGAGCGAGGACCAGCAACTTTCTCCCGAGCGCTCGCTCGCAGCCCCGGGCGGCGACGCGCAGCGGCCGGGGCTTCCCCCCAAAGGACGCGCCCCGGAGCCCTGCCCGCGCCTACCTCGGACCAGGATCCGGCGGCAGTAGTCCGGGTCGGCGGAGGGGCTGGCTTTGCTCTTGCTGCAGTCCTCCGCGGCGCCCGCCGCAAAGGCGCCCTGCGGCTCCTTGAGGAAGGCGGCGGGCAGGCTCCCCTCGGCGCCCTTGAGCTCGCGGCTCTCCTTGTGCGCGCCCTTCGGGACCCGGGCGGCCTCGGCGTCCGAGTGGCACCGGACGTCCATCTTGTCTGGCTTCCCGAACATCGGCGAAGCGGCACAGGCAGGAGGAAGGGGAGGGGGCGGGAGGAGAGGCGGCCGGGCCGGGACCCCCGCCTCGCAGCCCCGCGCGGGCGCGCCGGGACGGGGGGTGCCCGCGGGCTCCTCGGCGAGGCTCAGCGGCGGGGGCTCGGCGGCGGCCGGCTGCTCCGGATCCCGCGCGGCGTGGCCGGGCCGCCTCGCTCCTCCGGCCGCGTCCGGCGTCCCCAGCCCGGAGAGCGGGCACCACGGCGCGACTCCGGGAGGCGGCGGCTCCGCCCGTGACCGCGGCGCCCGAGTTGTGGAGTCCGGCACCGGGACGCAGGCTCGCTGCTGCAATTGATTACGGGTAATTTCGCAGCCCCCACGTTTCAGTTACCTCATGAATACACTAAATTGTTTGGATAATATATCAGATCGTAATGGATGGTTTCTGTCCTTGTCCCCAATCAAGCAGGGGTTTAGCCAGTGAATAAACGGAAATGATTGGTCTTGCTTTCGGGAAACACAATCAAAGACCCACACTTCCAGAAAAACTTTTGACAAGATTCATCCTGAATTGTTAGCGCCATTAGCAGGCATTATTAACTTTCTCTTTGCCTTTGACCTTCCTGCTCACATACTGGCTAACCGGGGTTTCCTCCAGCCTCGCCAGATAGCGCTGGGGGGGGGGGGGGGGGTGCCGCTCAGTCCCCGGAGCTGGAGACAGCGGTTGCCTCCGGGTGGGGAGAGAAGTTCCCCCCAAGTCTCTCCCCCGCGCTCCAAAAAGCCCAGCGCTCTCCCAGCGGCTTCTTAACACACCTCCGCGCCGACAGCCATCTTAAACTGCCGCCCCTCTTCCCGTACCCCGGTTAGATTTTTTTTTCATGCCTGCACCTCCAGCAGCCCCGAGGCAGCCCATTCAAAGGGCAGCTTTGTACTCAGAGTCCAGCAAGATGGGGGTGGAGGGAGAGAGGGAGGGAGGGAGGAAGGGAGGGAGGGAAGGAGGGAGAGAGAGAGAGACAGAGAGCAAAAAATCTCAACTGTGAGATCTGCTTCAAAAAAAAAAAAGTTTCCCCCTAGCTATTTCATTGTCTTGCTACAATGTCTTTGAGAAAAGCAACAGCCAGTAATCCAATAACAGCATTGATTAGGCCACAATGATTCAATTCAGGCGCGCGGCCTTGTGCGCGGAGCCTGCTCCAGCCCTCCTCGTCACCTTGCCGGGGCAGAAGCCCTCTCCACGCCGCTCTCCCCATTCATTCCTTTATGGGAAACGCGGAGCAAAAGGAGTGAAAGATGGCAATTATCTAATTGGACTATTAACAAACAGTCCTGTGAGTGCGGCGGTCTGGCGTGGCTCCTGGGCGGGGGAAGGGCCGCGCTCCCGGCCTCATTCACAAAGAGCGCAGGGGCCGCGGAGGAAAGGGGCTTTTAAAAGGAGTGAGGGGGTGGGCAGAAGAGGTGGGAGGTTTGGCTGAGAATTTTTCCACACAATTCCGAGAATGGGGCGGAGGCGGGCGGGGAGGGGCCAGTGGGGAGGGCGGCCGGTGTGCCGCGGCCGGGAGGGCTCCGCGCCCGCCCCGCCGTCGGCTGTCCTCGAGGCGGTGGAGGGCCTGGCCCGCTCCTCCCGCTCCTCCCGCTCCTCCTTCTCCTCCCGGGCCGCTCCCTCGCCGCCGGCGCCTCGGGTCGGGTCCAGGGCGTCCTTGGCACCCTCAGGGCCGGGCTCTGCGACTGGGGTGCTGGGTGACGTCCGAGGGCGGGCAACACCCCGCGGTGGCCCACGGAGCCCCAGACGCGGGTCCCGCACCCGCGGGGGACCCGGCTGGACGGAAGACAGGCCCCTCTGCGAGCCGGCCACCGCCTCCACCGCCGCTGGACCCGACGCGGCGCCGCTGCGGGGTGGCCCGCCCCGCTTGCTGGGGTCCGCCCTGTGTGCTGCGGATCCGAACTGCAGCCCGGACACACGCGGGCCCACGCGCCAGGCGGGGCGGGGCGGCACGGCCAGCGAGCGGCGTCCCGACTCCTCAGAGTGCAGCTGAGATCCCGGCGGCCACCCGGGGTCCAGGCCGAGGCCTCAGGGCTCTGCCGCCCTAGTTCCGGGGCATCCGCAGGACAGCTGCCACCCGCCAAGCCAAGGCCGGCAAGGCTGTTTAAAAGAAGAGAAGTGGGCAGTCCACCGCTTCTTTTCGATTTCTAGAGAGCCGGCCCTCCCCCTCCACCTTCTTAGAGACAAACTTCGCCTATTTTGTTAGCCAGAGCGTTTGTGGGTTCGGTTGATTCCCTTGAGCGCTGGCATATTGTCCAATGCCAGTTAACATTCTTGAGCCGCTCTCGGGAAGGTAACAGCCCAAGGTAGGGCTACCTGAACGGAGGCTCTGGGAGTTCAGTGACTTGTCCAAAGCTCAGGTTAGTGAACTCCTTTCTGGCTGACTTCACAAGTGTCCGGGTCTTAGAAATTTCTCAGGACCAGGCTGCATTTCCCAGTCACTCCAGACTTTGAGTTTTACAGAATTCCCAAGGGATGAGATGTAGGTTAGATCCCTTAGTGTTGATGCCAGAACATTCTGAGTATTTGACATTCGTTTTCATTTCGCCTCACGTCCAAATGATATGAGGCAGAAGTAGAACGCGAAGCTTTGCTTCTGGCCCTGCTGTTTATTACCAGCAGGACCGTTTCTTAGGAGCCCAACCTGGTTTGGGTGAATAAAGTTCAGTTCCCTGTGTCTCAAAGTTGTCGGTGACTGTCTGGGGCCAGAGCTCAAGAATGCATATTTCTACTGACTAGGGAAGGTGGCGGTTCTTTTTACAACTTGGTTGGAAAATTGTGCTTTTGGAGTTGGGGACACTAAATTCTGAGGGCAGACACACCACCATTTGTGGGTCTACAAACACTCAGTGAGAAAGGAAGGCTGTGGAAGTGCCTGGCTTGATGAAATTTATCAAGTTCTGGAAAAGCCAGGACCAAGGCAGCATTCAGGAGCTCTCGCTCTCTCTCTCTCTCTCTCTCTCTCTCTCTCTCAAGCTGTTCCCATGATCTAGAACAAACCAATTAACTATGTGAATCACTGGCTTTAGTCATAGCTCCATATCTGAAGCACAAATAATATTGTTGTCAGATGCCCACCTAGGCCCCAAGAACTTGAAATAACAAAATTAAATAAAAGTCAACTACCAACTACATTTTCTTTGTTCTGTATAGGGATCTGTGCATTTCCCTTCCTCCCTCCCTCCCCTCTGTCTCCCCTTTCCTCTCTCCCCCAGCTTGCTCTCTCTCTCTCTCTCTCTCTCTCTCTCTCTCTCTCTCTTTCTCTCTCTCTCTCTCTCTCTCTCTCTCTCTCTCACTGGATTAAAATTCTGTGGGCATCCATCCAGAAAAACCATGACAGGTTTCCCAGAGGACACAGTGGAGAATGGAAGCCCTGGATGGAAATTTCAGGAAAGCAGCTGCTGCTCTCAGCCAAATGAAAGCTGTGTGTCCATTGGCAAAAGAAAGGAGGGAACTCACTCAATTGTTTGGATAATCTGAGAATCGCCGGTGCTGTGCAGCACACATGAGGACATGGGGCTGCTCCAGGTGAAAGTGCTTTATTCCTCTGCCTAAATTCTTCTCCCCTCTTGGTGCCCTGCTGCACCCACAAGTCTGTCTGCAGGTGCAGAGAGACTCAGAATAGAACTGCAGAGCTGGAAGGATTTTTAGAGATCTTCCATTCCAGAACCTTCATTTGAATTGACAGATGAGGAAAATGAGCTGGGAAAGACAAAGCTACTTATTAAGGGTTAGACAACAGGTTCCCGGGGGGCCTCTGGGCTGCAGTCGTGATCTCCCAACCCTGCCCAGGCTTCCTTAAGAGAATGCACTCTTTGGCCCTGGGTGAGATGATGCTAGCGAAATGAATGAAATGTCGACCTGAGCCCTGGGGTGCCTTTCATAGTGTAGGCCTCTGCACACTTTCACAGTGGCATTAGAACTGCAGGATAGAGAAGGCGCTGAGCAGTCCTCCACCATCTTCCCAAAGGAAATAGGAGGTGAAATTTTCTGGAAAAGAGATCCAAGACCTTCTTAGACTATGAGGAAGACACATGGCTTACTGTATCATATATGTCATTTCAAAAAGAATTGCATCAAAGAAGAATGAGGCCAGCAGAAAGGAAGTCTTTCTAAGAATAAGCTGGGGTTCTCAATATACTTAATTAAAAACCAGGATAACTGGCATTTACACAAACTTTCATCTGCAAAGTTGCCAGCAGTGGAAAGCTCACTCTTGCCAAGTTACTTATGTTCCTGTCCTGCAGGAAGCTGTTGGGGCAATGGAAACATAAATGAGCAACAAGCTTTGCTGAACGTCTAAAATGGGAGCATGTAGCTGTACATATGGGTATTTCTGTCCTGTTCCACCTAAGGACCAGCCGGAGTACGGAAAGGCAAACTCTGGATTAGTATATTTACATTTAAAGTGGTGGGTTTCATGTCTCAGCCTTGAATAGCATATCAAGAAATCAAGCTTTGTCAGTGAATTAATGTTTTGAATATGAAGCATTCCGTTGTAGGTGATATTACTTACTTAGAATGATGATATTACTTAGAATGATATTACTCAGTTTAAGAAAAAATGGAATAAAAGCAACCAAAGAAGTGGAGTACATATGGAGTTTGTAGTCACTCACATTACATAATCCATATGTGCAGCTCCCTCCCTCCAATCCTTACTAGCACTCATTTCCCTGTGTGCCTCAGTATTTTGTCTACAAAATAGGTTTAGCTCAGCCACATGCAAGCAGTGGATAACTAAAATCAAGTGCTTTAAGTGGTGCCTGGCAGGGTGAGAGCACTGTCAATAAATACTTGACATTAGTGTCCTCATCTGTGCATCTCTGTGGGATCAGTCTTAGGTACCTAGAACAAGAGACACCCAGAAAGCAGCAGGAGCCAGCCAGAACAAGTGGCTGCTTCTGGCAGCAGGTAGCTGAGGTGGCTGGCTTGCGCATCCAGGACAGAGGATGCCATGTGCTCCTTCCGTTCTCCTAGCCGGAAGTGTGCTGCCATTCCTCCCACCAAGGGCTGTACCTGATTTTGGGTAGCTTTGTCATAGCCTTGATCAACAAAATTGTATGGAAGTGGCCTTGTGCTCCCTGGGGGCCTTAAAGCAGAAGGTGCAGTTAGCTGATGACCCCAGCTGCCCTGTTGAAAGAGAAGCGACCTAGGGAAAGAGGCTACAAGAGCCCATGACATAAATGTCAGTGAGCAGGAAGGTGAGGTGGGGGCTATCTGGTGTTCGTGGTAGCTTTATGAGGGATCTTGGCATGACCCTTTGATGTTGAATCCTGCACAGTCTTGAGCAAATATATTGTGGTAGTTGCTTTAAATTGCTAAACTTGGGGTGTGTTTGTTATGCTTCTGAAAACCTATTTTATGGAGGAGAAACTGAGGCCCAGCCATTTGTCAATAGTCTAAGCTAGGGAGCACCACAGACCAGAACCAACCAGCACCATCCAACACCAAACTGTGGTGGTGGTGGTGGAATCAAGGCTCTCTGTGGCTCCCTCAGAATTACCCAACCCTAAGGGAGAGTTGTGCGTTTTTCCTTCCATGTTTCAGAGTGACCTGCTAAAAGTTGGGCTAATAAAGAACCCAGTTTGGTAGCTGGATATGAAAAGAACAGGTGTGTTAAACACAGCAAAAGTGGTCCCTGCCAGGATGCTTCTATGCTTCTCCTGAGAGTGAGGGTAGCATCTTCTTAAGACCCAGACCCAGAGTCCTGCCTTTCTTTTCTCTTCTTTAAAAATTTTTTAAACAAAAACTTTTATTTTCCCTGTATGGGCGTTTTGTCTGCAATGCATGTATGTGTGCCATGCACCTACAGAGACTAGAAGCTGGTGTGAAATCCCCTAGAACGGAAGTTACAGGTGGCTGCGAATCACTGTTGAAGCTGAGTGCTACCGGAAGAGAAGCCAGTGCTCTCAGCCTTCTTCCAGCTTCTTCCCTTCTCTTTAAAAAGATAAAGAAAAAGCCAGGTTGGCTTCTCACCTTTAGAAATTACAGATACACTGATGCTTAGAATGGTGACTGCGGAGCAACCACGGGTGGCCCTGCAGCTCCTTGAAATTCTCCCGGTGAAGCATTCTGGGAGAAGGAAAGGAAGCCAGATTTTTATTAAACATTCCCAGGAAGCCTGGTTACGAAGTGCGTCTTCCTAACAGGGTACGTTTGTGTTTCAGGGCATCTTTAAACCCATCCTTTTCTGTGATACCTCACAGCCTGAAAATCAGCTGGAGCCGGTTATTCAACAAGTAGGTAGCGACTCTATGCAAGGCTCCCAGATCCTCTCTGTATCAAAACCGTGAAGTGCTTTCACGTCCAGGTGCAGGATGGCCCCTCACCTAGAATCTCTTCCTCTACACAGCTCACCCCGCCAGCTGTGACTGGGTCCTGTGCTCAGTCCACCTCAGCCCCGGCTCAAAGCCTGCTGTGCTGGCCTTGTTTTACCTTTATTTACTTACTTTGAAACAGTGTTTCCTCTATCCTGGCTGATCTTGACCTTCTAAATCTTTGTGCCTCTACCTCTCCGGTGCTGAAATTACAGCTGGGTATCACCACACCCAGCGCAGAGCCGCCAGCATACGAGACAAGCGCTCTATTAAGCAAGAACCTAGTTAATTTTTTAACTTTTTAAAAGAAAGGGCCTCACCGTTTAACCAGACTGGCACCCAGCCTAGCTCCCCTTCCCCTGCCCTCTGAGCACTGAGGTTCAGCACCAACACACTGCCACACTCCTCCCTAAACCTCATTCTAAAGAGTTTAACCCTCTGGCTTCTGAGCCACCAGGCACTTAAGAGGGAAATCAGGCAGGAGCATTGATGATGGAGAGGGCCGCCACCAAGCAGCGTGGAGAAGGACAGAGAGTAAACCCGATAACCCCATAGGCACCAAAGCCACAGTGGAGCCAGGACCTCCAGCACCTTGAGGCCCAAAGGCCATGGAAAGCCCGGGAAGAGCAGTGTGCTGGAGGCCATCCCGGCGGGGGGCCTTCGGGGATTAAGCTAATTCTGTTTGTGAGGGCAAAGAAGCCCAAATAACATTTGAGAAATGCTTTGCTGGAAAACAAATACATAGACTTTCTCCCATCCCATGTCTCCTTTCTCCAAAGCAAGGGAGCGCCCCACTGTGCCAGTGCGGAAGCAGAGCACGTGACCCTGGACCCTTTGGATGCTAAGGAGGAGAGATTTGTGGTCTGGAGCCACAGAACTGAGCGTGAGTAGTTTGTTATGCCCAGTGATTTTCTGTGAGCTGTTTTGTAAGACAAACCAAAAGAAAGAGGGAAAGCAGAGAGGCGAAGGGTGGAGGCCTGAGCCTAGTGCATTGTGGGTAGTCATAGTTGCACAGGGAAGAAAGGGAAGCCGGAAGACTAGCAGTTACTTGTGAGAGACAATGGTTTTGTGTTTGCCAAGATTCTCTTCTGTAAGAGAAACAGAGACATTCGGTCCTAGAGTCACTGGGGGCTGTAAATGACCCTGAGACCCCATGTGACCAAAAGGAAGTAGAACTAGTCTCCATGGAATGAAGGCCCAGCAGACAGAAGGGAGGAGCTGGAGATAGTTTGGGGCAGTGTAAGTCCTAACCCTGCTGCTTAGCTCGTCTCACTCTACCGGAAAAAAAAAAAAAAAACTTCTCAAAGACAAAACTGAGTCCCTTTAATCTGTTTGAGTTTTCTGAAAAAAGCTAATAAAATTAAGGTATAGTGTTCCTGAAGAGGAGTAATAGGACCATAGACAGCTTTTGTAAGAATATCAAGTGTGGCTGTGGCATTTGATGCCCACAGAAATGTTCGTGAAGAAGCCAGCCCCTCCACAGCACGGATCACCAAAGAGGAGGCTGAGCTGCAAAGACCTTAAAGACTCTTTCTGCAAGCAGCTTCTGTGCTTCCCTGTGCATGAGGTTGTAATCCATCATCTGGAAGGAGCAGTAAGACCACCTCCTGACCCAGTCAGAGTCTCCCGGGGTCTGGATGGTTCTCTTGGGGCCGTGCACCAGCCAGACAACTCACCTCTGGCCTAGGACAGCCAGCCCCACCTGAAGGCTGCTGTCGCTTGGTACAGTGTTTAGAAAACACCCACAGTTCAGCTAAGAATCTGCTTTAGTCCCTCAAGAATTTATTTCCCAACCCCACAGTTCTGGGGTTGGTCCTGAGGCCTCAGCCTGCTGAGCCAGCACTCCACAACAAACACCTGCTCTCTTTTTACCCTTTTGTTTTGAGACACCAGCTTCCCTAGGCAGGCTTTCGATTTCCAGTCCTCCTGCCTCAGCCTTCCGAATAGCTATGATTTATAGGCCTGTGCCTTCCAGGCCCATTTTCTCACTATAAAGTCTTTTTGTCCCCTTTAAAATGTTAATTCTGGGGTTAGAGAGACAGCTCCATAGTTAAGAGTACAAGTTGGTCTTCCAGAGAGTCCAGGTTTGATTCCCAGCACCCACATGGCAGTCATACAGTCTGTAGCTCCAGTTCCAGGAGATGCACCCAATACCTTCTTCTTAACACAGACACACACACACACACACTTAAAAACTAACATGTTAATTCATTTAAAATTTGCATTTGTTTTTGCAGGGAGGCGTGCAAAGCACACATTCATGTAGAGGTCAGAGGACAACTTCTGAAGGTAAGCTCTCTCTTTCCACCGTGGTTTCCAGTGATGAAATTTGGGTTCAGGGTTGGTGCCATGGAGCCATCTCACCAGCCCTATTTTTACTATATATTTGCTTGTTTGTTTTGAGACTTGTATCCTAGGCTGGTCGTGAACTCAGCTGAGGATGACCTTAAAACTTGGGTCTTCCTGACTCTAGCATACACACTCTCTGCAGTGCTGGGAGAATATGGAGCTAGGGTGGGGAGGGGGCTCTGCACCCTCATACAGTTAAGGTGGCACTCTGCCAGCTGAGCCTCACTGCTTGCTCTCGGCCCCAACATTCTTCCTTAGATTCATTTCCTTTATGTGTCTGCCAGGTCAGATGAAGTTGGATCCTCCAGAACTGGAGTGACAGGTGGAGCTGCCGTGTGGTGCTGGGGGCCCAGCCCAGGTCTCTGCCAGGTGAGCAAGAGCTCTCAGCTGCTGAACCAACCCTCCAGACCCAGTGCATTCTTAATCTGGCCGAACTGTTTCATCTGTTTTCAGATCTCACACCTGATCTTAGCTGGAGGCTGGGAGGAAGTCCTTGTTCACGTTTCGCTACATTGTTCTGGATGTACGTGAGAAAAGCGGCTGCTCTTTGATGGAGAAAGTGGAAGGCAGTCCATGATGGGGAAGAAGAGAGTGTGGCTTGCTGTGTAAGACGTCAAAATAGTGCTCTGACGCTCCCCTCCCCTGTGACACAGTCCTGCATGCTCACATTCTTCTTCCTCTGACTTGGAGGCAATAGCTCAGAGATACGCCATTCCTCAAAGGAATGTAGATGGAGCGGAAACAAAGACAAGTATTTTATAACCTCACATAGACTCGGGGAAAAATGAAGAGAGCAGGACCGGCCATTGGCGGCCATGCTCTTGCACCACACAGACAGGCAGAAAGCTGAAAACAGCCACACATGGGACAAGTGTGCAGGGAGCATCTTGGCGTGGGTGTGGAAAGAGGGAGGACTGAGGTGAAACAGAGTCTTCTGGTGGTGACGGAACAGTGAGCTCCTGAGTGCACAGCAGCTGGGCTTCCTGCAGGGCCAGCCAGACCAGACTGCAGACCCCAGCTGAGGAGCCAGACACAGCTCACGACTGTTGGGGTCAGTGTTCTTTAAGAGTGAGGCTCATCCTTGTGAGTATACTCCAGGTACCAGCTGGACACAAGGAGTTATTAAAAACAAACAAACAGCAGCAACAACAGCAAAAGAGACCTGAAGTTGGGAGGGGTGGAAAGGGAGCCGATGGGTCTGGGAGGAGTTAAGAAGGAAATGGGATGTGGCGAATGGTGAATCCGATCAAAACACAACACCTTGCATACACCTTGTATGGAATTCTCAAAGAATTTTAAACTATTGTACATACACATATGTGTACACACAGATCTACTGCGGCAGCTCTCAACCTGTGTGCCCCAGGCTGTGCCCCTGTCTCCAAAACACATGTACCTTACGATTCATAATAGTAGAGAATTACAGTTATGAAGTAGCAAGGAGAATGATGTCATGGTTGTGGGTCTCCCCCACACGAGGAATTGTATAAAAGGCACTGGGAAGGTTGAGGGCCACCACCCTAGAGACAAGCCTCAGTGCATAAGAACGCTAGCTGGGCAAGCAGAAGCCCTAGGCTCGGCCCCACACACCAGTGTGGAGAGCAGGGTGGCCACACATGTGCCTGCTGTTACCTGGAGCTGTGAGGGCGGGGGCTGGAGGGGTGCTGGGGGCTGCCAGCTGCCAGGTTGGCTCCAGGTTCAAGGAGACTCAAGAAAATACAGGAGGGAAGTGATAGAGGAGGACACCTCAACATCAGCCTCTGGCCTACACACACACACACACACACACACACACACACACACACACACACTACATGCTCTCTTGCCCGAGAGCCTTGGCCCATCCAATGTGGCCGTCTCTCTTTATTTCTGGGGTCCAGGTAATTCTGCAGGTCCTCCTCTGTGCTCCCCCAGTCTCACCCCCTGTGGCTGAGCCTATGGGAGCCGGCTCCTTGGGAGTAGTCTTCAGATTGCCCTTCCTTTCAGCGAGGCTGGCCGGAAGTGAGGTAAGCAACATTCCGTGAGCTGTGGTCCAGAGCATCTTCCCTTCTTCCCTCCGGAACTTTTCTGTGAGTGCCATGCTGAGACCACCAGGCTCCAACAGAGATTCAGTCAGTTCCAAAGAGCTGTAACATCAAACACCGACCACCCACTGCGACAAGGCGCATTGTTTGAAGCAGAGGCTGGAAACCTGAACCTAAGCTGCTCTGTGGCTTGGCTTTTTCCTGAGTCCACACTGTATTATTTTCCACTTAATTAGCAATGTCTTTTTTGGGTGTATGTGTGACAGGGATAGTGTGTGGGAGGATATACCCACACGTGTGTGTGCTCATGTACACAGGCAAAGGCCAGAGGAGGATTCTGGGAGTTCTGTTTAAGACAGGGTCTCCCACTGAACCTGGGAGCCCCAGGGATCTTCCTGCCTCCTTCTTCACAGAGCTGGGGAGGGAGGGGGTTGCAGCTCTCACTTGTTCAGCAAGTGTTCTTTCCCATAGAGCCATCTTGCCAGCTGCCTCCTTCCCAATATTTTCAGTAGGTTTTACCTTGAAAACTGCATGCTCCGGACTCATCTTCGAGCTGCAGTGGCTGGAAGTGAGGGATGGGCTGGCAAGGCTGGTCCTGGAGTCTGGTGTAGAGATGGCTCACCCCCAGGGGCCCTTGTACAGGGAATGTGGTTGTATGTGTGATAACCTAAAGCAGCAGCGGAACCTTTAAGAGGCTGGGTCTGGTCACTGATGTACAGGTCACTGGAGTGGAGGGGCTGGTCACTGTGAGGACCTGCCTGGTTCCTCCCTGCCCTCTGGCTTCCTGGCTTCCTCCATCCCTTTTGTCCCTTGCTCACCATTCTGACCCCAGCTACAGGCATCCACTGGAGCAGAGTTCATGTGGGTGTCTGTTAGCTTCTTGTTCTTGAGCCTCAGAACTGTGAGCTAAATAAACCACTTTTCTTTGTAACGTACCTAGACTCAGCCATTTTATCACAACAACAATGGGTTCTTGCAGGCCAGGAAAGCATCTGGATGAAAGGCAACATTGCAAAGGGCCGTCACTCTATATGTGCCCATCAAGGTGGGCAACACAAAAACCTGAGAGGGAAAGGTGCTTTTCTCCATGACGCTAAACGGTGAGAGAGACCGTACCTGTTGGGGTTCTCGGGGCTGCTGCTAGAGAAATCTTCTTAGGATTATCCATGGGGTACCTAAACCCCAAGTTCTATCAGGGAAATACTGTGCTGGGAGAAACCTGAAGCCAGCTGACCTCAGAATGTTCATCTTTGCATCACCATGGGGTCAGGGAGAGGACAGTTGTTACACTATGGACGTGACATGGCCCCGCAGCTGGCCCCGCCTGGCTGGCAGCCCTCTTTTGAGACCTGTGGAACCGTTAGGAGGTGGAGCCTAGCTGGAGAAAGTGGGCCTCTGGGGGATGGGATGAACTACAAAGCCACAGTCTGCCAACACTGTGAACAGGCCCTGCTCACCTGCAGCTCAGCCGGCAGCTGTTTCCACCACCAGGAAGGACGAAGAACGGTGTCCCTCAACCTCTCAGCCAAAACACACCGTGTCTTTGTTTTCTTTTTATCAGGCATGTGATCACAGCAACAGGAAAAGTAACAAACACAGCAAATGGCAGGTGGTTCAGAGAAATAATGTCCATATCTGCAGTCGCCTGAGTTAACAAGACCTCCCATGCCAACCTCCCCACCACCTGAGCCATTTCATAGGCAAGGAGATTGGTCCTCCGGGATCCAGGGTAGCCAGGTAACAGCCTGTCTTGTATCTCAGGATCTTTGCCTGAGTCCAGGGAGCTTGAACACGGTGGAGTTGTGTTTGTTCTGCCTGGCTTGAGACCAAAAAATACAATACACGAATATGTCCACAGCAGTATTTGTGTGTGTGTGTGTGTGTGTGTGTGTGTGCGCGTGTGTGCAAGCGCGCGCGCGCGCGCGAGCGCATGTGCACACTCGAGCCTAGTTCTTCCCATGGCCAGAAGAGGGTGTCAGGTCCCCTGAAAATGGAGTAACAGGTTGTGAGCCGCCGCGTGGGTGATGGGAACCAAGCGGGACCCTCTGGAAGAGCAGCGGTGCACTTAGCCACCTCGGCACCTGATACTGCTATTTTTTTGTGCAGGAGAAAAAAAAAAAAGGGACCGTCTCCTCCCCACACTCTGCCCAAGCCAGAAGGCTCTGCTTGCCAAGTCTTCGCATGACCTGCCCCTCCTAGGCCTGCCTCTCCAGAGCGCCTGTCCACTGCTCTGCCCCTTAGGTCAGCACCGTTCCCTTTCAGCACTGCCTCTCCTCAAACTTCCGATATGGGTGGCCTCGTCTTTGCTCTGAGTTCACTAAGTGAAACCGGGTCTGCTCCATTCATGCTGGTAGACAGAGCTGCCGCTGGTACAGACAGAGCTGCTGCTGTACAGACAGACAGAGCTGCTGTACAGACAGACAGAGCTGCTGCTGTACAGACAGAGCTGCTGCTGGTATAGACAGACAGAGCTGCTGCTGGTACAGACAGAGCTGCCGCTAGCACAGTATCCTCAGGGCCCTGTGCATACTAACCCAGTACTTGGCTGTAGTCTAGGAGCGTGGACTTTTATTAGCTTCAAGTGAAGGCAGGCAGGGGCTCAGTGGCCCTTCCAAGGCCAGCCAGCTATTGGTGGTGGCAAGTGTCCCAGCCTGTGGGGTTGTGAAATGCCGCAGACTTAGATGTCCAAGATCACAGTGCCCTCAGGTTGGGAACTCTCTTCTTGACCTGAAATGGCAGCTTCTGGCTTGTCCTCACTTGGCTTTCCCTTGTGCTAATGTAGAAACAAAGACTTTCTGTGTTTTATTTTATCTTTGCCTTTTCTGTGTTTCTTTTTTCTCTTTCTTTTCTTTCTTTCTTTCTTTCTTTCTTTCTTTCTTTCTTTCTTTCTTTCTTTCTTTCTTTCTTTCCGTCCTTCCTTCCTTCCTTCCTTCCTTCCTTCCTTCCCTTCCTTCTTTCCTTCCTTCCTTTTTTTTTTCTTTCAGATAGGGTCTCAAGTAGACTAGGCTGGCCTTGAACACTCTAGATAGCCAAAGGTGATCCTGAACTTCTGCTCTTTCAGCCCCCACTCCAAGCTCCAGATTAGGGATGATCACAGGTGGGCTCCACCATGCCTGAATTTTGCATTGCTGAGGATGGAACCCAGAGCTTTGTGGATCCAAGACATGGGCTCTCCCAACTGAGCTCCAGTCCCTGCTTCTTCTTCTTATAAATGAACACCAGTCCGACGGGATAAGAGTCTAACCTCTCTGGACTCCGGAAAGGCCTCTCTCCAAACACCCTCCTGCTGGGGCTAGGATGTCATCTTCTGGATGGGGGCACGATTCAAGCCATCTTGAGTTGATGGGACTTTCTGTATTTATTCACTGTGAACATCTTTTTATTGCCAGGCGCTATTGGTGGCCACAGAACATCTGGTGAAATGGCAAAGCGGGTGTTCATAGTCTGGTGGGAGAGGGTGGCAGTGGGCAAGGAACACTGCCACGCACGTGGCAGTACATGACAAGTACGTGAATGACGGTGCCCTCTTTTCACCAGTTCATAGAGAAATTTGTGTACTACGAGAGGGAGTTAGCATTCATTCTAACGCATGGGCAGTCACAGAGGGCTTGAGGCCTGTTTACAGCTTTAGTCTTCCTTTAGGGCTGGGGAGATGGCTCCATGTGAGTTCCATGACCTGGCTTTGATCTCCTGGGCCCACATGGTGGAAGAACGGCTGACTCCTCCAAGTTATCCTTTGGCTTTCACACCTGCATAAGGTGGCACCCACGTAGCTGCACACACACACACACACACACACACACACACACTGCCCTCAGATGAATAAAGGATGGCAGCAGCGGTGTGATGGGAAGGCTTCTACAGTCACAGAAGAAGGATGGAGGAATTGGATGTGAAAGTGTCTAACGCTAGAGTCGCTCAGTAGAGTTGCAGTGATGTTCTGTGGATCAGGCCCCTAAGAGAACATGACGGGCACAGCTGGACCCGTCAAAGCCCGGCCTCTGAGGCCTGAACAGGCAGACAGGAGGGTAATAGAGATGGCGGGAAACGAGATCGGCCGCATGTCTCCAAGGCAGAGCGTCGCGGTGCGGCTGTTTGAGGGCCGCCTACCACTTCAGAATTCATAGACACGGGAAAGAGGGCGTTAGTGAAAGAGGAGCAATTAAGTATAACCCAAACAAAGACCAACAAAAAGCCCAAACAGCAACAGACCAGAGGGGACTCCTTTGGTCCCTAGGTTTCTCTCAGTACCGGCCCAGTGGCCGGCCGGCATGAACTTATAAATCACCAATTAGCACACACATGGGGTTTGCTTAAAAGAGTGCCGCAACTTGAAGTAAGCATTGTGACAGGTCTGTTTGGTTTGGTTGTTTGGAAGCACGCTCTCATGTAGCCCAGGCTAGCCTCTATCAGTAGGTAGCAGAGGGTGGCCTTAGATGGTGCAACGCTGGGCCCTGACCTGGTGCATCCAGACAGCCCTGTGCCAGGTGAGCGGCATCTCTGGCCCATGTGTACATAAAACTCTTTTCTTTTGAAGTTGCGTTTATTATTTTTTCATTGTTTGGAATTTCAGATTGCTACATACAAAGTGTCTTGATAAACCCATCCCTCCTCTCTCTCTTCTTCAATGCCCCCATCCCCACCTCCAGCTCCTCCCCCAGCTTCCCATCCTAATCTTGTTTTGTTTTCTCCACTGAATCTGTTTATGTGCACAGGTGAGGAGCCTCTCAGCGCCTGACTCCCCCGCTACCCCAGATAGCTCCTTAGACACGGGTGGGACTTCTTGGGGCCATCCCCTCATCTACGCTGTGCTTTCGGCTGGCTTATCTCTAAGAAGAACAGCATCTGGTGGGCTCCTTGATGTCAAGGTTTCAGTGAGGCTTGCTTGCACTGCTTGAGCACTTCAGGAGACCTGAGTAGACACTTGCTTCTTCGAAGCTGGGCAGCCACGTGACCTGCAAGGCATGGCACACATCAGCTCACTGAGCTCCTGCTGGATGATGGTTCTCAGGGTCTGAGAGTGAAGATATAACCCACATCCACGGGGCGGACATTGCAGGTGGGAGACAAGGGCTGGGCAGTGGGGTGAGAGCCACTAGCTTCCTTGCGAGTTCAGCCATACCCGGAACCCCACACTGAGGGGCGAGTTCAGCCATACCCGGAACCCCACACTGAGGGGCGAATGCTGTCTGAGCACCTTAACATCCGGACTTTCTAAAAACAGCGGAACATCCTTACTTTTCTTTCCTCCATCCTTAGAGGAAAGCAACAGAAGCTCAGAGCTGGTCGGTCGCTCAGCTTCACAGGAGCCAGGTTTGCAGCACAGGTCTGTCCTCTCCAGTCCCAGATCCTCAGCCCTTTGCCACCTCATCTCCACCACTGCCTCTCAGCTTCCCCACAGAAGGAGCTCTGAACTCTCTGCCAGGCCTCTAGGGTAGAATTGAGCCGGGTCCAGTCAGCATAGATCTTGGCCTCATTAGCATAGGCTTAATCACCTCAGGTAGCCGATTACACTTTTATTACATGCAGCTGTTACAGTTGGCCTTCTCAAGTTACTCATAGCTAGACACTAGTAAAGAAGTGATGGCAGCAACTGGAATGAGAGGGCCAATTTGTTTGCCTCAACTTCAAGGGCAAAACAAAGTATCTACCGGTAGGACAAAAACAGCTTTCGGTTGCTAGGACTGTCAGAACTAGGGAGTGCTTTCCAGGGGACAGCACTTACGTTGGTGTCTCAAAGGAGGGGAATTCTGGGGGCAGGAGCTTTTCTAGAGAACCCTGCGTTTACCAACACCTGCCAAAATGTTAGTAATTTTGACAGGGTGTCTGTCTGTCTGTCTGTCTGTCATATATCTTATCCATCTAATCTACAATATCTTAATCAAATCCAGTTTTCCAGTTTAACATCCACTTACCTATTATGGATCTATTAATCTAACCTCTCTCCCTCTATGTAGCTATCTGTTCATCACACATCAGACAGCTATCAGTCTAATCTATTATATATCTAATCTATCACTCTAACCCAGTTATGTACTGTCATCTGTCTAATATGTCATATATTATTAATCTAATTATTCTGTTATCTATCCACCTATCATCTATTTAATTGATCATTTAATATCATCTTGCTACCTATTGATCTAATATAATCAGATCTAGCTAATCTATCATCTACTAATGTAATCTTATCTATTTATCTGCTCTGCAATGTGTTTGGTCAAATCCACCCCTCATACATCACCTCCAATTCCTGTCCCATAATCTGTCATCTACCATCTAACCTATTTATCTGTGTACATACCTAACACACATGCATTTTCAAAGACATATCTATCTATCTATCTATCTATCTATCTATCTATCTATCTATCTATCTTTCTATCTATCTTTCTATGTGTCTATGTGTCTGTCTATGTGTCTATCTATCTACCTATGTGTCTATGTGTCTATCTATCTATCTATCTATCTGTCTGTCTGTCTGTCTGTCTGTCTATCTATCTATCTATCTATCTATCTATCTATCTGTCTGTCTAAGTGTCTGTCTATCTATCTATCTATCTATCTATCTATCTATCTATCTATCTATGTGTCTATCTATCTATTTATCTATCTGTCTGTCTGTCTATGTGTCTGTCTATCTATCTGCCTGTCTGTCTATCACCTACCTACCTCATTCACATATGTGTTTAAAAGGATAGATCTAATGGAAAGTTCTGAGACCTTTGGGCTTCTAACCTTTTAGGGTCGGATATTCAGGAACCGATATTTCAAAACCTTTTAGGTTTGCTATTCAATAGCACCAAATAAAATAAAACCCAGACAACTATAACTAAATCCCATCTAGCTAATCTAAACGAAAGGGCCTGAGCTGCTTGAGCAGACCCTCTCCCAGCCAGGGTGAGAGTCCTCCTGATTGAGAATCGAGTTTCTGGGCTGTTTCTCGGAGAATGAAATAACAAAACACAAGATAGCAGATTTTTTTAAAAAATTGTCACCAGGTATCCCTGTTGGATGTCGAAGTGACAGGGGTCAGAAACTCAGCCGGTAACTCTGCTTACGCAGGGGCAGAACAAACCCCCCTGCCTGGGAGGCCAAACAGAGCATTGTTTTATTTCTGTGGGAGATAATGACAATGGAATGGAACGGAGTCCCGGGTAATGGTCTCCTGCTGGTAGGGAAATGCTGGGGGAAAAACAAACAAGGGCTTGAACTACCTTCTTTTTGAAGCAAAAGCTGCTGCTGTGGAGCTTCACTGGCCACCAGCTTCCATCCTGTCCCAGGTGCCTTGCTTTGGGAGGTGCTCTGAGCTGGGTGTCCGAGACCACAGGAGCTGCTTCCTAACTGCTGCTTTAAGCTCAGGGAGCATTCTGGATTTGCCCAGCTTTCCATAAAAACACAATCATAGCCCCGGGCTTTGCTCTCAGCCAGAGCTCTTCTCTGCCTAGACTCACCCATTTCACACTTAGATTGCCTACTTGTTGTCCGCAAAGTCCTGTGTTTGTACAACAGAGAAACCCACATTTTATAGATTTTCAGAGAATGAAAACTGTAAGTCCTTCAAATCAGCAAGTTGGGGCTTTTCTGTTTTCTCTCTTTTTCTTGGTATATATACCTCAGAACAAAATTTAAATCAGAGAAAAAGAGAGAACGTATTTTAAATCCCAATCTACAGGGGAAATAAAAAGTACTTCTTTTGTTTGAAAAAAAAAAAAAGAATTTAAAATTCGGGGCCAAAGCCACCCTTCAGTCTTCCTCAGCATTTGGAGCGTTAGCCACCACAGACAGAGTGTGGCCTGAACACAGCTTGGCCATCCTCCTTCGCAAGCCAGTGGACATGCCAGAGCATCTGAAAGCCCAGCTCCAATTTAGCTCCGCAGTTAATGAGACATTCTGCAAGGTTTTTCCTCTTGGGAAACATTTTTGAGTCACATAAAACAATTAGGAAGTGATTTTACAGCAGCAGCCTTCCGTGTGGGCTGCTGACTTGCTTAAAATTCCCAGGGTCAGCGTTTCTTTTCTGGTCATCGCTGCTTCCCTCTGCGGCTGGGACCTGGGACACTAATCTGTGCTGCCTGGAGCTCCCATCACTACACCGCTCATCCTGCCACCTTCTTCAAGGCCAGTTCGTGCTGCGGAGGCTGCAGGAGGCTGGCCTTCCAGCCTTTGAATGGCTTATAAGCTTGTGGCTCTCCAGCGGAGCAGCCTGGCCCAGACACTTGTTGGAGGTTGACAACTTACATTTTTATTACAGCAATTAATTTGATATTTTTAATGTAAAAAACATTCATTTGAAAAACAAACAAATCACCAGTTGTCAGGCAAAAATACTTTTCTGCATTTAATGCCTGTATTTGTTATTCTGGAATCCCCCTCCCCCGCTCAGTGGTTCTTTTGGCTAAAAGCTGCCCGTAGGTGAACACTTTTGTTGAAGATTTGGTCAGTAATGGACATTGCTGTCATAAAGATCTTTAGTGGTTGACAGGATACAAGGGGAGAGGGGAGGAACTAAGTGAAGAGCGAATTCGTGGATAAAGTTAGGGGAGAAATGGTCATAATTTCTTAGGGAGAGAAACCTTAATTGGAAAAGCTTCAGTACTGGTTCAAATCCTGGGAGAAATTCAAAGCAAATGATTCCTCACACAAAATTCCAAATCCCGCAGCAGTTGTTCTCCCTGAGCCTGGGGCCCGCCCGGTGCAGAAACCCACACATGTGATGGGCTCAGGGGCTTCGGACAGTTCTGATCCTTTTCTTTTCTGCCAAGATGAACAACCGCAGACTTTGTCCTCCACCCCCATCGTCCGGAGTTTTACATCCTCTTTGTGGGCAGGATACGGGTGGGGGTCCCAACACTCCGAATCCCAGAGAAGCAAAGAATGTTCGAACCCGTGCTAATTCAGTGTGTGCCTTAAAGCAGAGTTCTCTAGCAATGCACCCCAACACACACACACACACACACACACACACACACACACACACACACCTGCCTACACTAGAGTCTAATCTGGGAGAAACGGTTCAAAGGACCCTTTGGGAAAACTGATGTCTGTGGTTCCAACTTCTCTTCTTATTTTTAAAAGGAGTCTTAGAAACATTACGAATAATGTGAAATTTCTCCAAGAAAAAGTTCAAGAGAGCCACGTTCAAGTCATAGCGAAAGTCTGTTTGGGAAGGTTAGCAAGTACTCAACTCCTGAGACTGTTTTTTTTTTTCTTAAAAAAAAAAATCAATCACTTTAATACCCACTTTCAGGGCGATTTGGGATAACTGTAGCCTGCCGTGACTAAGGCTCTCCGGAGCGGTCAGAGCTGAAACATTCAGTCTGCTGTGTTCAGGAAAAGTCCTCTCTACAATTTTGAAAAAAAAAAAAATTAAAAAACGGGGAAGCAATTGTCAAATCTCTTTCATCCTTTTTTGATAAATGTGTCCAATTTCATAGCTAGGGTTACAGATGTCCGCAAACAGTTTCACTTTTGATGGTCGGTGGCTGTAATTTCAGGCTGCTGTTTCACCGTGCTGAAAGGCTGTCTTTGCCCCTTTCTTCTTCCCGAGGCTTGAACCAGCCAAAAACCGCGTCAAGAGCAGATAAGCAGGGGAAAGGAGAGACAGGGCTTGCGTTCCGAAGGCTGAAGTGCCCACTGAAGGGACCTTTCCTGTGGTTGGGGCGCCCACTCAGGTCTTCCATCTGTGAAATGGGCTCGGCCGGGGGCTTCTGGCAACATAGGGTCACTTTGCGTTAACCGCCTTTGTCTCCGGACTCTGTGGTGGTGTTTATAGCTCTCGGGGCCTTTGCTAGGAAGCCTGTCCGAATCCTTCCCGGGTCAACTTCCTTCTAGAAGCCACAGGACACACACACACACACACACACACACACACACACACACGGTCTGAGTAGTCCTGGCATTTTGGTTTATTGCTTTTTTAAAGTTGTTTGGAAGCCATCTCAGCTGTAAACTAAAGAGCTGGGCGGTGGACAAAGTGAGGGGGGAAAGGTGGGAAAGAAGGGGAGTGAGAGAGAGGAGCTGCGAGGCTCGCGCCAAGGGAGGGAGTCCAGCAGCTGCGAGGACTGGAGGAGGGAGTCAGGGCTGAGCCGAGCACCTTCGCACTAAGGGGGCCTGGAGCCGGCCCGCTCTGGGGGTAGAAGCCCGCAGGGACTCGGGGCTGGCCCTGACCCCAGGCGGCGGGGTCGCGGCCAGGGCGCATCCCGGTGGGCAGGCTCGGTCCTCCTGCAGCTGCGTTTGCGGGGAGGGAGCGCAGAGGGGAGCTGCCAGCCAGATCCCCGCGTCACAGCCTGGTCCTGCTAGTCCAGGGACCTTACCTCGGCGACCGGCCTCAGGGCTCAAGTCTAGATGCGCCTCCAAGCCTTTCTCTCCCAGGAAACTCCCCCGAACCCCAAGACGGGGCAAAGAGACTCCCGCCCGCGGGAGGGTCCCCGGGGCTTCCAGCCAGGGAGGGGCTGCCTCCCCAGCACCTTTCCAGGGTGGGTGTCAGTCTGGGCCCCTCGACACTGTCACTGCTACTTGTAATTTCTTCTCGTCTTGCCCCTCCCTTTGGAGAAAGAGGCAGAGGGTCGCCCAAAGGTATCGGGGGAGCCGCGGAGGCAGAGTTAGAGGACTTCAGCCTCGGAGGACTCGGCGCAGGAGAGAAAACACTTCTAGGTCTCAGCCTACACTTTTCTTTTTAAACACACATTGATTGTTTTCAGACACCCCACCCATCTCTCTCTCCTCTCTCTCTCTCTCTCTCTCTCTCTCTCTCTGTCACAGACAGGAAAGGGTTTTCTGGATTGACGTCTACTTTTCCTGGTCCCTTCCTCAGCTGTCCAAGCGCAGCCACATGAAATGTGATCGTTTTTATTGTTATTTTTGCGAACTCTTGCTACAAAACTCAAAGCTTCCACTCTGACGGCCCGTGGCCAAGGAGGCAGCACAGTGGCCAGGCTCTGTCCGGTGGCCCACAGCCGGTGCTCAGCTGTGTCGTCAGCGGCTTGTTCACGTCCTCCTAAGATCACGGCAACAATAGTGTGACAAGAACCAGGAAACGGCCGCTCTTGAGTGGTCGTTCGAAGCAACCTGTACGCGAGGTGAGAAACCCACAGGAGCAAGCCCTTCCGCCCTCTCTTTATTTTTGTCGGAGGAAGTCAGAATTGGCCGATTAAAAAAAAGGTCTATGTACAGAGTTAGGACGCCCTCAGAAACTCTGTCAGACCGTGTTCGCACGGGGTCGGGGACCAGTTCAAACTGCTCGCCGCCGCCGCAGAAAGGGACGGCGCCTTTCACTTACCTCTGAAAGGCGGCAAAAGCTAAGTGTTCCTCGGGATGAAATTAGACAGCGGCCAAATCAGTACCTTGACTTCCCACAATAAAGACAACCTTAAGAAGGGCTATTGATGGTTTCCAATTACATCAGGCGGTCTGTGGGTTCCTCCGCGCTCACGGAAAGCAATTTTGAATGTGGATTCTTCAAAGAGCAGCGGCGTTGGGCGCGGCAGCCACCCTTTGATTTTATTTATCGCAAAGTGGAGCTGCGGGGAGGAAACAAAGACGAACACCCCAGAACGAGGAGCTGAAAAGAATCGTGTGGGTTTAGGTTTCCCAAGCGCTCTGTGCTTTCTTGGGGGAGACTCAGGACGGTGGCCGGGGGTCACAGCCCCCTGGGAGGGAAACCTGCGTCTCCAGCTCGCGTCCGCCCTCGCCTCTGAAGATTTTACCCTGCGCTTTCCAAACCCCGTTCCAGGGCTCGGCCGTGTCCCGCCAGCCCACCCGTCCTTTCTGGGAGTCTCCGGGCTGGCCGAGCTGGCCCGTGGGCCTGTGCCCTCGTCCGAAGATTCCTCCCCTGCGCGGGGAAAGCGGGAAAGCAGGCCGCCCGCCCCTGTCCCGACACGGCGGCCTCTGCGCTTTCGGGAGGCTCGAAAGAGAACGTCCCTTTCAACCACCCTTCTTTCCAGCAAGGCCTGCGAAAACCCGACGGGGTACCCGTCACTTCAGTTTGCGCTTCTCTAAGGGCCAACTTTGTGGTGGAAACCCGCGCGGTGGCTGCCGCCACTTTTAAGCCATCAAACGCAGCCAGGACGCGCTCTTCACCGGAGCGCTGTGAGCAGAGGGAGGGTCGTGACCCCTTTGGCGCAGGTGCCGGGGCAGGGCTGTAGAGTCCGGAAGGTCCCACGAGGACCTCTGCTTCCTTGAGACGCCGGTTTGGCGGTGGCTTTCGCTGCACAGCACTGCCCCCTGGCATCCGGTGCCAAAACTGCCCCGCTCAACCTCAGGACCTCTTCCCAGCCGGGGCTGGACTCAACCTTCTCACACCCCTGCCGGCTGGGCCGCTCCAGAGCCTATAAACTCTCGCCTCTTGTTCAAAGCCTCAGGGCTGTCTCCGAAGGGACAGACGCAGGACCTGGGCGGTCCTAGCTGCAGATGCCCCAGGGGTGCCTTAAAGTGGGGCGAGCTGGGGCTGCGGGGAGAGGGACTGTCACCAGGAGGGGGTGGAGCGTGGACCCTGGTGAGCCAGCCAGAGGTGCCCGAGAGGCGGGGACACAGCTGGAGAAGCCGGTGATCCCCGTCCTGGGGACTAGCTACCACACAGTGGGCTCACAGAGCTGTGCCCCGCCCTGGAGGCTACATTCCACACAGTAGGCTCACCGCTGGCTTCCTGAGGTGCCAGCTGGACGGGGTTTTCAGTTTGTCTTGCTTCGGGACAAACTCAGCTCTCCTGGGTAGTTTGTTTACTCCAGGCTTCAGGGCTGCAGCCCGTGTGTCCACACAGAGGCAGAGGCCGGCGTCTTCTTCCTAGAGCATTTGCTTGTGTATTTAGATCTATTTCGGTTTGTATGTGAGAGTGTTTTTCCTGCATGTGTGTCTGTGCACCACAAAATGCCTGGAGCTGAGGAAGTGGCAAGTACCATGTGGGTGCTGGGAATCACACCCAGGACCTGTGCAAGAACATGTGCTTGCAACCATGGAGCCGACTCTCCAGCCCCCCTTGTTCGTTTGCTTGAGATTTGAGTTTAAGTCATGTGCGGGTATGTGTGTGTAAGTGTGCCCGTGAGTACATGTGCCCAGGAAGCCAAGAAGAGGACACGGGATCCCCTGAATCTACAGCAGAGCCCCTGAATGTGCCCCGGACCGCCTGAATCTGCAGCTACAGGCAGCCGTGAGTCCCCAGGCTGGGTTCTGAAGGAGCAGTGCAGGCCCCTGACCTCTGAACCAGGTTAACCAGCAGCAGGCTCAGCCAAAGGAGTCAGTTCTCAAGGTTACACAGTGAGCACGTGGTGAAGGGTAGCCTTAAGCCAACCCCTCAGAGGCCGCAGCTCCAAGCCACCATGTTGTGGAAGCCGTTAAAGTGGCCAGCATTTGTCCACTCTCCACCGCTGTGCCTTGGTGAAACTGCAGTTTGTGGTGAAACAGGCCCTGGAGCTCGCCAGTTGCGGAGCGTCAAGAACGCAGAGGGGTCTTAGGCCCTCTTGCTGGTCCAGGATGTGCTTAGTCCTCTCTGGACTAATGAAAGGAAGCCTCACTTTCTCCTCTGCAGAGGCTGCTCCTGTGCTGGTCATGGTGGAAGTCCTTTGAGGAAGACCACAGAGGTTGAGACCACCCCCCCAGACCCTACTGGACCCTAGCAGCACAAAGCCTGACCATCTGCTATCCTAAATGATTCTCGGGTCACGGTACTAACATGCCATCGGCAGGCAGGAGTGGCTGGGTTTTCCGTGCCTGGCTTCTTTCCCTGCGTTCCTCCGCAGGCCTGTGAGCCCAGAGCCAGGCCCTGCACCCACACAACCCTCTCTTCAGTCACTGTGCACACAGGTGGACCTACAGCCTAAGGACCACACACTTGGCCCTAACTCTGACAGGAGGCCTTCCCACCCTGGAGCTAGGGGTGAAATCTGGGTGGACCGCTGCCAGGTTCAGTCAGCAGCACCTGCAAGGGACTCAGCGCCCCCTGGTGGAGGATGCAGAGCTCCCACCAGCCCGGGATTCTAGGCAAATGGCAGTGTGAGAAAAGGGACCTGTGTACGAATACAAACGCATGCAGGCTTCTCCTCCCCAAACCCTCCCCAAGTCAGAAGTGAGGGAGACATGCTTACATCTGTCTGGGTGGCTAAAGGGGGTGCTTCTCTGTCACAGGGTTCCCACCTGCCTGAGGCTAAATGTTTGGCAGTGTTTATGCTTCAAAAACCCCTTTGCAGAGAGCTAGGGTTCCTCTAAACCAAAATCAAGAGGAAAGCCCAACTGAGAGTGTGTGCAGATGGGGAACAGTGGGGCGTCTGCCTTGCCTTCCTGCTGGGTGGGGTCCAGCCTTGTACACCAGGGCACAGCGGCCTTGCTCTGTGCCGTCACCAACACCGTCTCTCCCTCATGTTTACAGGGAGGACGGATGCTATAGAACCAGGGGCTGAGTCCTCTCCAGTCTTGAGGCCTCCATGCCAGCTGGGTTGCTCTGAGAGCACATGCCTTGGTGCAGTGGCCTCACTGGGTAAAACACACTCAAAGCCTGCTAATCCGATCAAATTCTCATGTTTCACATTCTCAAAACTGACCCTCAGTCATCCACACATGGAGAGAAACTTTTCTGAGGTGGAGAAACAATTAGATCCTAGATCCTAGCCCAGTACTTGTTTGAGAAAACATTTTATGGATGAGTTTTAAATGTAAGCAAGAGACAAAATGAGATTAGGAGCTTCTGAGTGTCAAATAACAAAATCACGGTCAATCTGTTCCCAAAAGACAACCAACACCTTAGTACCATCTGTTGTGTAGTATTTACCTGACTTGATCCATATACCATAGAGAAAAGCTCATCAAGACTCATGATGTTCTAAAGGGAGGTTCCTTAAGACTCAGGAAGCAAGCAAGTCAGAAGGTTCAGGAAGTCCCTACCAAATGTGCTAGTCCCTCCCTACCAAGCTTATATAACTAGGGAAGACTGCTGAAAGACATTCCCAAACAAGAGGATTTGCCTGCAAGAGACTCGGAGCAGGTTAGCTGCCTGGAGGAGGCAGAGGCCAGTTCAGCTGCCCAGAAGAGCCCCTCTCTTAGCTGTTGAGCTGCGTGCAGGCTGTGCACTGAGCTCCAGGTCTCAAGTTTTCATGAGCTGTTACCTAGGCTGGGGTGGGCTTAGGTGATAGCAGCTGTCTGAGTCATTTCTGCTCCTGCAAGCAAGCCCTTTCCCGTATTCCTGGAAGTAACCCCAACAACACCAAGCTGGTCTTTGGCGGTGCCCTTGCTTAGGTCTGGGGGGAGCAGATACCAGTTCCTTTATCCCCAGGGAGCGCTCAAACACCAGCAACACAAGCTCAGACTGAGACTGGCATGCCTAAGCATCAAGGATTCTACCCTGGGCCACTCTGGCTCCGTCTGGATTCCTAGCTGGGATCCCTTGGTTTTTATGGGACTTTAGCTGGACACTTGAATTCTCCCACTTAGCTACATGGCTTGGGCACAGTATTAGTCCACTTCTCTGAGTATGGGTGTCACTTCACATGGTTACTACGAAGATGAGGAACAATTCCTTGCAGAGCTTGGCACTGAGCAGGGCTGGAATTCAGGAAGGTGCTCCATGGAGACCTGAAAACCGGGGTTGAGCTGGACAGAGCTCCAAAGCCTTTGCATTAGTTCTAGGAGAAGACTGGAACCAAGACAGTTTGTGCCCGCCTTTTGCAGTGGTGGATGCCAGATGTCGGGCCATGTGTCTCCTTGGCCACCGTCCACCACCGAGAAATCGTCCTAGTCCTGTGCGGTCAGCTGGTGCCACAGGGTGCAGGGGAAGCCTAAGCTGGCCAGGAGGAAGCGAGGCCCTGGTTCTCCAAGGACGCGCCTGGCTCAGTTTCCCGTGCTGCATCCACGTGAGACGCAGCTTGGGGTCAGTGCGGGCGGTGGTCGGCAATGCCCAGCGCTCTGCCGGCAGCCCCTGCATTCTGTACTTAGTTTATCTTTGAACGGGTCACCGTCCCACTCCACACACAGAGATCCATAGCTCCTCCTACAGGACTTGCCATTGTTCAAACTTTACATTTCCTGGGTGTTTTTTTTCACTGCCTTTCTGCCACTGTAAGCTGCAAGTAGGCAAAGGTCATGGCTGCTTTCTTATCAGTGAATCCTCAGCCCATAACACAATAGATAATTGTTGAATGACATTTATACTGGAAGCTGGATTTAGAAACTAGTTTAACCCTAACTTCACCCTAACCAGTAGTCCTTGCGAAGAATTCACAATGCATCATTTCAGTGTGTTGTACGTGAAATTAACCTCTGGGCACACCACCAGGCACTCTGTTCTGAAGACAATGGGACAGAAGGATCCAGATCAAGTTAGATCACTACATGCTTGAATGGCACCGTGGGCTGAATAAATTTAAAACACAATAAGATATAAGAGGAAAGAGAGGGTCCCTAAGTTTTGAGTTATATACTGTGTCTCTCCCTCTCTTTCCCTCTCTCTCTCCCTCTCTCCCTCCCCTTCCTCTACCTCTCTTGCTCTCTCACTCCCTCTATACCCATCTCCATCCTGGCCTTTAGCATTCTGATGTCTTATCACCCTGATGGATTTGGAATTACGGAGGAAGCAATAATGAGCATGTCTGTGAGGGATTACCTACTCTGGTTAATTAAGGTAAGTACAGTCACCTCAAAGGTGGGTGATGTCTTTCCTGACCTCGGTTACAGCCTGAATAAAGAGGGCAGAGCCAGGCGGGCACCAGCATCCATCGCTCTGTGCTTCCTGACTGAGGCACAATGCTGCCGCCATCCTTCTCCACCGCGCAGGGCTGGATCTTCAAACTATGAGCCCAAACGAATCCTTATTGGTTGTGTTTGTCAGGGTATTTCGTCATGAAGCAGCTGATGCAATCACCCATTGTCTCCAGTCTCTCATGTCTCTCCCCACAGTAACTCCCCTAGTGCAGATGTGATTACTGTAGAAACCATGGCTGAGGGAGGCTGAGGGGCCTCGGGACAGAGGCTCCTGTGGCATTGACACCCGCTTTGCTGTAGAATTCTGCTCCCTGGCTTGGTGAAAGCACACCATCAGGACTGGACATGCGTAAGCTTCCTCTTGCTTTTGGTGTAGAATGTATTTGGGACACTGAGCATCAGCAGATGGGAGTTAGGGATGCCGGCTGCCAGACTGATGCCATGTTTGGGCCTTACAACCCTGCCTCTTCCTCTCCCTGTACATCACACTGTACCTCGTTCTATCAAACACTCCATTTACTCCACCCATCTTTCCCAGTGATGTTCCCTGAGCTCTGCCTGACACATCCCACACATTTTCCTTCTATCTTGTGACCATCTGGCTTGGTTCCTGTCTGTACAAGTCTTCTGAACGTAGCTCTCTGTTCTTCTTGACTTCTGTATCATAACTAACTACTATCAAATCCCACACACATGACACAATACACTAATTAAGCACCTACTGTGTACTAAGCATTGTGCTAGCATTGATAGGTCTAACATGACTCCTGTGCAGAATTCCACGTTGCTGATGAGCACTGTGGCCTCTGCAGCCCCGTACAGGACTAACTAGGACAATTACAAGGAAGGCTGGGTGAGCTCCAGGTCCTGGGTGCAGTCGGAGGGAGTGTCCCAAGAAGGTGTCAGCTGCTCTGAGATCTGGAGGAACTTTCCAGAATTTCCTCCTAAACAAACACCAAAACAAAAGAGACTTTTTCTTTGCCCTCTCTCAGTTCAGAGTCACACTTCGCCGATTTCCATCCAACAGGTTGGAGACGGCTCACCTGTTCTGGTCCTTCAAATGCGCAAACGTTGTTTTATACAACAACAGCGAGAACACACCTATTGGCCAAGACTGTGAACAGCATTTAGGCTTATGAATGCCTCTAGCAGGGACCAACAGCCTATAATTAGAATTTAACAATCCACGAGAGGAGTAATATGCGCCCTGCAGGACAGATTGGAGTCTCTTTCTGCAGTTCTGCAGGTTCGGTGGGTAGATTGGCCCCGACTCCCTCCCACAATGCGTGTCCCACTGAGGTAAACATGTCACAAACAAGAACAATGAGATCACCAACAATATAGCACTAATACTATAAACAAAAGAAACACCACCTTTGGCTCCAGCGGAATGAGAGACACAATGCAGACCCGCTCATGTGCTATTTGAAAAACAAACAGCTCACGGCCAATGCACAGAGCTTTCCAGGGGCAATTTTCTAGGAACCTGGGTATGGGGAGAAGTCTTTTCCTGAAATGTACTTGATTTTGCACTTTTGGATGGAGCTTATGCCAGAGACAATGGAGGTCATGGGTAAGTGCAGAGCCAGACAGAGCTCATCAAAGATGTTTTCCCAAGACCTCAGGCTTCTCAGACTGCTGAGGCTGTGGCTCAGAGGCCGCACACCCTCGGTAAAGCGGCTTTCTGCGTTTTGTTGAAGAATAAAAGGGTAGGTGGCTAACAGTCCACTACAGTGTGGATGTTCCAAGATCTACACTGTAGATGGAGATGACGTCGGACGAAGATGACGCGTTTCACGCCCGTGGTCTTCAGATGAGGAATGAGTGCCCAGAATTGCCTCCGGGACTCTGTGAAAACACATAATGTTTTTATGTGAGTGCACAAACACAGGTCTGAACATCAACAAGAGACCTGGCTGCTTTCTGATGTGTTTTACTCACTGTCAAGTTGATAGAGTGTGGAATCACCCCAGAGACAGAACAGCTTGCAGTTGGGAGCCTGCCCTGAGTGTGGCCAGCACCATCCCACGGAATGGATCCCTGGACTGAATTAAAATGAAAAAGGCAGCTGAGCATGCGCATCCCTGGCTCTCTGTGTCCTGACCAAGAATACAGTGTGGCCAGCTGCCTCTGGCTCCTGGCTCCAGGCCTTCCCCACGGGGAAAAGGTAATGAGTAAACCCTTCTTTCTGGGAGCCGCCCTCTATCAGGTATTTTGTTGCGGCAATAATTGTAACAAATGCAACATTTGTAACCTGGGTAGGGGTCAAGTTGTCTGGACCAGAGAAAAGCCAGAGTCTGGGGCGAGCTTCAGAGAGGCAAAAGCAAAGACCAAACGCTCTGTGGAAATGCTGAGCGCGGTACCACAGGGTAGGGGTGTTGAAGAAGGAGGAATGTGAACTGCTCGGGACCTCTGAGCCACCCACGTGTGGCTCAAGAGAAAAGAAGGCCTCTGTTGGGTCGCCCAGCACAGATGTTCTCATCACCCAGCGCCCTCTGTTCTTCAGCTCTCGTGGTGACAGAACTGCTGCGCCAGGCCTGCCTCCACCTCCTGGGAGCGCCGGATATAGAGGGAATAGAGCGCTTGCTCCTTTCTGAGCACTCCCAGCAGCGTTTCACCTCGCTGCATTGCGTAGTTACACCCTGTGGTCATTAACCTCGGCCGTCAACTGGACAAGGTGTAGAATCACTTCAGGGAAAGTGTGTCTCTGTGTCTAGTTGTGTCTGTGGGGGAGTGTCTGGACTGGGCCGTCAGGAAGACTACCCTGAACGCAGGTGGCAGCGCTTGTGGCCTTCAGCCCTGGGTAAAGTCGAGGCGAGCTGAGCACAGAGGTCCTCTCTCCGCCTCCTGACGGTGGAGGCCGAGTGCCAGCTGGCATGCTTCTGCCACCAGGACTGCTCTTCCATGATGGAGTGCGCCCTGGAGCCGTGAACCCAAAGAAAGTCTTCCTTCCTTCAAGTGCTTCCATCAAGGATGTTGTCACGGCAGAGCTGTGGGAAGAGCAGCTGGAAAGGGCTTCTCGGTTTCACAGCGCCTCTGAGACTCCCTTTCCCTGTAGCTGGGGGAAGACAGAGGTGGGGGGTCTCCTGGGAAGTTTGTAGGTGACGGGGAGGGGGGCGGGGGGGGAGGGCTTCAGTTCTGGTTGGAAGAACAGTTCTCAGCCTCTGAGTCCTGGCAGGAGAAGGGAGGTGTGAGCCCGTTCCCTGGAAAGAACAGGAGACAGACTGTAAAAGAAAGGGGAGACATCTGGCCTGGAATTCTGAAGAGCCAGGTTATCTCACTGTGCTCTCACAAGCCGGCAGTGACAGCAAAATGCTGGGCCCTTTCAGCCAAGTTTGGTCTGAAGCAGGAGGGCAGTATCTCCTTCCTCTAACCCGGAGCAGGAGCCGTTCTCAGAGCTCCCTCTGGTGGTAAAGACGGAAGCAAGCCGGTTCTGAGCTGGCGAACCAGCTGGTTGAGCTCCGCTTGCTAAGGCTTCTGAGGACTGAGGACCAAGGGGAAGAAAGTCTCTTGTCTTTGGAGGACCTGCATGGGGCCAGCCCTCCCATGTAAAGCAGCTACCTGTTCAGACCTGAGGAACTGCAGTCTTCCAATGTCTAGAAGACGAAGAAGAAGATGGTGACGGTGATGATGATGTGATGGTGTGCGCATAAGTCTGCGTGTGTGTGTGTGTGTGTGTGTGTGTGTGTGTGTCCGTGTCCATCTATCCTGGATCACTCTTCCTAGATCAGCCTCAGCACCCAATGGCCACTTCCTGGCACAATGGGGTGGGCCTTGGTTGTCTCCAAGGGACACTCCTGTCCCTTCACTTCCCCAGGCTTGACCACTGCAGACTGCTGTCAGGTCACAGGGCAAAGCACAGGTCACCTCTGAGGCTGACACTGGCAGCCTCGCCTCCCGCTGAGCCCCGTGTTCTCGGTCTTGACAGACAGTGGCCCTGATCACTGTTATCCCAGTGTGGACGCTGCTGTCCGGGCACTGGCCAGGATTTGAGGCTCTGGGCCCCGAGGAGATGATGGCGCAGCCGTGGGGCAGAAAGGGTGGAGTGGCAGGAGGAGCAGCTGTGCTGGCCAGGTCAGAAGCTTCTTCTGGAAAGCTCAGGACCCCAAGGAAGCAAGAAGTAACCCACAGACAGCAGCTGGGCAAGTGCCAGGCTGAGGTTCCGGCTCCATGGCTCGGGCTTCTGGGTCTCTCTGACTTAGTTTCTCTATTTGTCTAATAGAGTGGCCGGAAAGGTGGCTTTTCAAAAATCTATTTTCACTTTTGTTGTCTTTAATACACACACACACAGATACTCACAAAGACAGACACACATGTATGCACACATATACACACATACAAACATACACAAGCACCCATAGACACATATACATGGATACATACAATACACATATGTGCACACTGGCACACAAACACACACATACATATGTAGAAACACCCACACGTGCACACATAGACGCACATGCATAGAAACATCTTCCAGGCAGCCGATGGTTCCCCTTGGTTGTCAGCCTGACTAGACTGAGAGGCGCTGTGGAGAGGGCCTCTGGTGTGTGCCTGTGCAAGAGTGTCTGAAGGGGTTTACCTGAGCAGCCTGCCACCAGGAAACACAGTGTGGCAGTGGGCTTCCACGTGTGGGTAAACCCAGGCTCCCCACTTCCTCAGGAGTGTGAGTCAATGTGTGGCTCTTGTCAAAGCTCCCAAGTGGACAACGGGCTGCAGAGATGGCTCGGCCTGTGCGGGGCCTGGGCGTGCGCTCTCCTCAGCGGCCGGTCTCTCACTAACATGAGGATATCACATATTTAGGTTTCCAGGGAGCTAGCTTAGCTCGGGCAGAAATCTCAACTTGCTCCCGTGCTTTCTCTTCACCTTGATTACTTGCACGGGGGCCACAGGAAGACTCCGCGTGCATGCCCTCTCTGCCAGCACGCAGCTCTGAGCATCCCTGCACTGCGAGAGGAGCCACCAGTGTTCCAGAGCTCAGTCCCTGCACCAATCACACACAGGCTCCCTCCCAGGGACCTGCTATTCAGTGTGTGTGTGTGTGTGTGTGTGTGTGTGTGTGTGTACATGAGTGCACGTGTGAGTGCGTGCATGTGTGTGTGTGTGTACATGAGTGCACGTGTGAGTGCGTGCATGTGTGTGTGCATGCACGTGTGTGTGTGTGTGTGTGTGTGTGTGTGTGTGTATGTGTGTGTGTGTGTGCATGTGAGTGCAGCTACCCATAGAGGCACGGGACTCTTGGTGAGAATGAGCAGATCTTTGACTCGTGTGCCAGTGTGACTGGTCTTGGTACTCTTGTCCTCCTGTTGAGTTACATGTGATAGTTTTTGCTTTGACTTATTACACTTTATTTTGTGATGTTTGGCATCTTAGAAGCCTGTTCTTTTCTAATGAGGAACAGAAAAAGAAAGGATCCAGAGAGGAGAGGTGGGGGAAGGAGCTTGAGGCATAGAGGAAAGGTTTATTGTGTGAGGAGGAAATCTATTTCTTTCTTTCTTTATCTCTTTCTTTCTTTCTTTCTTTCTTTCTTTCTTTCTTTCTTTCTTTTTTTCCATTTTAATTTATTTTTTGTTTTTTGAAACAGGGTTTCTCTGGGTAGCCCTTGCTGTCTTGGAACTTGCTCTGTAGACCAGGCTGGCCTCAAATTCAGAGATCCACCTGCCTCCGCCCCTGGAGTGCTGGGATTAAAGGGGTGCACCACTACCTGGCTAGAATCTATTTTCAGTTTAAAAAAGCAAAAGACTAGAATGGCCATCATAGCCGGCCCTGGAGGCTCTCATGCCATCCCTCATAGCCGGGCCCTGGAGGCTCTCATGCCATCCCTCTGGCCTTCTGGTTGAGCCCTTCAAGACTGCACTGCTTCACTCAGAGCAGAGTGATAAAAAGTGCATCTAGAATGGGTGAATAAAGTCCACACCTTTCTGGAAAGGAAAGTGGGCTCTGGCATTAATTGCCTGTCTTTCTTGTTTTGGGGCGAGCACTTCACTGACCGGCTGTCCCCAAGCATAGTGATGGCTAACTTTGCGTGTTAGCCTCCTGGATCTTGGGGTGCCCAGAGTACTAGTACAATACTATTTCCATGACGGCCTTCGGGGCCTACACATATTTTCATTTTCAGACTTAATAAAACACTTTCAGCAAAACGGGTGAATATCATCCAAGTCACCGAAGGTCTGAACAGGATGAAAACGTGGAGAAGGGAGAATTGGCACCAGTTTGTGCTGGGACCTCCATGCTCTTCTGCACTGACCGCTGAGATGCCGGAGCCCCAGCCTCGGGGCTTCTGCAGTAGGCGACACTGTGCCCTGCCAGCATGTCCCTCTGAGCCTCGAGTTTCCTGGTAGACCTATGCGTGTTTGTTAGGTTCTCTTCTCTCTGTCGCTGTGGTAAAATAACTTGATGAAAATGACACAAGGGAGAAAGGTTTTATTCTGGCCCACAGTTCCAGACCGGTGGAGCCTGTCACCCGCCATGGCCGGGAAGAGGGCAGTGGGACCAGGAGGCTGGTGAGACAGGGCTCCCTCGCCCAGAAAGCAGGAGTGGACAGGACGCAGGCGAGGCTTTGAAACCCCAGGGCCTGCCTCTGCGACTCACTTCCTCCAGCAAGGCTGTGCCTTCCAAAGGCTCAGATGCCGGCTTGGGGGGCGGTCCACGGTCACAGCTCAGCAGGCTCTCCACCCTCTTCTAGCATGGCTGCCACGCGTTGCTTTGGCCCAGTTTGCCTGTCGACCACTCCCAGCTAGGTGACGACCAGGCATTCGTGCACAGTGGTTGCCAGTGACTGCCTGAGTCTTGCTTTCTGGAAGGTGGTCTGTCTCTCTGTACGTTTTCTTTCCTTATTTATTCTCTTGTTAATCGAGGCGGGGCTCTAGCAGTCCGGCGGGCTGCAAACACCCGGTGACCTGGTCTTGGACCCTATCTCTCATCCTCTTCACGGGCCGGGACAGCAGGTCTCCACAGGCTGGGCCCAGGGCTCAGCTTTGCTCCTGCAGGCACCCCTCTGCCAGCTGGGCTACCCGGCCAGCCTTGCATGTCCATCGTCCAGAAGGACTGTCTGCATCTTGTCCTCCTGTGTCCTCCCTGGCACAGAGGCAAAGGGCCAGGAGCAGAAATCTAAGCAAGAAGCGTCCTCAGGAGGCCGCAGGTGTGGGCAGGTGGGGTAGGCAGGCCCGGAAGATCTGGCTGTCACTTTCACCAACCTTTATGTTGAGACTTTCTTCCACCAGTTCCCACACTCGCCCCGAGGTGGCTAAACCTGTAAACAAATGTAAAGTTGGCTGCACAGTTGTAATGAGGCCATTTGATGTGTACGAATCAAGGCTGTGTTTAATGTAGGCGTGTATTTGGCTTCTCATTGTTTTCAGAAGAATTGGTGAGTTATTTGTGCTTGAGCAGCTTGGCCCCAGGGGAGGAGGGAGGGGAAAGGGGAGAGGGGAGAGGGGAGAATATGGTGGTCGGGTCTTCAGGGGACTGTGCATTCAAGTTACCACGCTGACAGCCACATGCCGGTACTTCATGAAGAACAGAAGTGAATCCCCACAATTCTGGAGCCAGAGATCCAGAGCCAGGGTGTCAGTCTGCCGACAGTGTCCTCTCCTGACAGTGTCCTGGTGAGTTGGTTCTTCCCAGCCCTGTGTGAAGGGGTTAATCACTGCAAATTAATAAGCTGTAACAAAGTCTTCTTTTCACAATTATTTTTTAATTAAATTTTTATTGTTTATATTAATTACAGTTTATTTACTTTGTATCCCAGCTGTAGCCCCCTGCCTCATCCTCTTCCTATCCCACCCTCCCTATTCTTCTCCTATGCCCCTCCCCCCAGTTCACTGATAGGGAAAGTCCTCCTCCCCTTCCATCTGACCCTAGCCTATTAGGTCTCATCAGGATTGGCTGCATTGTCTTCCTCAGTGGCCTGTAAGGCTGTTCACCCCTCAGGGGGAGGTGATCAAAGAGCCAGCCACTGAGCTCATGTCAGAGACAGGCCCTGTTCCCATTACTAGGGAAAACACTTGGAGACTGAGCTGCCATGGACTACATCTGTATATGAGGTCTAGGTTATCTCCATGAATGGTCCTTGGGTATCAATCTCAGAAAAGACCCCTGTGTCCAGACTTTTTGGATCTGTTGCTTTCCTTGTGGAACTCCTGTTTCCTTTAGGTCTTGCTATCTCCCCCTTTTTTCATAAGATTCCCTGCACTCTGCCCAAAGTTTGGCTATGAGTCTCAGCATCTGCTTTGATACCCTGCTGGGTGGAGTCTTTCAGAGCCCCTCTGTGACAGGTGCCTGTCCTGTTCCCTGTTTTCTCCCTCTTCCCATGTCCATCCTCTTTGTCTTTGTGAATAAGGATTGAGCATCTTACCCAGGGTCCTCCTTCTTGCTTAGCTTCTTTAGGTGCACACAATTATTATTATTATTTTGTGCACGTGGGTGTTTTACCTGCGTGTAAGTCTGTGCCCCGTGTACACACAGTTCCTGTGGAGGCTGGAAGATGCACTGGCTCCTGTGGAGTCACAGACAGCTGTGGGTCGCCATGTGCTGCTCAGGAAGAGCAGCCTCAGTCTTAGCTGCTGGGCTGCCATCCTGCCCCTGGGGCCTGGGGCCTAAAAACACTTAGATTTATTCATAATGTGTGTGGGGTGTGTATGAGTGTGTGTGTATGTGGTCCTGTATGTGGTGTGTGTAGTTGTGTGTGTGTGGTTATGTGTGGTGTGTGTGTGTGTGTGTGTGGTGTGTGCTGTGTGTGGTTGTGTGTATGGTGTGTGTGGTTATGTGGGGGGGTGTGGTGTGTGTGGTTGTGTGTGTGTGTGTGGTGCATGTGTGTGTGTTGTTTCTGTGTGTATGTGTGTGTCTGTGTGTACTTATCACAGCACACATGAGGAAATCAGAAGGCAAGTTGTAGAAGTCACTTCTATTTCTTCCCTTGTGGGTTTGGGGGATTGAACTCAGGTTGTACCCCACAGTCACATCCCACAATCACACACACCCCACAGTCACAGTCACACCCCACAGTCACAGTCACACCCCACAGTCACAGTCACAGCTACACCCCACAGTCACAGTCACACCCCACAGTCACAGTCACAGTCACACCCCACAGTCACAGTCACAGCTACACCCCACACTCACATCCACCTGGGACACACCCCAGCCCTGGGCTAGAAATGTTTGTTTCGGCTGTGCATGCCCGCTCATGCCTGCTCACTTTCTCCTCATTCAGAGCACACTGCATGAGGCCCCCCATCGGTCTCAGCTGCCCCGGGGGCTTAGTGTTGTTTTACTGCGCTTGTGTCAACATGACTGCTCTCGAGGAGGACAAAGCCCAACGAACGGAAGCTTGGGTGGACGCTTCAGCTGGCAAAGCACTTGCCTCAGAAGCCGGAGGGGGGCGCGTGCCCAGCACTGGGGAGGCAGACACAGGCCAGTCTCTGGGCTGTCCCGACCAGCCTGGGCTACCCGGCAAGTTCCAGGCCAGTGGGAGAGCCATGGGGTTCCAGCGCTTTTGCGCCCCTGTGGCTGCACTGGTTCCTTTTCTCGGTGTCCAGGGTTCTGGGCGTGCCAGGGCGAGAGGTGTGCCAACAGCGTTCGGAACGGACAGTCGTCGGACTAAGAACAGGGCGCAGATCTGGGACCTGGAAGCTGCAGCTGCAGTTTCAGAACAGGAAAGGAGAGCAAAGTACAGAACAGTCAGCGTGAGGCCCTCCCAAAGCCCCCGCCAGCAACTCTGGCGCTGCTCAGGTGGATCAATAGCAATTTGGGGCTCCAGGGCTCCGGTAGGGGCGCCGGCAGGGGCGCCATCCCAGTTGTTCGCTGGTTCCGGAGGCTTTCCCGGTCCTCTGGGAAGCAGGCACCATCCACTTAGGCCTGGAGCCCGGCCATTCTCCGGCCACTCCCCCCTTCCTCCGGCTGGCCCCGGGCTGGATGCTGCAGCCTCGCGCACATCCCTCCTGTCCTTCCTGAGCTGCTCTGAGAGGATGGAGGCTGAGGAGCCACCTGAGGCCAGGGGATGCTGCCCCAAGGCCCGGGGCAAGGCCAGGGGTTGTTGCCCCGAGGCCCTGGGCAAGCTTCTGCCCGGCCTCTGCTTCCTCTGCTGCCTGGTGACCTACGCGCTGGCAGGCGCTGCTCTCTTCTCTGCCGTCGAGGGCCGCCCTGACCCAGCAGCAGAGGAGAACCCCGAGCTGAAGACGTTCCTGGACAAGCTCTGCAGCATCCTGAAGTGCAACAGGACAGGTGGGTGCCGAGGAGAGGTCGCCACCTTGCCGCTACTGTGGCTGTGGGCAGCCTGCCGGCCACCTCCTCCCTCCTGAGAGAATTTAGGCAAACGGGTCTCCCTTCTCTGCTCTGGGCAGTGGGAAGATGAGCAGAGGCCCTCCCATGGGTGCAGTGAGGAAAGTAAGAGCCATAAGCAGGTGCTCTTAAGGGCTCCCAGCAGCCCCACCCAGCCCCCAGGGCTTAGGGGAGGGCTGTGGTGGACCTGTGGGGGTGGGTTATGGGCTGGGAATGGCCCAGGCAGGCTATTGTTTTAGCTTAGTGAGTGTGATCTATGCCAGCAGAGCCCTTGCTGGTCTTGCAGAGAAAAGGGGACCCATGCTCTGAGACCTGCCAATCATAAGGACCCTTTTAAAGTAGAGATGGGAGGCATGAGGCTTCTGCGAGGCAGCAGACACTCAACAGGAACCCTTGCTGCCTGCCATTTGTGTTCCGTCCCTTGGTTTGGACCCGCAAAGGATTAATCAACAGAGTAAGAGAGGACAAGAGACGAAAGATAGAGACAACAGAACAGGAGAAAATAAAGGATAAATGAATAAATCGCCTCTGACAAGCAAGGTAAGAGTGTTTGAGAGCCTGCCTCCCTCTGCACGTGGCCCTATATGGCCCCTCTGTGCTGCTGGGGACACGGTTTGGGAGCAGGCCTTGTCAGCGGGAGCTGAGTGGAGCTGGTCCAGGAGGTGGAGTCCGGCTCTGGGCAGGTGCCTCCTCTTGCATCTTCAGCATAGACAGCTCGTCAGTGGCTGGGGCTGCTCAAGGTGCTGCCGGGACACGGGGCTGCTGTAAGAACCCCACCCAGGAGCCCATCCAGGGCTCCTGCACCAGCCCTCACTAGCTGCATCCAGGGAATCTGTCACAAGTCCTCATCTCCAAGCCCTCCCCGGATCAACCAGGCTCTCCAGGGCCAGGCTGAAGCCTTGCTTCTAAGGGCATCCTGGACGAACAGCCGCAAGTGAGCAGTCAGGGAGCACTGGAGAGCCAAGGGTGGATATGTTAGTAAAATGCCACCACACCTTTTCCACTCACTCCTCCCAGGTCCCCGTGCCCTGGGTAAGAATAGTCTCCCTTTTTATAGATTAGAAACAGGCCCTGGAAGGGTACAAAACTTTTGAGGTTCTTATAGCAGGAAAACAAGGCAGGAATTCTGTTCTAGGCAGCTGCACCCCAGACTCTGAGCTTCTTACCAACAGGCCACACTGCTTTGCAAATGGGGAAACTGAGGCTCAGAAAGAAGTGTTTCTTCTAGAGCTATATAGTCAAGGTGAGTCTTGATGCCAGAGTCTGGATTCCAAGGCCAGTGCCATTCAATTCCAATGAGTGACTTCCCCTGTGGTCCAGGCTCTCTGCCATCCTCTTAGCCCAGGGACCAAGGCTTCCTATCCAGCCCCAGGCTGGAGCTGGTAGCTTAGTGTGCTCACAAAGCCCACAGGAGCCAGCGCCCTGCTTCTCACCGCTGCCTGACTTGCTGAAAGCCCTTTGCTTCCCATTTAGAATTCCACAAGAGAGACGGCTGAGGCTTTCATTCCTCTTTAAAATGAATACAGAAGCCTGGATATAGCGGCGCCTGCCTATAATCTGAGGGCCCAGCAGCAAAGACGGGAGAACTGGTGCAGTCTGAGTCCAGCCTGTCCATGTAGCCAGTGCTAGGCTGAAACCAAGGGTGTGCAGCAAGGCCCCATCTCACGGCATGAAACCCAAGACCCAAACAATAACAAAACCAACAAAGTGAAACATGGAAGAAATGGTTTGGACAGTAAGAACTCCTTCAAAGGGCAGAGGCTGCAGCTCAGCAGAGCACTTACCTAGGAAGGATAAGGCCTGCATTCCATTCCCAGCACCACACAGGGAGCCTCAACAGCCCCATGCCTGTAATCCCGACAGCAGGGAGACGGAGTCATGAAGATCAGAATCTCAGGTTTGTCTTTGGTTATTATAGCATTGGAGATCAGAAGGAAGGAAGGAGGGAAGGAAGGAAGGGAGGCAGGAAGAAGGAAGGAAGAAAGGAAGGAAGGAAGAAGGAGGGAAGGAGGAGAGCAAGAAGGAAGGAAGGAGGAAGGAATCCCCAGGGCTGCTGAGCTCAGGTCACACCAGCCCCTGTGGGCCTATTAGACGTCTCAGTCTCCACTGGCACAAGCCACTGGCTCTAAGCTGTGGAAGCATTTTCCAGGAGGGCTTCGACCTCCAGGCTGCAGTGTTGCCGGGGTGGCGGGGGTGGGTGGGGCTGTGGCTGGCCTGGGGCCTCTCACTGGGCAGGCCTGTCTGGTTTCTCTGCAGTGGTGGAAGGCAGGAAGAAGGACCTGTGTGAGCATCTGCAGCAGATGAAGCCCCAGTGGTTCCGGGCGCCCGAGGACTGGTCCTTTCTGAGTGCTCTGTTCTTCTGCTGTACCGTGTTCAGCACAGTGGGTGAGTGCAGGCGGGGGATACCCGCGGGCAGGCGTGCTGAGACATGCAAGCAGTGCTCTGCCTACCTCCGCAGCTCTTCCCGGGCCGGGGTGGAGGGGTTCAGCAGCAAGAAGGGCTGCCACTGGCCCATAGGCCCCAGGGGTGGGGGGCAGATCAAAAGACAGCATGCTTCCTTCTTCAGGTGGGTGCAGCCCCATGGCTGGACAAGGTGCCAGTGAGCAAAGCACAGGCCAAATTGTAGTCCTTCCCACCCCTGACTGCTCAGGTGTGAAGCAGTTGGATGCCTGGGCCAGCTGGGAACAGAGCAGGCAGGGATCTGTGCATGACAGTGATGTGCTCAGAAGGTCCGGAAAGCACAGAAAGGGGCATCAGCATCAGCCTTGGGTTGGAGCTGTTCTAAAGGCCTCTGAGGGGCTGGAGTTCCTGGGTGGGAAGGCAAAAAGGTGGGGGAGGAGGAGGGATATTCCAGATCCCACATAGTGCAGTCAAAGGCCTGAGAACAAGACACATGTCTGGGATTCTACAGAGGTTATGTCAGGAGTGAAGAAATATGAGAGGAAGAGAGAGTGGGGGAAGGAGAGCAGGAGAGAGATGGGGAAGGAGAGAGGGGAAGAGAAGAGGGGGAGGAAGAGGGAAAGGGAGGGGGAGAGAGATGGGGAGGGAGAGAGAAGGAGAGGAGGGAAGAGGGGAGGGGAAGAGAGAGAGCGGAACAAGGACAACAAACTTCCAGCAGGGAAATACTGGGTGACTCAGCCTCCCAGAGACCCCTGCAGCTTCAGCACAGGTGTACCAGGACGGACCGTGGCCACAGGAAGCTTCCTGTAAAGCCCAGAGGGGCAATGATGTCAACCTGAGTTAGGACAGCAGCTGTGAGATTGGAGGGGGGCAGGGAGGGCAGCCTGGAGGAAGATCTGGGACCTGCATGGAGACCCAGGCTGGCACTGGGGTTCTAGGCTTCTGTGGATGCGCAGGCTGGACAGAGAGGTGCTGGGTGAGGGTCAGGGCCACAAATGGGGATGTCCAGAATGCCGAGAAAGTGGGCTTGGGCTGGAGCTGGCCAGCGGGTAAAGACTCATGGCATCCAGGGCTCAGGTGCCTCGCTGGGAATGGCCAGAGCTACAGAGGGGGTTATGTGTGGCATCAGGAGGAGAGAAGCAGAGGCCAGAGCACCAGGGTCTGAATGCTGTAGAGTGCCTTCCCAGGCTGCAAAGGCTGTTAGGCAATTCAGGCCATGTCTGGTGCTCACATAGGCCCAGGAGTGGGGCGCAGTGAGCCCCACATTTTGAGCCCAGAGGGGTAATGTCAGGCAGTGAGTGGAATTGGTGCCCACAAGTGGACCTTAAGACTTAGCCTTGTCCTGTTCCTGCAAAGTGAGGCTGTGGGTCTGTGAGGCTCAGGAAGCTGCTTGGGCAGCAGGGTCGCTCTGATTCCTGAGCCTCCCTGTGGAAGCCTAGAGCACATGGTGGCCCCAGGAAGGGCAGGATCCCCGGAGAGGACAAAGCTGGCCACATCTGTCCTTATACTTGACATCCACAGGGTAAAAAGAGCTTCCTCACGAGAAACAGTCATCCAGAGGGGTTTCCCTTTAGAGTCAGGGAGGTCTGCGGCTTGGGGAAGGACTGCCTCTCTGCTAGCAAGAGATTGCCCATTTAAAGATGGCTGCGAGCACCCTCAAAGCACACTCTCTCTTCTTGGGGCCACAAGGAGGCCAGGACCCTGTGTGGCAAAGGACACAGGAGCTGGGACGTGAACACGGTCGTCCTCTGTCACACCTCTTTCTTCCTGTTGTCTCACAAATGCATAATTGCAATTAAGATGTCCTAGTTCCTCTGGTGTGTGTGTGTGTGTGTGTGTGTGTGTGTGTGTGTGTGTGTGTGTGTTCAAGCCTACAGCTTGCTCAGGTGAGGCAAGTATCCATCACTCGCTCCACCGAAGCCCTAACTTTTTCATGCATATAGTTCTTCTCATGCCCTAAACAGACAGGTGTGGCTAGCATTTCTGTCCTCCAGACAGAGATACTGAGGCTCAGTCACACACTCATGTACTCTTGAGCCCACTGCCTCTGTCTCTGCATGCCACCTGTGCCTCCAAGACAGCAACAGGCTGGGTGTCCTCTCCGGAAGCCTGTCTGATGGCAGAGAGTGACAGCAGGAAAGCTGGGACTCAGTGGCGCCCCACTGAAGAGCACACACCAGGAGCAGCAGGGAATGCAGATGGGTGCACTCTGGACTGTGCAGAGGAGGGAGGGCTTCCGTGTGGATGTGACTTGTGAGTTGAAGTGTGACAGAGCAAAGGGAAGGAGCTTCCAGGCAAGAGAAATGACCCCGTTAGAGCCCAACCTCAGTGGCCCCTTTAGGGAGCCATCCCCTAGGAACAAAATCTGGGAAGCTTTCTGTAGAACTGGCCTCCAAGGTCACGGGGAGACTTGGACTCTGTGTCCCAGCCAGCTCCGAGAGGGCTTCAGCAACGAGGGCATGTTCCAGGCTAGCCCACCTCCATCTGGCAATGCAGCCGACAGGCCTGCTGGGAAGGCCAAGCCAGGAGCCCTCACTCTCATCAGGAGCATGGCCCCTGCTCAGTCCCTGCCCCTCCTGGCCAGCCAGAGGCCTAGGGTCCTTGTCCCTAAGAAGAGCAGGCTCCCATCCTCGGAGGGCCAGGCCCACAGGAGCCACAAACATGCTCTTGAGTTCTGCCCCGAGACACCAGCATGGCAGACTGCAGCGTCCCGCTGTGGGTTTTGGAGCCTCCAGGACTCAGAGCTGGGCAACCTCTGAAGAGATGCTGCCCTCTGAGCTGAGCTCAGAGCTTGGGTCCATGGCTCCCCCAGCCCACACCAGACTTACCTCTAGGGCGCTTGGAAGGGTGGGCTGCAACCGTATGTGTCAGCAGCAGCCACAGCCCTGTAGGCAGCTGCCTGACCACCGGACTCAACCCATGGGAGTCGATGCAAGATGGTCATCCCGCTGCCCCACCACACACACCAGGACAAGGCAGGCGGGGGTACAGTTCAGGACAGATGTACAGCCCCCATGGCGCTGGCGCTGAATATCAACCCTTTTCACCTGTGTGGTCCTCCTGCCTGGGGGCCTCCCAGCAGCCCACGAAGTCAGGAGGGGCCCAAGAGGAGACTCAAGCCTGGACTGGCCAGGGGGCACTGTACAGGGACCACACACCCCAGGAACCGCTTCAGAGGGTTAGGGCAACCTTAGTGCCAGAGAACAAAGGCCACACACCCCTTGGGGAGTGAGTGGGGGGCTCCAAGGACAGGTGTACATAAGTGGTTAGAACTAGGTGCTTCAAGGGTGCTTGATTCGCATTAAACAGCTTCTACCATGGGAACAGGAACTCAGTATAACTATTCTATAGGGGAGGGGAGGGGAGAGCTAGCAGGGAGCTGTGTCAAAGGCCATGTATCAAGTGTGGTTAGAGTCTGTCTAGCGACACTCTCCAGATGAGGTCAGGCAGAGAGCAGGAGGCCCTGCTGGGGAGAGGGAGTCCTGAAGCTCATCTGGACTGCAACCTCGGACATCAGGGTCCTCCAACAACCCGCTTGCTCAGTGGGTCCCAGGAGGCCCACACAGCCCGCTTTTCTTCCAGACATAAGCCACGAAATTAGGAAAGAGACTGTCCTCTTTCCTTCCTGGCTTCTCTATAACCGGCAGAAATCTTGTCCCAGAAGCCTCCCATTTACCGCCTTCCCTCTCCCCAGTGGCCTTAGCCAGAGATGGACTCACTGGGTGACCAATGGATCTACTCCTAAGTGGGTGAGGGCAGTTCAAGAAGAACCAGGGGAGCAGCCATTCCCGGGGACCTCAGCATGGTCCTCACGTAGTCTACCCACTCACGCCTCACGGCTGCACGAGAGCTTGGGTAGCCATGGGTACTTCAGAACCAGTCTTGGTTACTTGACTGGAGACAGGCAGAGTGGTAATGTGGGTAATGGGTAGAAAGCATAGAAACACAGCCACACACTCAAGGACCAAGTGATTCTTTTAGTTCTCACAGCGGCCGCAGGAGCGAGGACTGCAGACTCCAGATGGCCAGGGCAACAGGGCGGCGACCACCCCCTCTGTTAGCTACTTGTGTGGCTGTGACAAAATATCGAGAAAAGCAATGCAGGATTAGAGGCAGAAGGTGCCCTCTACCCAGGGACCCGCTGTGGCAGCAGGAGCCGAGGCAGCGGTGTATGGGGCAGGAGGTAGAGAGCAAGGGAGCTGCGCTCAGCTTGCTTCCTGCTCCGGCCACACAGGCTGCAGCTTCCCTCCTCGGAAGCTTCCCTCCTCACCACATGCCCCAAGCTGAGTCCAGGGACCAGTGTGAAGGAGCAGCCTTGAGTAGGATGCCGGGGAGAAGCTGGGCGGCAAGAACTCAGGCCACCCCCACCCCGCCAAGAACGTAGATCTCCTGGTGGCCCCCACGGCCACTGTAACTGAGTAATTCACTGTAGGGAGCATGTCTGTCCTCCTGGTGGACACAGGAGCGTGGCTCATCAGCCACCACCCACAAAGCTCACCAAGACCATCTCCAGACATTCCAGATGAGGTTTGCTGAGAGTCATGACCTCAGCCACTGGTCAAGGAGTGTTGGACCCACGGAGTCCACACAACTGAGGAGGTCGTGAGGAATGCAAATTAGTGTTCAGATCCATCAAGCATGGCGTCTGCAATGTCTTAGCCCAGTGGTTCTCAGCCTTCTTAACTCTGGGACCCTTTAGTACAGTTCCTCAGGTTGTGGAGACCCCAACCATAAAATTATTTTTATTGCTACTTCATAACTATGACTTTGCTACTGTTATGAATCATAATGTAAAATGTGTTTTCCGATGACCTTAGGCGACCTCTATGAAACGGTCTTTCTGCCCCCAAAGGGGTCACAACCCACAGGCTGAGAACCACTGCTCTTAAGTGGTCAGTCCTCTAGAACTACCTTTGAGTAACCTGGAATTTCTCCTCCTCTGTGTCCACCTCCCGAGCTGTGACTACAGGCTTGTGCCACCATGTTGATGAGGTGGGAATATTTACTCCTGCTAGCAGTCCGCCAAGCAGCCGCCTCTCTGCCCCCTCTGGGGCACTGACATTGGGGACATCATCCACAAGGCCCAGCTGCACACCCCCTCCCTACCTCTCACAAGCCCTGTGAGCCCGCCCCTGCCCTAGCAGAACCCAAGACCAGGCACCTGCCCACGGGAGCCCAGGCCTCAGTCACTGGTGAAGCTGAAATGCATTGGCTTGGTTTAAATCTCTGGAAAGCCCAAACCACTCCACACTGTAGGAGTCAGTTAGGAAAGCTCGTGCCCAAAAGTCCCTGGAGGAAGATGGTGGGTACGTCAGCCCTGCCTCTCTGACTCACCCGGAAGACTGAGTGTGCTGGGAAAGTAACACCTGGTAGGTGAGAGGCTGCTCAGCCCTCCCTTGGCTCGGCCCCTGCAATCAGGAAGGGCAAGACTTGGGCTATTGAAACCTACAGGCTAAGTGCTGTGGAGTGATTGTATCAGAATAACAAATGCATCGTAGGAAGCGATGGTTTTCCACTCTGCCTTTCAGCGTTCGGGAATTGGTGCAGAGTCTGTTCCCTCTGTGGAGTGGTATGCCCTTGGAGACCTGCCTCTGGGGTTTTTTCCAGAGCGCAGCAGATCTTCTGGGCTGTAAACACACCTCACTCAGAGGGTCCTAGGAAGCCCACCGAGAGCATGTTCCCAGGCAAGGCCTGGGAGAAAGGCTCAGGCTCAGGCTCTTGTGTGATGCTACATGGCCCAGGTCACCAGCCTTATCTCCTCATTGTCCATTAACTCGGCAGTAATGGAGATTGCCAGAAGTTCTGCTGTGCAGGGGTTTGACTCTAAAAAGCACTTTACAGATTGTGCAAGCGGTATCAGATCTGGCTCTTTGAAATAACTTTAACTCCAAGCTCTGACCCTGGCGGCCGTGCTTGGGAGCCTGTCGCCACCTCTCTGAGATGCATGAGACCAGAAGGCTTCTGCCCCACTGGAAATGAGGTGCTTCTTGTGTGGGGGCTCGCTCACAGCCCTCGAACCCCAAAGCACTGTGGGCTCCGTGGGGCCTACGCAAAGCTTGGGCACAGGAGTCTGCGCTGATGCTCTAGGCTCAGCTGGTTTTGAATTTCCTATCCTCCTGCCTCAGCCACCCAAGTAGTGGGAGTCCCAGGCCCTGCTCCAGTACCTTGGGGATTAAGGGCTGCCCTTTGCTTCTGCACCCAAGGAAATCGAGGAAGCAGTTGATGAGGCCCCTCGGGCCAGGTCACAGAGCTCACGGACCACAGTGGGGCAGCCAGTTCATGGTCTCTGCCACATCACTTCCTGTCCTCTGTGTTCTGAGAGGGAACTCACTCAAAATTCAGCCTATTGGAGAGGATTCAGAGGTGCTGGCTCTGTGTTCCAATCCCAGCACCCCTCTTACACTCCGAGGCACCCCTTCTTTCTTTAAGTCCTTAGACTCTTCCTCTCCCCAGCTTCACCTCACTACCCTCCCTCTGATCCATGTCTGGCAGCCACACTGGCTGTCCCAGTCATGGTTCCATTGCTGCCAGGAGGCACCACGATCAAGGCAGCTCTAGAAGCATAGATTTAGGGTTGCTTACAGTTTCAGAGGGTCAGCCCATATCATCAGTGCTGTCAGACAGAAGATGCTGATGCCCCAAGTAGCTGTGAGGTCTGCAAGGGGAGCCCAGGCAGAAGGGGGGGGGAGAGGGAAGGGAGGGAGGGAGAGAGAGAGAGAGAGAGAGAGAGAGAGAGAGAGAGAGAGGGAGGACTGGCCCTCTGACCCTGATGCTTCTGAAACCTGAAAGTCCAGCCCCAGTGCCACACCTCCTCCACCTGGGCCAGGACTCCTAGCGCCCTGACCCTCTGGCTGTAACTTGCCCTCTCCCTGCTTTTCCCTGCAGTACATACTGCAGTCCGCATCTTTGGCATGTAATGTGTGTTATAAAAACAAACACACCAAGAAGTCCAGACACCCCAAGGACCAGGGCAGCTCTTAGAAGCCAGCACTTGGGGCAGGATGAAAAACCAAGTGGGAGTGAGGGCCTCACACCTCCAGGTGAGTGGAGCCCAGCCTCTGGGGACACACCCCAACAGCCACAATAAAACAAGGGCAGCTCTTCATCTCCAGAGAGCCCCCGTCAAAGCTTTCCTTCTGGTTCTGAGCACCCCCCATCTGTCTGCCAGACACAGGGCGACGCCCTGAGATTAGTGTTTATTCATTCACGTATCTTCAGCACCAGGGACTGAAATCACAGCGTTAGGCATGCGAGGCACAGGCTTTACCCTGGAGGTGTCACCTAACTCAGGCTGATTACTTTCACTGTGTAAAGTTTCATGTTCGGGAGAAGAAACAGCAAGTCTCTTTTGCGCCGATGGGGGATGGTGGGAGATTGACACCAACACCAGGCTCTGCCTTGTTTCCCAGGTTATGGCCACATGTACCCTGTCACCAGGCTTGGCAAGATCCTGTGCATGCTCTATGCCCTCTTTGGAATCCCTTTGATGTTCCTGGTCCTCACAGACATAGGGGACATCCTGGCCACCATCTTATCCAAGGCTTACAGTAGGTTACAAATGCTCCTGTGCCTCCGCCATGCTGTCTCCAGGAGGTGCTCCCGCCTGCTGTGCCGGAAGCAGCCGGACAGCAAAGCCCTGGACGGAGCCATCCCTCGGATTGTCATAGATGTCGGTGCGGAGGAGCTCCCAGACCCCCAGCCCAGCAGGCAGCCTGCGTCTCCAACCTGCAGCGTGAGGCTGCTGGAGAGATTGGCTGCGGAGAAACACAGCGTGCTACAACCACCCATGCAGCCTCTGGAGAGGAGCAACTCATGCCCCGAGCTGGTGCTGGGGCGGCTGTCCTGTTCCATCCTTAGCAACCTGGACGAAGTGGGCCAGCAGGTAGAGAGGCTGGACGTCCCTCTCCCGGTCATCGCCCTGGTCATCCTGGCCTACATCTCCTGTGCAGCTGCCATCCTCCCCTTCTGGGAGACGGAGCTGGGCTTCGAGGACGCTTTCTATTTCTGCTTTGTCACGCTGACCACCATTGGGTTTGGGGACGTCATGCTGGCTCACCCTCATTTCTTCCTCTTCTTCTCCATCTACATCATCATCGGCATGGAGATCCTGTTCATTGCCTTCAGGCTGATGCAGAACAGGCTCCTGCGGACCTACAAAGCCCTAATGCTGTTTTTCTGCCAGAGGGAAGTTTCACTGCCTTGCTAAGAAGAGAGAGGTCTGGTGTCTGGGTGACAGTTGCAGGCCCTGCAGGCTCCCCTCCTTGTTTTTGTAGGTACAGTTAGAGCCTGGGGTGTGGTCATGTACCGTTTGGGCTATCAAGGCTTGAGGGACAATACCTGGCTGAGGACTGAGCTCAGCATCAGGGCTCTTCAGCCACACTGTTCTGTAGGGGAAGAGGAAAAGCTTTCTCCACTGTTCCCAGCCCAGTCGCTATCCCTGCTGCCATTTTGAAAAGTTCCATTTTAAAAATATGAAAGACCCTGATGATGTCACAGCTTTCTTGCGAAAGATACAATGCTCTTGGCATTTGTACTTTGAGGGAGGTTAAAGCTCTCCCAAGTGGCCTCGGCTTCTTCTGCTGAGCCAGTGTGCACCTGAGCAACCTGTTTCCCCGAAAGACTGCATGGCTGCACCTGGCACTTGCCCAGCCTTGGCTACTGGTGTCGCTAAGTGGGCTTGTCACCTGGGAGGAGTCCTCAGGGCCAGGTTCTGAGAGCAGCTGCCTCACTACTTAGCTCACGGGTAGTGCCACCTGACTGAAGGAGCTGGTGGCACTGTTGTCACACACAGGGAGGGACCAGTATCCGATGGCTGTAGACATTCCAGAGCTGCCCTTGGAGCAGCTGGCATGTCCTGGCAATTTACTCCCTCTGTGGACTGTCTTTGGCTAGTAAAGTGTGAGTATCTGTTGGACCAGCTAGAGATGTCAAAGAGGGAGCAGGCTTCACGCATGGTCGATGGGGTGGGCAGATGGCACTGGCTGCCTTGCCCTTCCCGTGTGACAGCTTGGGCAGTGCTGTATGCCACCGCCCCCTTCCCAGCAGGCCTCATGTGATCAATAGCACACGTTGAGGTGTGCCCCCTTCCCATCATCTGCCCCTCCATCAGGCGCTGGGGTCTCCTCCTGTGGAATGCACCCTAACTCACATCTGTCTCCAAGCAGCTTCTGAGGACCAAGGAAAGGACAGGTGCCATGGGGAATGGGCTGGCCAGGTTGGGGAAGGCCACATGTCCCGTCTCCTTTACTTGAAGGTCATTGGAAATACCTCATGGCTGCATCCTGTGTCCTTGATTCTTACAAGTTCAGTCCTGCAAGCAGCAAACTCAGTCCCTGGGTAAGTGGTGGCTCTCCCTACAGGGAGGAGTAAACAGAAATGCCTCGAGGGTCAAGTTTGAAGAGAATGCACCTGGGCTTTCAGGGCTCACTGTTCTCTCTCAGATCTAGCCATCTCCAAAGGCAACTTCTCAGGAAGTTTCTCTTTCTAGATCTTCCCCCTCTTCCCCACAAGGACTAAATTCTAACTCCCTCAGTCCTTGTGGCTCTGTCTCAGGGAATGGAATCCGCAGGTGGGAGCCAGAACCAGTGAAAAGGCAGGAGACACCAGGGTGAAGTGCTTGGGGTTTGGTGTCTGACACCCCTCAAGCTTCGTTAGTACAGGTAGAAGACTGTACAGGGGAAGACTGTGCCCCATGGGGCACCACGGAGCCGGAGGCTCCTACAGATGCCCACCAAACACTGGCTACCTGCCTGGATCGGCACGGGCAGGGACGAACCAAGCGAGTCCTCAGAACATTAGTAACTTCACAGCAGGTGGTGAGAGCCCGCACGATGTCCACCTTTCTTTCTCTGTTATCTTCCATCTATGTCTGTCTGTGTGCAGGTACACATGTGCCGAGGTGTGGGGGCAGGGCGCAGAGGAGACTTTCTGGAATTGGTTCTCCTATTCTGCCATGTGGGTTTTGGGGCTCTAAAGACTGTCTAGCTTGATTTCAGGCACTTCCAGCCCCTGGGACATCTCATTGCCCCTCCTTTGTTTCTGAGGCAGTCTCATGTAGTCCATGCTGCTTTTGGATTTGGCACAGTCAAGGATGGCCTTGGACTTTTGATCCTTCCGCCTGACCTCTAAGTGCTGGCATTATTCCGCCATGATGGCTAGCTTGCTCAGGGTTGAGGACAAACCCAGGCATCACACATGCTAGGCAGGCACCCCACCTCCTGAGCTCACCTCCTGCCAGACATGGAGGACGTCAGGAGTGCACTTATGCATGTTAAACAGATGGAGTGCCTGGTTCACTCACTTACCCAGTTTGCTAGCGGTGAACATTTCCATGGCTCTGAAGAGATGGGCCTGCATGTCCTCCTGTCCCTCATTTCTTACCCTTGTGTCTTGTAGCTGTGGGCCACATACATTTCCACATACATAGTCCAGAAAATAGGCTTCCATGTCCAGGTTCAAGAACATGAATTCATAATGACAACCCTCCCCCGCAGTGGCTCCAGATCTTGCTTCAAGCATTTTCTGTTGCCCCTTGGCCCCTACTATCTGCCTGATAGGCCTAGACGATGTATTTATATTTTATATTGCCATCACAAATACCTAAGAAAACTTAAAGTGGAAAGATTTTTGGGTTCATGGTTTCAGAAGTTCCAGCTAGTGGTCTCTTGGGTTTTCAGGACTATGATGAGGCAGAATAATATGACAGAAAAGGAAGGAGTGAGGGATAGAGAGGGAGAGAGAGGGAGAGGGAGAGGAGAAAGAAGAGGAGCCAGGGAGGACACATACCCTTCAAAGGCACCCCCAGGGGCCCACTTCCTCCCAGCAGCCTTCTCTCCTGCTAGCACACTCACCTCTGAACTCAGCAATGATGGCATAGGCCGTTAGGGTCCAACCGCTTCAGCACAGTGCTTCCAGTCAGGGTGCAATACACAGCAGCCTCCTGACAGTTATAAGCACATGAGATTTCTCATGGGTCTGGAGACCTGAAGTCTTGAACAGAACAGTAGGGTCCTGGGAAGCACTCTCTTCATCAGTCCATACACAGGGCTCTTCTGATGCTTCCTCCCTCCCATGCTGGGTGTTCCTCTCTCCTGAAGTCATGTAACCCCAGGGGCCCCTGGGCTGGGCGGAGGAGCCTTCAAATGTCTCTGACAGTCTGCAGCTGGGGTTGAGGGTCAGGCCACTGGCTGCTTTCACAGCTTCAAGCGCCCTTCCCCGGGACAGGAAGACTCAGTTCCCGTGGCTTCCTTGGTGTGCCCAGAGGAGCCGAAGCGGTTGTTCTTGTCCCTAATGTACTCCCACTGCATCCTGTCACCATGATGAGGCTCTAGCCCTGTGTCCCCGTGAGAACCTGGAGAGTAAAAGCACAGTATCCATTGCACTGTGTGCGACATACAGAACTCACGACGTCTCTGTCACGTGGGGCTGGGGAACCCTAGGACTCAGGGAACCTGCCTGAAGCAAGAGAGAGGTCAAGGTGTGTCCAAAGCCTGAAAATCTCATCCTGAGATGGACAAGAGTGAGACCCTCCCTCCCTGTCCTGGCACACGTAGCCTTGTGACCCCCACCTCGCCACCCGTGAGGCACTCAGGCACCCTGGCGGCCAGGTTACAGGTTAAATGTCCCTCTCCTTATAAAGGCATGTCCAGCAAGCACCTGGAATCCTGCTTCATGAAAGCAAGGCATCCCCAGCTCCCCAGCCTTTGTCCTCCATTCAAATGAGCTGCTCATTGAAGCCTACCTCCTTCAAAGTCTGTCTCAGCAGGCTCACAGCCATCCCATCCCACAGTCCTGCCTTCTGCTTCCTTCCCTCAGGATCTGTAGGCTGCAGCAACAGGTGGACAGCGCCAGGAAGGGTGGGAGCAGTGGCTGTCCAGCGGTCCAACTGCTCTGTGGGAGCTGGGAGGGCCTCAACCTACCCATAAGCTCCTGGGCCCTGGAGTGAAGAAGCGCTTGTCACATCTCTTGTTCAGGGGTACAGAGAAGCCCCTCACCCTGGCACAGTCTGTCTCCAACCTCGCTGTTCCAGGACCAACAGAAGCTGCGACATCTCCCTGCCCAGTTGTCCAGTAGCCCGACAACGGCCATGTTAAACCATGGGTGAGTTCACATGGCTCAGCCTATGAGGTAGGGTGAGGAAACAGACAGAAACAACAAGGAAGACCCAGTCCTGGCAGAGCCAGCTTCATCACGTCTGCCAGGGTGCTGAGGCTGAAGCTTTCTCCCTGGACCTTGGCATGGCCATGCCAGGAGTGGAATGCGAGTCCTGACGTGGCCACCAGGTGGCATGCCAGACCGTGCCAGACCGAGTTTACTGTGGAGGGCCAGCAGGTGGCATGTTGGCCTTTGCTGCTGCCTGTTGGAGGCTGCAGGTTTTTGCAGGGCCTTCAGGTGGGGGCGCCCTTGCAGAGCAGCCTCCCCGCCCTGGCCTCATCCTCAACTTGGCAGTCGGCTGTGATTCTGGGAAGGGAAGGAACAACCTCTGTCTGCCGTTCCATGCAGCACATCCCCAGGCTTCCAAAGACGTTAGCGCTGGAGTCTCTTCCACTGCCCATCCCCACTGTGAGTCCTCAGTTGTTCTAGCACGTGCTAACTGTTCAGAAAGAACTCTCCTCCTGGCTTCTGGGAGGCTGCTGGTCCTGGCAGCACTCCTTCCCTGTCTTTCTGGACAAGAAAAGGAGATTGCAAGGCATGGGCCTGACTTCAGTAATGGCTCCTGGGACTCTCCGAGGCCTCAGTCTCCACCCTGGGCGCCTGGGATAACCAAGGTGAGGTGCCTTAGCAGCGGCTCCTCGCTCTGGTGCCTCTCTAACATCACCTTTGCTTGCTTGACAGGAAATGCTCCAAGCCTGCACCCAGGACTCTCGGCCCTGTGGGAAGGGGACACACAGCCTCCCTCATCCTGACCCCCACCAGCAGTCCCGGCTCTGGCCTCATCACCCTCAGTGAAACTTCCTGACCCTAATTTGCTCTCATCTCCCCCTCGAGTGCAGACCTAGCCCACCAGTGCCCTAAGTCCCCTCACTCAGTTCTCCTCCGCTTCTGGGGGGGCCGGGTGTGTCCCTGCTGTGAGGCCCTGGCTTCAGATTCTCTCCTGAAAGTCCCAAGCAGCTGGCTCCAAGTCCAGCTGGCATGACTACAAACGCTCCGGCTGGTCTGGTGGCATTCACTCAGCCGGCACCCACGGTTCTTGCTCAGGCCTCTGAACACAGCCCTAACAGAGTGAGCTTGGGCTATTGCATGTGGAGGAGCTGCTCACCCCTGCACACGTGTGTGACACAGCCTTTCAGGCATGACCCAAACGCCTCTCTCCTAAGCAAGCACCCTCGAGCTAAGTGCCAAGGCCTCAGAGCGATGCTGGGCCCATGGTGACCCCTCTCTGGACTCTGACACCAACCCAGGCAGGAAGCAGGCATGTCTGGGGTAAGGTGGCCTGCGTGGCTTGGTTGTTGTGATACATGCTCACCTCTAGCAGTGAGAACTTGGAAGCCGATTTGGGGGCAGGAGGACAAAGAGCATCTCTGCCTTGGGTGCAGATTATGGCTTCTTTTCATCTTCCTTTACCCCACTTTCAATCTGACAATTTAGATCACAGAATAAACCCTTTGAAGTACTATAAACTCAAATCATTAAAGAGTTTCCTGAGGCTTAAGCCCAGGTTTCTTCAAAAAACGTTTGTAGAAAAGTGCAGAGGACTGTGTGAAGGGTTCCGCACCGTCAGTGCATCACTGAGCTGACAGAGGTCTTCTGACCAGTTACTATACATTAGGAAAACTGAGGACTTACAGTCAGGACTGCATCTTCGCCTCGGTTTCCCAGTGTGATTGCTGCTTTTCTGTCAGCTTAGTGCACGCTATCGCCACCTGAGAGGAGGAAACCTCAATTGAGAAACGCACCCATAAAATCTGGCTGCCGGCATCTTCTTAATTAGTGACTGAAGGGGAAGGGTCCAGCCCACTGAGGGTGGAGCCCTCCTGGGCTGCCGTCCTGGTTCTGTAGAGCAGGCTGAGAAGCCATGAGGAGCAAGCCAGTGAGCAGCACCCTCCGTGGCCTCTGCCTCAGCTCCTGCTCCAGGTTGCTGCCCTGCCTGAGCCCCTGTCCTTCCTTCAGTGATGGACTATGATGTGGAAGTATAAGCGAAATAAACCTTTTCCTCTGCACGCTGCTCTTGGTCATGGTGTTTCACCACAGCAACCCTTACCGGGACACTCAGTGCACAGGCCAGTGCTACCAACATCTAACATTTTGTACTTGAAAAAGCACAATAAAAATAAAATTTTAATTATTGGATTATTTGCCACAACAGTATAGCATTGCCAAAATTCAGTTTCATGGGTGCAAGACAGGACTAGTCACAAGTGTGACTATGGTAAGGGGGTGCCCTGAGGGCCCCATGGGGCTTTTGCGGGAGGTTATGGCTTGAGGTGGAAACAGGTCACACTAGCACAATTCTTCACCCGGTGTAGATGTGTTTGCTGTATGTGCTCTGTATGCACAGCCTATCTCACATGCAGACACAGAAAGCTCCACATGACTGCTGCAGACCAGCCTTTACAGTCACTGTTGGGAGGCAGCAGGCGATGCTCCCCATGTGAGTAGCCGTTACCCCTGCTGAGCTGGGGTGTCTGTCCAGACCTCACATGTCTGTATTCTGTAATGACCTGCGAGCCTTTCCATTGAGTGGCTGCGTTCGCTGAAACTGGCTCACTCCAGTTTCCCATCTTCCCTGGGTGACGGCAGAGCTGGCTGCGTTTGTCCAGCAGTCCCTGGTCCCCGCTGCAGGTGGCCGTCCTCCCATCCAGGTGGCCTGGAGGCTCCCGGGTGGCCACGCTGCGACTCGGAAGTCTCATGCCTGATGCACAGACACCTTCAGAGACTCCCAAGCCATCTCTCGTGTGAAGCGCCTTCACTCACATGGGGACTTTGCTAAGAGTCTGGGCTCAAAGGAGGCAGCAGGTCTCTTGAAGGATTCATTTGAAGTCTGTGTGTCTCTGAGGATCTGGGCTGTGAAATCTAAATGTTTAAAATGGAACCAGGAGGAGTGTTTATTTGTAATTCCAGGGTTGGGAGGAAGAGGCAGGAGGCTTGCCAGGAGTTCAAGGCCTGTATGGTCCACACAGTGAGTTCCAGGCCAGCCTAGGCTTATTCGGAGTACAGGCCAGAGACAGAAACAGAAGGTAGAACTTTAGGATGAAGCTCAGGAAGCCCACCTGTTCATCACAGAATCTCAGGCCATGTGTGAGGAGGGTGACATTTCCCAATGTCCCAGCAAATGAGAACTGTGCTCATGTATGTGTGCGTGTGTGTCTGCATGGCCCTGCTGTGCCCAAATCCTAGACAACAGTCAATAGAAATCCAATTGGACATAATGACCAGCTCTCTTTCCCCCTCAGAGATGGTGACAGTGATTTCTCAGATCCTTTTAGCTCCAGACAAGTTTCCGAACACCATAATTGGGTTTGGTCGTGCAGAGTGTCCTGCTTGCCTATTGATTGTTTGTGAGCAGCTCCTGCCCTGCAGAGCTGGGTGTGCAGTCAGAATAGCAAGTGGGTGGAGACAGGCAGCTCTGAGCAGGGACGCGGGGTCTGCATGGGAGTGAGCTGCGGCTGAGACCCGGGTCCTCTAACACAGACAGCCCCCAGAGCCACCCACCTGCTGCCCTCGGCTGGCACAGCTTCGCAAGCTGGGAAGCCCACACGGTCCAGGAGGCACCGGTTCTCATTGAACTCTTTCTGGGTCCACATTTTAGGAGCCAAAAATAGCCATGAGAACACATAACATTGTCTAATGACGTACTGGACAGTGAATTACAAACAGCGCCATGTAGAACTTTCTAGAATCTACAAACTTTAAAAAAAAACAAAAAAAAAAAAAAAAAAAAAAAACAGAACATGTAGTTCAGTTGCAGAGCATTTTCACAACACAGTCAAGGCTCTGGGGTCAAGCCTGGGCAAGCATTGTGGGGAAAAAGCAAAAAGAGGCTGGTGAAATTAGTTTTAATAGCATTTTACTTAATATTGTTTAAGCATTAGTAAAATAAAACTGATGAATTACTTTACAATTTTTTACTGCCATCGAAGTTTAGCATATCACTTTTACTCTCAGGCACCTCATGCCACCCCCTTGCATTCCGAGGGCATTTTGGTGCCAGGAGAAAGTTGCCCTGTTCTGGCCTGGGCAGAGGTGCCACAGCCATGGACCGGCTCACATTGTCCCAGGGTTCATCAGCCTGTCCCACGCCAAGTCTGTGGATCTCCACATCTGTTCTGTGGGGACACTGAGGTCGACCCACTTCTTTTGTCTTCAAGGGACAAAGCTGGCCTGTGGGGGTTGGGGAAGACAGGCAAAATGTGTGCAGATGCCCCTATGCAAGCACTGTCTGCTGGCAGCTGCTTTAGTGCAACATGCCCAGGCATGGCCTGTTATCTTGTTTGATTGCAGCTGAGTTGGGCTCTAGAGTTAGAAACAGGCTTTGTAAAGGGGTGGGTGGAAAGTGATAGAAATGGAGGTGGTTTCTGGGCCTCAGGGGGCCAGTCTGAGGCCCAGAATATATGGGAGTGAGTGTATGCAGAGAATATTGAAAGCCAGCTAGGAGCATTTACATGGGGTACTAGAAAGTGTATCAGGCCAGCAAAATGGAGTTCCCTGCAGGAAATCAGGGTTCCTGTAGAGGCCAGTACCTCTGCTGAGTTCCAGACAGCCACTCTGCTCAGAGGCCAGGTACAGGAGGGCGTGACCCAGCTGTACGGAAAGGAGGGACCTTCAACATGGCAGACACCAGGGTGGCAGCTGTGACCCTTTGCTTTGACAAGGAAACTATGAGTAGGAGATAGCATTCAGGACTTTGGTCCCGGCAGTGTTCCTCTGACCAAGGCCGTCAGCTCATCCCTACCCAGAGTCAGGAGGACAAGGCTGCCAGGCCCCCGGGACCTGCAGGAGGGGAATGTAGGCGATCCCACCATGCAAGGCTTTTACAAACAATTGTCAGCCACTGAGCTGGCTCCTGTGAGCAGCAGCAGGGCAGGAGATGTTTTCTAAGGCCAAACAAAGCAGGAGTGAGATTTGAAAGCAGAAGGAAGGATATGGCAGCCCATGAGAGAGGGGGCCCCAGTGAGTCACCCGCAAATGGCAGATGCCCTGCCTAAGTGACCAGGGAGCCTGAGTCATTAGTGACATTTGGAACTTACTCTGTTCCTGGTAGCCTAAGGCTCTGGCAACAAAGCTGGGAGCAGGACACAGGAGGTGCTCACCAAGCTGGGGGAAGGGAACATTACCAGTCAGTTTGGTCACACAGGGCCTGGGCTTGCGCACAGGCAGCAGCAAGCCCTTCACCAGGGAGGAACACACTCATCGTGTTCTTCCAACTTGTCTGTGTGTTCATCTGAGATGATAAGGGCAGGCCAGTTTGGCAAGGGAAAATGACACTGACACCACAGGAAGTGACAATGGTGAACAATAAGGGTCCCAGGGTGAACAAAAGCACAGGGCACAGAAGCAGATAGAAGCCCAGGCCTGAGAACACAGTAAGCGAGGAGAACAAGAGCCTGCAAACTAAAGATACAGCTCGGGGTGCAGGAAGCGATGGAGGCTGAGAGCCTGAGCACCCCGGACTGCTGGGGTTTGTAGAGCCACCTGGAGCTAACTCTAGAGCTGCGACAGGGATGGCTGACAGATTCCGATGGACAGTGGCCAGGCCTGGAATTCCAACAGTGTCCCAGGTGATGCCGCTGGAGTTAGACAGTGGCATTGCCACCAGAAATCAGGAGGTTCCCTGGGAGAAGCCAAGGTGGCTGTTTCAGCAGATGCTGTGTGATGGTGACAGCTTCCCGAAGATGGAGAAGGAGCCAACAGCCCAAGGAGTGTGTGTGGCTCCTCACAGACCTCAGCTCCAGCACACATCCTCAGACAGGTTAGCGATGCCACTGAAGACACCAAATCTGGAGAGCCAAGCTCGCAGAGAATGCTGCATGAAGCTGGTGGATTATTAAATTGGAGCATCTGTGACTTAATCTCATTGGCCGCCAGCCATCGAGTCTTCCTTCAAGCAAATTGATGTTTGCTTTGCTAGTCCCTCCTAGAGTCAGGACAATTGATTTGGTTACGTCTTATACACAGGATTTGCTTCCTGGGTGTAAAGAACATGAAATACACTCTTTAAAGTTGTAGTCTCTTTATTTATACTAAACAGCTATTAGAATTGTTATCATAAACCAAAACAGAAGAACAAAATGCCCTCTTATTAAATAGGATGGAACCTGGCCAAGACCTGGTTCCTCGGAAGGGAAGGGAAGTTAGTTGGCTGCAGTTGGAGTGAAGAAACTCCTCCAAGCCAAGGAAGTCAATGGATTGCTTCCGTCTGTGTCTGTGGCGCTTCTGTTCGGGTCTTCTGCTGAGAGCCAGGTCCTGGGAGCTCTTCTGTGCTCTCCACACACTTTGTGGCACATGAGCACTCCTCCATCCACACAACATAAATAAAATAGAAAGCAATTATGACAAAGAATGTCTCCTAGAGAAGGCATAGCATTAAAATCATTTTAAACATTTTTATTATAGTATTCTATTTTTTTCACTATGCTAGTACTGAGTTAATAAGATATTTGCATATAAGCATTAATGTGCTTTGAGCATCTATCCCATAATGCCCCTCTCCTTTCCCACCCATTCTCTTTAGTGTCCTGTGCTCTCCTAGACAGTTTGGCCTCTACCAGCCCCTGTGCTTTCCTGGCTGTGTCAGAGGCCTCTCATTAACTACGCACAGTGAAATAAGGAGAACAGAGAGTACAATCCTAGAGAAACCAGCGTGACCAAATTGTACAGCAAGGGAGCCTGGTGTGGTGGTCAGTCAAGCACCTACCATGCAAGCCTGGATCTGGATCTTCAGGGCCCACACAACAACGGGTACAGTGGCTCACACTTGCAGACTCAGCGTGCGAGATGGGGCGAGAGATAGCCAGATCCTGGAGGCTTGAGACCGCTGAGCTGTGCTCTGTGGCAAAGTCCAGGCGAGGGGCAAATGTTGCAAATGAAAGGCAGGAGCTCCCTGAAGAGTGGCTGACACTCTGGGTGGTTTTCCTGTCTCCTCAAATGCAGCACGCACACACACACACACACACACACACACACACACATACTTTCCCACACCCATACACGCACACACACCTACACAAACACCCACAAATACACTCTACATATGCACCCCTGTGCACCCCCTACACCCTACATATGCATCCCCTGTGCACACACACAGGCACACACACACCCTACATATGCATCCCCTGTGCACACACACAGACACACACACACCCAACATATGCACCCCTGTGCACCCCCTACACCCGACATATGCATCCCCTGTGCACACACACAGACACACACACACCTGACATATGCACCCCTGTGCACCCCCTACACCCTACATATGCATCCCCTGTGCACACACACAGACACACACACACCCGACATATGCACCCCTGTGTACCCCCTACACACATACCCTGATGCACTCGCAAGGGAAATACGGCCGCCTGCCAGTGACACTCTGCTCTTTCTTTTTATCCTTCTCTCAGACATTACATCCTGACTGCAATTCTCCCCCATCTCTCCAGTCTCCCTTATCTCCTCTCTCCCCAGTCTCCCCCTCCCCTCTCCCCAGTCTCCCCAATTCCCCTCTCCCCAAGATCCAACTTCCCTCAACCTCTCCTCAGAAAAGAGCAGGCCTCTGAGGGACATCAACCAAACATGACCTAACAAGCTACGATAAGACCAGGCACACACCATCACATCAGGGCTGGATGAGACAGCTTGCTAGGAGGAACAGGGTCCAAGAAGCAGGCCGCAGAGTCAGAGACAGCCTTGCTCCCACTGTTCTGAATCCCACAAGAACACCAAGCTACTCAGCCATAAGATACTTGCAGAGGACCTAGGTCAGACCCGCACAGGCTCCCCAGTCTCTGCGAACCCCCAGGAGTCCCAGCCAGCTGACACACTATCCTTTTTTAAGTCCTAGTTTCCCTATTCAAGCAGCTGCATGGGTAGGGCTTTCCAGATAAAGACAGCTTCTCTGTTTTAAATAGCAAAGGTTTATAAGGGAAATGAAGACCTGAGAGCCTCTTGCCTTAGGCCAGACACAGACCTTCTTTCCTGAGGGCCTGGCTTTCTTTGTGAGCATTCTTACCAGCCTGGCTGGAGCCAGCACAGCCCACCTGCCCAGCGGAGACTTCCCCCACGTGGCCTGTGCCCAGCAGTGCCCACTGCGCACAGTGCAGCGGGGACCCAGAGCCAACAGCTCCTGTTGTGGAAGCGCTGTGGGGCTGTCTTCACAGACAGCTGAGCAGAACCTCTGCCTCCGTTCCAAGCCCGCAGTGACCAAGGCCTGCTTCTTGGTTTGGTCCACTTCTTTCCACTCTTAAACCTCACTCCACGCCCTCATCCTGCTGCCCCTCCTCCACACAGAGGCTCCTGTGCGCTTGATCCACCTGTGCAGCCTTGTGTAGATCACAGGGCATGCCTGTGGCTCTGAGGAGGGGCCCGCTGGACTCCCCTCCCCCATGTGTTAGAATCGCTCCTTCTCTTCCTTCCTAACCACAAACTACACTGCCAGCAACACTGTGTGCGTCCAGCATATCACTTCTGGCTATGTGGTACTTCTCAGGGTCCCCTTTCATTCCTGAGTCCCCTCTTATTGCAGAGGTTACATCCCCAAATCCACGCCTTCCCCTCAAACCCAGAATACATTCTTCCTCCCTTGAGCTGTCAGCATTTGCTCAGCATTTGGTGATAAGAAAAGAGATGAAGAGGAAAGTATTACGCTCTGTATCCTGTCTTTTCCTGTCCTTGTGCGCCTATGATAAAGTTTAATTTTATAAGTTAAGCATAGTAAGATGTTAACAACATTAACTCATGACAACGTAGAACCATTAAGACAAACAACCATCGTGTGTCATTTCAGGTGCGTGTCCTTCTGATGATGGAGGATGCGGCTCAGCAAGCCACCCCCACCTCCCTGATGCATGTGAATTGCCGGCACCTCTGCTCTCGGACCCTGGGGCCGCCGAGCACACACTTGAGGCTGCTTCAGCCCTCCTGACGAGGTGATGGCTACTGGGTGACTGGCCATCACGTAGACAGTGCAGATGATAGACACAGGGACGGCTCATGCCGCTGGCTGGATGGAGTAATTCCGCCTAAGACTGCATCAGACTGCCCGGAACGGAGGACAACCGAAAATTCATGGAATTTTCCACTGGACCTTTCTTTCAAGGCTGCAGATGCCCACTGATGACTAAAACCCCACAGGAGAAGCCCTGCATTTGGAGGGACCCTGTATGTATTGTAATGGAAACGAAAATTAGTGCAACTCTCCCCTTTCAGAAAAAATGTCCCCCGTGGTACCTGAGCATGAAATGCTCCTTCCCCCACCCCCAGGCTTGTGTGTGTGTGTGTGTGTGTGTGTGTGTGTGTACTGTTGGTCTCTAGCAGGTTTGGGAGGGTGTGGAACTTTGAGGAGAGTAAGCCTTTCTGGTTACCCTGGGTCCCTGGGGTGAGCCCCGAGGTTTTACAGCCTCGTTCCTGTCTTACTCTACTTCCTGATTTGCACACACATGAGCAAGCAGCTCCCCAAGCCACTGCCAGCATAGTGCACAGCCACGATGAACTGTGTCCCTCCAAACCGAGAGCTAAGATAAGTATTCACCCTCCGGGATGTTCCTTTTAATTTATTCGTCACACGTGAGGAGAGTGACTGGCAAACACAGAAGCAGTGAGGGTGAGGATTTTCAGGGACAGGCAGATCTCTCCTGCTCAGAACTGACCTGGAGAGCCAGCACCCAGGATTCCTGGAATGCCTCCCATAACTGCAACCTCTCTGTGCCTTAGCCCTTCAGCCAAGACTCTTTACCCTGGAAATCCCTGCTCCCTCCCCAAAGTTCTATATAAGTAACCCTTCTTCACCTGAAAGAAATTGATATGCCGAAGCTGCTCCCGGAAGTCATTTCTGCACTCACAGGCCACTGAATCCCCAGTTCATTACTTCTGCTCCCTTACCCCCAGGGACTGGGGGTGGCCAACGGCCCCCAGAACCAAGGAAAGCCACAGGGAATATAAGAATGAAAAGGTTTATCCTAGCTCTCTGTCCAGAGGAATGAAGTCCGTAGTGATGGGGAGAGCTGGTGGCAGGAGCAGGAAGCCTCTGTCCACGCTGCACCCGAACACAGGTGCTGACACCTGATGCCTGCTTATTCCGGCCAGCACGTCATCCCTCCTGACCGTGCCGTCCACGCTCGGGCAGCTTACCTCTAGGCTCTCACAGACTCATCCAGGGGTGTGCTTACCAGACGGCTCTAAATCCAGCCAGGTTCACAGTGAAGCCCAGACATCACAGCTGTGCTTCTAGTCAACCTGACGCTGGATACCACAGTTTTGAAACTATAACATCGCACACCTGTGGGCTGAGGCGCACAGGCATCTTCTAATTAAAAAAAAAAAATGCATTTAGTTCTTTTGAAAGAATCTCTAAAATCTTAACAGTTCTAACACTGTTCAAAAGCCCCAAATCTCTTCCAAAACTCAAAATTAAAGTTGCAGAAGGCGAGGTGACTTTGTGGGTAAACACATTTGTTGTCAAGCCGGATGACCTAAATCCTGCCTCCAGAACCTACATGGTAGAAGGAGAACAGAATTCCACAAACTGGCCTTTACCCTCGACATGTATGCTGTGGCTGCGTTTGCATGCATAGATACACACTGACTGACTTACTAACTAACTAATGAACCAACCAGGCCCAGGTTTTTATTTATTTTTTTACATTGCAATTACTTAATTAGTTTACCATTGTCATTGTTTTGTGTTGGGTTCATATATATATATATATTTTTTTTTTGAGGTAGAATTACACAAAGTAGCATAAGTTGTCACTAAGCTCTTGACCCACTTGCTTCAGTATCCCACCGCTGGGAGTGCACCGTGCGTGCCCAGAGGAATACAGCTGTCACTAATTTCTTGTATGTTTGATAATTATTCATTAAGTCCATATTATATATGGGATGTCATTAACAATCAATAGCCACTAATAATTATAAGCACACCATCCCAAAGGGAAATGAGATGTTTAGAGCCTTGTGGCCATAAGGAAAAAATTTTAAGTTAATGTGTTATTCATATATTTCAGTTCACATAATAGCTGAGGAAGTGAACAAAGGAATTAAATTTCAGAAACATCAAAGCAAGATACAATTTTGTTGGAAGCTAAGCAAGAAGGCTTTGAAGCGGCAAAGCGTGTGCTCTCTTAGTTCCCCTGGAGACCTGATGACCCTGCTGACAAGTGCGACTTAAGGATTTCCTCTGCTCTCCACTTCAGGTTACAGCTCTCCACCGCTTCCCGAGGGGCGGTCAGGGTAGCAGGGACTTGAAGCAGCTGCCCCACAGCAGCCTCAGTTAAGAGCAAAGGGCAGTGACCCAGGGCATCCTGTATAGAGGAAAGGAGCCACTCACATCTGGGGAGTCTTCCTCAGTCAGAAAAATCAAGGCAGTCCTCATAGACCCAACAAGGATGGCCTAGCTTAGATCATTCTTTACTGAGATTCCCTTCTGGGAGAATTTCACATGGTCTCAAACTTACAAAAGTAACCAGCACAGGACACAGTGTAAATTTTTTAACTGCTAAAGACAACATGTTTACCTTTTTAAGCCTATTGAGTGGTTTTACAGTTTCATAATATTTATATTCCACTGAACACATTTTAAAAATCAGTATGATAGTTTTATATATAATTGCTAATGTTTATAATATATCCCCAGATATTTTAACTTGTGATTAGGGAAACTGTTTTAGATACAAGCTTAAAAGCAGCTTAGACATTTCATTTTTAAAGGATTTGGGGGAACTTAGGACGGAGCACAGCGGTTACGTGACCGTGGTCGGGTTCCCAGCACTCACTCGCGTTCCCTGTGACTCCAGTTCAGGAGAGCCGATGCCCTCTTCTGGCGGTCTGTGGTACCGCAGCTGTGTGTGGTACACTTACATGTGGGCAAAACGGTCATACACGGGGAATTTTTTTTTTTTTAATCTTAAAAAAAGATAATGGGGGATATAAAAACGTGTGGAGCCCCCGTGGAGGTGGAGCCCTGTGGACCTGGCGTGCTGTCTGGAGCCAGTCCTCCAGCTCGCTGGGTTGAGGCTTGGGGTGTTTCTTGCGCCTCTTCCCCTACTGTGGTGCCCACTAGCTGTAAATGCCTGAATGGGAAGACTTGGCCTCCTCTGGTCACTGATGTCCTTCCTGCTGCCCCACGGTGCTGGCTGCCGATGGCAGCGCTGCACTGGCTGAATGGGTGCTGGCTCTGCCTGTGCACCTCACACAGCCCGGCTGCTGTTCAGCGCATTCTCACTGCCTCAGCAGGGCCGGGGACCTCACTTCAGAGCTGGGGAAGAGGGGGGCCCTGGTGAGTAATCAGGGAAACAGCCGACCAACCGACCGACCGGTCCCGCGCCTGGTGAGCGCTGACTTGCAGCACGGCTGCCACTCAGGCTGAAGCCCCAAGGCCAACAGCACCCGAGCTTCCTGCCATCGGGGTCTCCGCCCCTCCCTGTGAATATTTAAGTTGCACACACTGAGATGCTCAGAGCCCCGAGTCACTGACCTACTTTCCCATCCACACATCTTTTATCAGGGGGGAGGGTAACAGCACAGCTGGCAGGGGGTCTCTCTCTAAAGGAAAAAGAAGTGGAGAGAATGGGGAGGACCCCAGCCGCAAGGCTGCTCCAAGCAGGCTCCCGCTGACCGCGAGCAAACATTAATAAAACAAGGCCAGACTCCGCCGCTGAGAGCCTGCGCCAGGAGCAGGACTGCTAAGTGGCCGAAAACACAGCTCTCGCCCTCAGACCTCAGAAGGGTGTCAGAAGCCTCACACACACCATGTGTGTGTGTGTGTGTGTGTGTGTGTGTGTGCGCGCGCGTGTGCGCGCACAAGCTCAGATGTTTCTCTACTGTCTAGCACAGGTACATTCCTAACTGAAGGGACTGTGCAGGTCTGTTAGCCAGCTCAGTCACACCTCAGGCATAGCACAGAGGCAGAAGGTTCCTGTGCCAGCGCCATGCACGTGTGCACATGGGCCCCCCTGCCCATCCGCAGACGCCCTCGGTGGCCAGAGTCCCACGCCGGCTGCCCCAGTTTCTTAAACATGGCCTCAGCTCTGGGGGTCTTGGCCTGGTTTCCTCTCTGTCCCTCTTCTTTGTTTCCATCTCACCTGAAGGTGGACAGAGCTCTAGCCTCGCCGCTGCACCCTGGACCAGTCTTCAGAGAGGGAGAAGGGTGCACGCACGGGGAGATGCAGTGGCTCCCTGGGCACACCCCGCAGCCTTCAGTCAAGTCTTCTTGGGCCACTTTATGGACATGGCCGCTCAGAGAGCCACACAATTTCTTCTGAGCATCCTGGCCAGTCCTGGGCATAGAAGAAAGCCCTGAGTCCCTGCCCACCCTTGGCCTTGACTCTTCCACCACGACCTTTAACTCCTGGTCCCGGGTTCCTGAGGCTGTCCTCTGGAGCTCGGCTTCCCCCGCCCCTGCACAGGTGCCCAGGGTCCGCTAGGGTGGGCGCGTGAGGCAGCCCAGTCTGGGGACACAGGCGGCTCTGGGTGGGCGGAGGCCACCGCCCCAGCCCCCCTTCCCCCGCTCGTAGCTGTCCGTGACGTCAGAGCCGGACTGGGTAAACTGAGCAGGGCTCTGGGCGCCGGGGCGGAGAAGGCGACCTGGGAACGCGCACCGAGGTCCGCGCAGGGCAGCGCAGGAGTCCCGTGGGCAGTGGCCGGCAGCCCGGAGGTGAGCGGGGCTGGGAGGACAGAGCCCTTTCGGGTCCCCTCAGGCGGTGGGCGGGCCCGGGGGTCGCGGGGTTGGGGCGAGCGGGAGCCCAGGGCGCGGCTGGGAGGGGCTCCAGGTGCGGTCCCCGACGGCTCCGGAGGCGTCCGTGAGGCCGGCGCTGCCTGTCGCCCCGGCCAGCGCGCGGGGACAGCTCGCCCCGTGGCCGGGCGCTCGGGGCCCCCGGCCCAGCCGCTGACCGCCCCCGCCCCGCAGCGCAGCCATGGCCCTGAGCGAGCTGGCGCTGCTGCGCTGGCTGCGGGACGGCCGCCACTCGCGCAGGCTGATTCTCTTCATCGTGTTCCTCGCGCTGCTGCTGGACAACATGCTGCTCACGGTGGTGGGTACGTACCCCGCGCGTGCCAGCCGCGCGCTCCCCGGGGACCCCAACACCTTGTCCTCACCATCTAGCCCAGCTCCCAGCGTCCCCTGTCCAGCCGCGGGGCCAGGCACATCACAGCGTCTCGGGCCACCTGCCCTCCGCACCCCACTCACCCCGCTTTATCTGAGCAGCTCTTTCTCCCCAAAAGTTGAAGAGCGCGCTGTGCTGGAAACAAAACAAAAGCCTATCCCTGAGCACAGCCCGCCTTTCCCCTGCTCCTGGAGCCCCGCTTGCGGCTTCGTGTTCCCGGGGTCAGGTCACACCCGGCGGCGTCCGATAAGCCTCAGAAGCTGTGTTTCCTCCTGATAATTGCCTGCTCCTCCTCGCCCACTGTCAGTGCGATGGAAAAGATTTCTGTCAAAGCGGAACAGTGCGCCGAGTTGCTGCCGCCCTTGGGACCGTTACTAGGCTGCTGCCAGGTAGGTTACCAGTCGGTGGGCGACGAAGGAGCAGGCAGCAACGTCTAAGAGTTTGAGCGGGCCCTCTGAGGGAAGCGGGGCCCAGCACAGCTCAACTGCGAATGTCCTGCAAAGACAAGGTCAGACCAAATGACTCAAAACCAAACCCCTTAGTCCCTCAAACAGAAGGGATTCCACACACTCTTTTGAAAACCAATTTTCAGGGAACAGACATCTTTGTTTTCCCTTCAGACCCTCAGGTAGCGAGTCCGTCCCCATTTGCACAGTCTGGGAGCATCTTAGCGTCCTGCGCAGCTCAGGAGAGTCCGCTGTGGGGGGAGGGCAGCCAGGGTCCCCGACGGCCTTTGTCTTCAATGCCCCGTGGTCCCCATGTGTCCGGCCTTCTGTGATATCAAGCCGCTTTGCTTTTCCGTGGTAGACGTCTCAGTGGGTGACACGGGAACCCGCAGACTGCCTTCCCGGTGGCGTTGGCCTGCTGAGAATGTCCAGTTTATCACTGCTGCAAGGACTGTGTGTGTGTTTCCCAAAGTACATCATGAAATTCAGATGTCCACTGCCTTATCCATTTAGAAGTCAGCCAAGCCTCCCGACCCTAGGTCAGCACTGACTGACTGCAGACAATGTTTTGCCTTTCTAGCGTAATCCTCTGAGGGATTGCTGTAACAGAAACCCTGTAAATGAGAGACATCGCTGTGACCAGTCACGTTGGCATAGCTGGGAATGGTGGGATCCTCGGAGCTTATGCTCTCTCTGTCTCTGTCTGTTTCTCTGTCTCTGTGTCTCTCTCTGTTGTCTCTCTGTCTCTGTCTCTGTGTCTCTCTCTCTTGCTCTGTCTGTGACTCTCTGTCCCTCTGTTGCTCTGTCTCTGTCTCTCTGTCTCTGTCTCTCTCTCTCTCTCTCTCTCTCTCTCTCTCTCTGACTAAGCGATGTGAAACTGTTCCAGCATGTTTCCTGACAGGCTTTCCTCTTCTGGGCTACATGGCCCACCCTTTTCTGGGTTTCATTTGACTTTCGCACAACCTTGCTTTTGCTGGCTTTTGTCTCAGAGAAGGTCCTGATGTGATCACTCCTTCTTTCCCTGTCCTTCTCCCCAGTCCCCATCATCCCCAGCTACCTGTACAGCATAAAGCATGAGAAAAATGCCACAGAGAGCCAGACCGTTGGGCCCACACTCACAGCCTCCACCTCGGGAAGTTTCTCTCACTATGACAACTCAATCCTATTCACCGGGAACACCACTGGGGGCCTCCCAGGGGGGCAGCCACACAAGGCTACCCCCACACAGCACGTGGTGACCAACGCATCCACCATCCCTCCTGACTGTCCCAGCGAAGACAAAGACCTCCTGAACGAAAATGTGCAGGTCGGGCTGCTGTTCGCCTCCAAAGCCACCGTCCAGCTCCTCACCAACCCATTCATAGGACTGCTGACCAACAGGTAGGTGTGTGCCTCAGATGGTGCGCTCATCCTCCACTCACCATCTGCCAGAGTGCGGGAACTGGGCACACTCGGCCAGGGAAATAAAGCACCTGAGCCTGGAGTTTCATCCTCAGAAACCAGAGATCCGTATTTGCTCCACCTGTCCTTAAAGATAGTAGGTTAGGAGGTGTGACAGGAGGAAGAGAGTGTGGGTTCCTCCACATGCGCAACTTAGAAGCACGTTTATCACAGTTGCTCTTGGGTAGTGGAAGCTCTTCCGTGATTCTGACCATCACAGTCAGAAGGCTTTCCACCTCTGCTACTGCTTAGAGAAAACTAAGGTTAGGGCTGGGGCTGTCTCTCTCTCTCTCTCTCTCTCTCTCTCTCTCTCTCACACACACACACACACACACATGCTTGTCTGGCATGTATGAAGTCCTGGGTTCAGGAACCAGTGCTACATAAACTGGGCATGGTAACCCTGACTGCAATTTCTGCACTTAGGAAGGAGAGGCAAGAGGAGAACAGTTCCAGGCCATCCTTGGCTATAGATCAAGCTTAAGGCCAGCCTGGGCTACATGTGAACCTATCTCAAACAAAACAAAGCAAACACCTCAAACAAGGAAGGAAAGCTGAAGCCTAAGCTGCTTTATTTTAGGACCAGCGTGGTGAAGGACGTAAGGGCTGCCTGGGTGGAATGGGGGAGAGATGGGTGAGCCGGCGGTGTGGGCTAGCCTCTGAGCTGAGGTGGAGATTCTGGGCTGGGTTCCTTCCCTGCTGTTGGTCTCTTCGTTTGGTCCACACACTCGGAGGGGAGAGAGTGGAGACTGGCCTGAGGATGCAGGCTGCTGAAGTTTTGAACTAAGCTGGAGACTGTGAGCTGCTTGGCATCTTTGTCTCTGTTGCTGCCAGCCACCCAGCAAGTGTTCTACAGCCAAGGTGGCCTGGTCTGCCTGGCACTGGAGACTCAAAGCCCAGGATACTGTGTCTTGGGCAATTTCTGAAGATGTCAGCTGTAAGAAGTGAGAGATAGTGGAGTTAGGCTGTAATTCCATCACTTAGGAGGCTAATTCAGGAGGACTGCCTGGAGATGAAGGCTGGCCTAGGTTACACAGCAGTCCAGCCTGAGCTACATAAGCAAGATTCTGTCTCTTCTTTAAAGTGGCAGAGAATGGAGTGACCTTCATTTCAGGCTCATAGCTGTAGCACAGACTAGAAAAGGCAAGGACAAGAGCTTGGAGGATGAGGTGATGCTAGGAGGGAGAGGCTGGGATATGGTCAGAGAGGGTCCCTAGGTGAAGACTCAAGGCCCCAAGTGCTAGACCAGAAACACAAAGCTTGATTGTGGGGACAGTGAGTTATTTCAGATCTAGGAGCCACAATGAAGTGTCCGTGAGCCAAGCAGTAAGGAGCAGAAGTGGCCAGATAATTTGTGGGAGACAGTGCAGAGTGGAAAATGTTCTAAAGCATTGAAGAGATCAGCTACAGCATGGAGCTAAGCAAAGGCTTAGCGTGGAACCTAAGCACAGAGAGTGGAGCCCTGCTCTTCTCTGGGGCTTGGGGTCTGTGTGCTAAGGAGGCCTGGGGTGACCTCAGATCAGAGAGGGTATGGCAAGTCTCGGTGTCCCCAGCTCCACTGTCCTTGGACATGTAGGTAGCTGCTGCTGTCCTTGAAGGGAGACAGAGGGCTCTCACTTCCTGTGGGCTGGGCACTGCCACCGAGCCTGTGTTCACAGCCCCAGGCTGCAGCCTGTCCCCTTGTCTTCCGGGCCTCCATACAAAGCATGGTAAGCAAATGAGCTGGGCATGGCTGATTGTCCACCCACGGAGAAGCCCCATTACGGAGGTGACATTCTGCAGCTCCTCTGTTCTCGGCACAAACCAAACTGAGCCTGGGAGTCAAAGGCTTGTTTCTTTTCTTTTTCAAGACTAAGAGCACTCTTTAAATGCATCTGGTATAATTACAGAAAAGCGGGCCAGGGTTTTGTGTTCTGACAGAGCAAACAGCTTGACTGCTATATGGGAAAATTGAGGACATTATCGTAATGATGCCCTGCCAATCACTTGGGCGGGAGTGTAGCTAGTCCCGGGTAGCACTTAGCCAACTTGCTGAATGAGGTGAATATTCCAATCTTCCAAATGGGGGTCGCAGACAAATCGCTCTTTCAAAACCCCAATCTTGTTTTTAATGTTTTTTACTTACATCTTTGAGAAGCAGCTTGTTAAAGTCGGTGAGACCGTCCCCTCTTAAATGCCCCCTAGAGGCTTCTTAGGCTCCTGTCGCAGACTGTCTTCCCAAGGAAAATCCTAATTTTGCTTTGGGGTTTGTGAACTGTGGCCTATAATCTCACGGTGAGAGGATCTAGTTTGAAAACGAGGTAGAACAAAGCCTCTAAACATGTGCCCTAGCTACACATGAAATTTAAAAAGCGATGGATGGATGGATGGACTGATTGATTGATGTTGCTGGCGCTCCTTGGGAACACAGAAGTGCAAACACTTTAACCCTGATGGACACAGAGCAAAGGGGTGAACTCCATTCTGCCTTCAAGGCAATTGTGGTTTGTAAGTGTTCTGAGTACTTTCTAAGCCCAGGAGATGCAGAATTAAAGACTTGCTGCTTCTCTGGTCACTTGCAGGCTCTTCTTCCCCCAACCCCTGAGTTTGGATGGCAAAGCAGGACAGTTCATTTGGGTAGCTCTCCCAGTCTCCCTGGGAGGCACTGCGAACAGTCTTGATGTAATTTGTTCCGATTCTACTTTCAGTTGCCAACAAGACATATTACTCACACTTTCAGTGTTGCAACAAATGTGTTTAAAGCAGCATTTTTAAAGTAACAAACGTGTTTCTGATCAAAGAGCACAATGTCACCCATAGCTCACATTTGGTGCTGTAAGCATGTATACCTAAGTGGCTTTGAATGGCAGGTCCTAGATTCCTGGTTAGAAAGCCATCAAAGCAGCTTGTACCCTTTATCAGATGCCTTTGAGCCAGCCTAGAATTTTAGAGGTACAGGGGTTTCGGCACAGAAGGGAACACACACAACTGTGTGTGACAGGATGCTGCTCGGATGTGAAGAGATTTCATTTCACTCTGTCTTCTTCCCCTCCAGTTTTTTTCTGCTTACTGTGATGCAGTTTGTAGTTTTAGCTACTACAAATAAAGAACATGGGTACACAATTGCTACTGTGACTGGGAAAAAGCACATTTTAAATCAGAGGGTGAAGAATGTAAATATTAAGACAGCCTGAGCCTTTCCCACCAAGATCTTCCCCAGCTCTGGAAAAATTGTCTCTTTTCAGCTCCCAGTGTGAGCTGGGCCAGGCTTAGACATTCCCCGAGATGTGGGGGGACCTGTAGAGCCCAGCTGCTGGAGAGCCCTTTCTCTAGTACCTATCCTGTGTTCACAGAAGAGGGTCTTCCCGGAGTCAGGCACTCCATATCCATCTCCACGCCCACATCTGAACTCACAACCAAAGAGTCACCACACAGTGGCTTTTACGTGGTGATACAAGACAAGAGCTGCTTGTCTGTTGAACTCTGGGGACACTATCTCATACCGAACACAAGATGGCCATTTTGGGCAAGCCTTGGCTGCACATTTTTCTTTATTTGTACTTGGGTTACTGTGTATTCATTGCCACTGTGTGACAGGATAGAGAAGCATCGATGATTGATTTTGGAACATGCACTTACTTTCACATATCCATTTTCCTCATGGAGGCTCACGTGGTTTATTTTATAATTCTAGTTGAACTATTTATTCTGCAATAGCAGCTGTATATCAAAGGAAGCAGTAGAATCTTAGTAGTGATTTCTGCATCGTTTAATCTAATAAGTGACTTTTATGCATGTGTGTGCGTAACTGCTCTAGAAAAAAAAACAATATAAAAACATTATTAGCTTTCTCTCTCCTAAATCAGGTGAAAGTATGTCTTTTTCTGCCCCTCTGTCCTTCCCTCTTCACTCTCCTACCCCTGGCATTTTAGTGAACAAGTTAAAGTTCAGCTGCTAAGGACGAGCGAGCGTTCAGCTACATCCTCAGTCCCAGGCATAGTCTCCACCCCTCCAGCACCCAGTTAAACAGTAGCTGCATCTTTAGAACGAAGTGCTGTTTCAAGCCAGCAGATGGCGGGAGCAGTCGCTCCGTCACTGGGAGCCAGTGCCCTTCACTTCCTTCTTAGCCTGTCATTGTCTGGCTGTCTGCTTTTTGTCAAGCTAGTATCAGAGGCTTAATTTATTTCCATAGTTACCTTGTATATTTGAAAGCAATTGTTTCTCTCCGCAGATCTTAATGAACCCTGAATGACAAGCAGGAAGCCACAGGACATGAGAGCTTTCTGAAACCTTCTGGGGTCAGTTTTTCCTCCAGCATCAGCTGCCTGGTCTGAGGCAGGCTTTGTGGAAAGCAGTGACCTTTTCAGCTCATCTGCAGACAGGGAAGCCAGTTGTTTGGGGAAGGGATCTCCCATCTTAGACATTCCTGGCATGGGGAGGAAGGGACGGTGAGCTCACAGGAGCTCCTCACATGGAAGCCAGAGGAAGCATTCCCCTGCAGGCACGGGGCCTCACACACAGGTGGGCCTGTTGTCCACACAGGGTCCCTGCACACATCTAACCTAACTGCAGCAGGCCCAAGGGCTGGACTTCAGAATTTCATCTCATTTCCTAAATGCTGAACAAACTTCCTGTTAGAGCCGACTGAATTTAAGATATTCCTGTTTCTTGACATTCATTTCCTGTTGTACCTTTAGGAGTGCACAGAGGCTCTTGAAAGGGGGGCCTTTGCTCTGTGCCTCTACTGGTGACAGGCTGCACTCTACCGGCCCTTATTCATATCCTCACTCTGTTACCTAGGTGACCAAGGGACCCACGGCCTGGGCCTCAGTGCACAGGGAGGAGTCTGCGTTAGTTTTTCTGGAAAAAAGGAACAGAATAAGCATCTGCTATAGCAGGCATGGTGCATGTGGTTAGTTTTTGTCAGCTACCTTGGAAAAAGGAACGCAGGTTGAATTGTCGCCATGGTTGTGATCGTGTCTGTGGGGTGCTTTCTTGATAAACGGTTGATACGGGGGCGCCCAGCTCACAGTCTGCAGGGCCTCTGGTTCTGGCTGGGATGGGAAAGCAGGCTGGGCTCCCCATGGATGGTGAGTTGGTAAGCAGTGTTACTCCGGCTTCTGCCTCCATGCCTGCCTGAGTGCTTGTCCTGGCTTCCCTCAGAAGGGTAGCCAGGGAGACCTGTAGGGAGACCTGTAGCTCAAATTAACCCTTCCCCGCCCACGCTGCTTTTGACCAGGGTGTTACGGAGCACTGGAAGGCGCGTAGGGCATGTCTCTCCACACTAGTGTGGCAGCCAGTGTAACGTGTTGCTCTAGGTGCTTTCTGGGAGAGTCAAGTGTACGAGTTTTAGTCACAGTCAAATCAGATTAATCGTCCCCTGGTGCTGTGTAGAGGCTCACAGGGGTTAGAAACAGGCCACTCGGGTATTGGCTTGCTGAATCAGGTCCCCTCTTCTGGTGGTACTATGACCAAAATGGTGTTGAGTTGAGACAAGACAGCGAACTCATCCAGTTAGGAATAATGCCGCCTGAGTCCCGTCCATTCCAGACTCTGGGGAGGCGGGAAGGCAGCAGCCACCTGCTCTGCTCAGCGTCCTGACCACCGTCCAGCCCTTCCTCTGAGGGATGTGGGCAGAGAGCTGACAGCCTGTAAGGGGGAGCCCGAGAGGTGCCCAGCCAGCTTCTCCAGCTTGGGACTGAGCTTGAGGAAGGCTGTTGCCAAGATGACGCTCTGCACCCACCAGTGTGGAGTGGAGCACACGTGTGTAGGGCAAAGAAAAGAAGGGCCCCAGAGCCCAGGTGGGTGTGCAGCTCTGGAGCATATACCTGGGCTGGTGGGTCCCTCCAGCGTGGCCACTCTCATCCATTGCCTCCTCTGCTCCAGCTCCCAAAGGAATTTAGAACAGACAGTACTGCAGGGCTGCTAAAGTCAAACGACCTCAGTAGCTCTGAGCTTGGTGACAAGGCCTAGAGCCAAGCACACAGTGCTGAGGTTTGTCGTGAGAGCCTGTGCCCTCCCCATCAGCCCCGAGGGTCACTGTCCCCCGGGACCTCAGTGCTCAGCAGACTGTCAGCAGCTGTGGGGTGTGTGTACACACAGCCACTGTGTTGTCTCAGCACCCGGGGAGCTTTTCACAGAGGTGGGGGAGGGGCTCTTTGAGGAAGAAAGGAATTCAGGATGAGCAGTATCAAGCAGAACTGGGATTTGCTGAGGAGGATTTGTAACATAGATTGAGCTTAATGGAGGAAGAGAGCGTGAGGAGGAAGATGTAAGCGAGAGCTAGTGTGGAACCTCACAAGGCGGCCACACTCAGCTGTCTTTACGACAGCCTTGAGCACAATTCTGGTAAGTTCTAAAATTAACTCACCAGCGTTTGCTCAGGAAGTGAAGTCATAGTTCCTCAGGTCCTGGCTGCCATGAGGCTGGTAGGTCGACCCTCCCTTACGGTATTGCACAGGACGGTGAGACGTTTATGGTCTTGTGGGGGAGGTTCCCAGACAATGTCCAGCTATGTCTGACAAAGGGGCAGGGCCAGGGCTGCTTTCCCATTCTGGTGAGAGTTCTTCATATGTAAAGAGCTTTCCTCCATGCCAGCAACCTCAGGGCCAGCGCTGATGGAGCTGGAGCTGGCTCTCGGCAGGTGAGACGTCAACTGGACTCTGCAGTAAAGGGTCCTTTCTCTTCCCATGCCTCTGCAACTGGCCCTGTCTTCCTCTGCTGCCCCAGTGTACCCACCACCTCGGTTGGGCCAGCTTCCTTAGCGTTCCTGAGCCCCAGCGCTGGCTACCTGAGCAGTGGGCACGTGAGTCAGCTGCCTGGAGGAATGCCGTGAGAACCACGGGCCACCAGATGTCTGGATGCCTGGGTGCAGTCCCCAGGAGAAGGGTCCCACAGGCTCCCCTCCCACAGCACACATGCCCGGAAAGGTGCCGGGGCAAGCCTGTACACTGGGTAGTGTCACTGGTGGTCCCAGAGCCGCAGATGAGGGCTGCCAGGTTTTCTCAAACTATCAGGCGCTTCGGTATGCAGTCTGCAGAGGGACCGCAGAGGCCTTAGTGGTTGCGGGGAAGCTCACGGGACTGGGAGTAATGGAGGGGCTGGTGGCATCCCACCTGGCAGTCTGGACTCACCCTTGCCCGCAGGCCTGGACTCAGCCATCCTGAATGGAGGGGAGGCCGCAGAGACAGCTTGGTTAGGGACAGTTTGGTCAGAGATGGTTGTCAGTCAGAGACAGCTCAGTCAGGGACAGCTCTGTCACAGACGGCTCTGACAGAGACGGCCTCTTGCCTTGAGAGCATGAAAACCTGAGCTTTGTCCCTAGGACTTATGTACAAATCCTTGGCCTGGTGACACGCAACTGTAATCCCAGTGCTAGGAGAGCAGATCCAGGAGGACCCCTGGGGCGTGCTGTCAGCCAGTCTGGCCTACACCACACACACACACATGCACACACGTGCACTAGCACACACATGTACACATGCATGAGTGAAAGCGTGCACGCATACAAGCACATGAGTGAGGGAGCAATGAATTTTTGAAGCAGCTCTTTTTGTGTCAGCTTCCCTGGTAGACAGTTGCATACAGACACCCTTCTGTGTCTCTCCTCCGGCCTGGGAGGGGTGGGTAGGTCTCTAAGCAGACCCGCGCCCTCCTGAGACAGGAGCCCTCCCGAGACTCGGCCTGGAGGGACACAGAGGCCTTGCAGGCTGGCTGCAGCCCGGCAGGGAGGCAGGTTTTGAAGCCTTGCTTCTAACACCTCATGGACGTGGCGCTGTGCTTCTCTGCTGGGTGACTCTCTTGCTGGCCCTTTCTCAAAGCTATCTGACTGTGGGTGTCACTTTGAGGATGTCCCAGCAGAGACTACAGTAGTGGCAACAGTGACAATAGTGACAGCAACAAGGGCTTCGTCTTTTAGCCGCATGTGGGGTTACTAGCCAGGGCTGGGTTAACACTTATTCCGGAGACATTTGCATTCAGAGCGGCAGCCAAGAGTGAGGTCCTGTCCTCAGTCACACTCGGCAAGGGCACGTAGGAAGCGCCGAGTGGATGAGTCTTCAGACAGCACTCATCCAGCCTGTCTTGAGGGAAAGCAACGCAGAGCCCTCCAGAAAGGCCGCCACCAGCCGCTCCGTGCCCATGTCTTGCAGAATCGGCTACCCGATCCCCATGTTCGCCGGGTTCTGCATCATGTTCATCTCCACCGTCAGTAAGTACCCGCTGCCCGCCCCCTGCAGCAGCTCTGGGAAGGACCCCCCTGGGAGCTGGGAATCACCGGACCTGGGGGAGGAGGGGGCTCCCTGGCCACAGTGACTTCACTTCACAGCGGGCTTCGCAGCCTGCACCCCCAAGTGTGGACATGCTCACTAGTTTAAGGATGGTTCGAGGTTTACACAATGCTGGGACAGTTCACACAATTCGGGGAGTTGATGTGAGGGCCGGGATCTTCTCTTGGCAGTGTTTGCCTTCTCCAGCAGCTACGCTTTCCTGCTGCTTGCCAGGTCCCTGCAGGGAATCGGCTCATCCTGCTCCTCTGTGGCTGGTAGGCATGAGGGCAGCAGTGGGAGCCTGGCTGGGCCCATGTGGAGGGTGGAGAAGATGTTTGCAGAAGGCATTGGCCTTCCGGTAGGGTTGGGCCTCAGAGCTCAGTCAGCCTCAGGCTCAGGAGCCTGCTGGGGGTGGGGAGGACGCAGGTGATGCCACAAATGGTGCCACAGAGGTGCTCCCCAGGGCATGGGTGCTGACGGGGTCTTCTTCTGTTCAGGGATGGGCATGCTGGCCAGCGTGTACACGGATGACGAAGAGAGGGGCAACGCCATGGGCATTGCCTTGGGGGGCCTGGCCATGGGAGTCCTGGGTAGGTGGTAGCCACTATGCAGGGGGGACTGTTTGGCACTGGGTTACAACGGCCAGATAGTCCTGGCCACCCCGGGTCCATGCCCACACTCCTGTGCAAAGGCCAGCCCTCCTCTGCCTGTTCTCGACCTCAGTGGGGCCTGTGGGAAATGGCGGGTGGAACCTTTGCAGGGAGACCCTGCTCTCCCGGCCTCTGTCCCTAAACTGATTTGGCTCCCATATAAAACACGGGATTGGGTAGGCTCCTCTGTCATACCCCGTCCTCTAAAAAGCTCTGAGCTGTAATCTGAGACAAATGTTTAGCTGCTGCCTCTGCCATGCCACCTGCCCTGGCTGACAGCCAGGCGCGGGGACAGACACTTTCCCTGAAGGACAGTCTTTTCCCTGCCTTTGACACCTTCCTTTGCTCTGGAGCCAGTGGTTCCCACATTCGCTGAGGGCAAAACTTCCTGAGCCGGAGCCCACAGCTCTGTGCTGACCTCTGCTTCACGCCCTTGGCTCCTGAGGATGCTTTCGTGTGCGTGTCCCATTTCTTAGGTTAAAACATGTCTGGGGAGGAGTTCAACATGATACTACGTGTAGTGTGGGCACCCAGATCTTTTAGGGAACAAAACATGGGCATCAAATTTGTGGCTGTCCTCTGGGGCAAGGTGCAGTGGGCCACGCTGAGGAGCGGCTCTCTCCCTGCAGTGGGCCCCCCCTTCGGGAGCGTGCTCTATGAGTTCGTGGGGAAGACGGCTCCCTTCCTGGTGCTCGCTGCGCTGGTGCTCCTGGACGGAGGTGAGTGCGTGGCCTCTGTGGCGCGCATGCCCGGGCGGTGCCTGCTTTCCCGGAGCGTCACTGTGGTCTTCCCTTGCAGCCATTCAGCTCTTTGTGCTCCAGCCGTCCCGTGTGCAGCCAGAGGTAAGCAGCTGGGAGGTACGGCCTGAGTGCGGCCCAGGCAACTCTTCCTAACCACTGTCTTTGTCCTACAGAGTCAGAAGGGGACACCCCTGACCACCCTGCTGAAGGACCCCTACATCCTCATTGCCGCGGGTGAGTGCTTGGCTCTGTGAAGTGAGGGCGGTTTCCGGGGATGGAAACGTGCTCAGAGACGGGGTGCCCTGCACATCCTCCCTCGTGTCTTGCCCTTGTGTTAAAGGCCTTTCCTGCATGGCCTTGAACTTTCTGGAAGGGCTTGCCAGCCTTGCTTCAGGTGTCTCAGGTGGGTGTTTGGCCTGAGAACGGAGCCATGGAGGACACCTCTGCCTGCAGAGCAAGAGGGTGTGCTTCGCGCTTGAGAGCTGGATGGACTGAAAGAAAGCTCTGGGCTGTGGGCTCTGGGCTGTGGGCTCTGGGCTCTGGGCTGTGGGCTCTGGGCTCTGGGCTGTCCCAGGGGAGCTGTTTCGCTCCCTGCAGGCCCTGGGCCTCTCTTCCCAGTGCGGAGACACTGGGAAACCAGCAGGCAGCTCTGGCCCTGGCGGGAAAGGGCCTGGCTGCCTGCTGCTCTCTGCGCAGGCCTGCAGTGTGCCTCAGCCCTAGAAGTAGTGTTTGTCTCTGCAGGGCTCCCACGTCACAGGAAAGCAGGAAGGAATCTGAGACATCCGGGGCTTGTCTCCCGTGGTCAGCCTGTGCAGTGCTGTCTCCCGTGGTCAGCCTGTGCAGTGCTGTCTCCCGTGGCCTGTGCAGTGTTGTCTCCCGTGGCCTGTGCAGTGCTGTCTCCCGTGGTCAGCCTGTGCAGTGCTGTCTCCCGTGGCCTGTGCAGTGCTGTCTCCCGTGGTCAGCTCAGTGCTGTCTCCCGTGGCCTGTGCAGTGCTGTCTCCCGTGGTCAGCGCAGTGTTGTCTCCTGTGGTCAGCTCAGTGCTGTCTCCTGTGGTCAGCGCAGTGCTGTCTCCCGTGGCCTGTGCAGTGCTGTCTCCTGTGGTCAGCTCAGTGCTGTCTCCCGTGGCCTGTGCAGTGCTGTCTCCTGTGGCCTGTGCAGTGTTGTCTCCTGTGGTCAGCTCAGTGCTGTCTCCTGTGGTCAGCTCAGTGTTGTCTCCCGTGGCCTGTGCAGTGTTGTCTCCTGTGGTCAGCTCAGTGCTGTCTCCTGTGGTCAGCTCAGTGTTGTCTCCCGTGGCCTGTGCAGTGTTGTCTCCTGTGGTCAGCGCAGTGTTGTCTCCTGTGGTCAGCGCAGTGTTGTCTCCTGTGGTCAGCGCAGTGTTGTCTCCTGTGGTCAGCGCAGTGCTGTCTCCTGTGGTCAGCTCAGTGCTGTCTCCTGTGGTCAGCTCAGTGCTGTCTCCTGTGGTCAGCGCAGTGCTGTCTCCTGTGGTCAGCGCAGTGTTGTCTCCTGTGGTCAGCTCAGTGCTGTCTCCTGTGGTCAGCTCAGTGCTGTCTCCCGTGGTCAGCTCAGTGCTGTCTCCTGTGGTCAGCGCAGTGTTGTCTCCTGTGGTCAGCTCAGTGCTGTCTCCTGTGGTCAGCGCAGTGTTGTCTCCTGTGGTCAGCTCAGTGCTGTCTCCTGTGGTCAGCTCAGTGCTGTCTCCTGTGGTCAGCTCAGTGCTGTCTCCTGTGGTCAGCGCAGTGTTGTCTCCTGTGGTCAGCGCAGTGTTGTCTCCTGTGGTCAGCGCAGTGTTGTCTCCTGTGGTCAGCTCAGTGCTGTCTCCTGTGGTCAGCGCAGTGTTGTCTCCTGTGGTCAGCTCAGTGCTGTCTCCTGTGGTCAGCTCAGTGCTGTCTCCCGTGGTCAGCTCAGTGCTGTCTCCTGTGGTCAGCGCAGTGTTGTCTCCTGTGGTCAGCTCAGTGCTGTCTCCTGTGGTCAGCGCAGTGTTGTCTCCTGTGGTCAGCTCAGTGCTGTCTCCTGTGGTCAGCTCAGTGCTGTCTCCTGTGGTCAGCTCAGTGCTGTCTCCTGTGGTCAGCTCAGTGCTGTCTCCTGTGGTCAGCTCAGTGCTGTCTCCTGTGGTCAGCGCAGTGTTGTCTCCTGTGGTCAGCTCAGTGCTGTCTCCTGTGGTCAGCGCAGTGCTGTCTCCCGTGGTCAGCGCAGTGCTGTCTCCTGTGGTCAGCGCAGTGCTGTCTCCTGTGGTCAGCTCAGTGCTGTCTCCTGTGGTCAGCTCAGTGCTGTCTCCTGTGGTCAGCTCAGTGCTGTCTCCTGTGGTCAGCCTGCTGCAGTGTTCCAAGTTGGGGCTGCTGATGCAGCTCATTGGATAGTGCTAACCTACTGCACTCAAAACCGGGGTTCATTCCCCAGCGCTGCATAAGCGGGCTCAGTGATGCATACCATAATCCCAGTGCAAGGTCATCCATGACCACGTAGAAAAGACCAGCTGAGGCTACGCAAAACTTTGTCTCAGGAAAAACAAAAACAACAAACAAACAAAAAATCAAAGCTCTAGCCTGTTTCTGTTGACTCCTTCCGCTGTGGACTTAGCTGGAACAGCAGCCAGGCTAAGGGCTGAGAAGCCAGTGGCTCATCCTCTTCAGCCACTGGCTCTACAGGGTGCAAGAGACACCCTAGAGCCACAGAGGTGTCAAACGGGTGGGGGAGGGTGGGGTCTTAGAAATGCGGCCCCTGAACCTGTATGGGCCAGGCAGAGTGGACAGGCAGAGAGGACGGGCAGAGCGGACGGGCAGAGTGGACGGGCAGAGTGGACTGGCAGAGCGGACGGGCAGAGCGGACGGGCACAGTGGATGGGCAGAGTGGACGGGCTGAGTGGACGGGCAGGGCAGAGTGGACGGGCAGAGCAGAGTGGACGGGCAGAGCGGACGGGCAATGTAGTCAGGCAGTAGGGACAGGCCCGTCCTGCTTCTCGGAACCTCAGCAGTGAAAGGGCCAACAGAGACGTACCCAACACTCCAGCCCAGCCACAGCTCTTGTGTCACGCGCAGTGGTGTTGGAGAGTCAGGAGTGAGGTGAATGGAGGAGCGTCCAATCATTCCATGTTAAATGTCACCAGAAGTGTGCAGGCTGCCATGATGATTGCACAGCTTTCTGGGAATTTGTCCTAGCAAAGGACAGGTTCCATGCAGCACAGCACGGGAGGCTTCCCGCGTGACTTCTCTCAGATGACTCTGTATTTACAAGTCTGACAGGCTGCGGCTGAAGACTGTATGAGTACATCATGTGCACGTCTTCCCAACCAGGAAGACCCCGCCCCAGGACGCGTGTACCTGATGTGTCAGGACACCCCGGGGGCCGCGGAGAACACCCAGGCTCACTGCCCAGTGAACCCGGCGGTGGGAGCGGCAGTGAGCCTGCGCTGGGCGTGGTCTGCGGGTGCTGGCAGGTGGCGCCCCTGCCGCTTCCTGCCTCGTGAACTGGAAGGCTTTTTCTTCTTTTGTAAAGTGGCTAAACCAAAAGCGCCTGAGGGCCCCTCAGGCTCCAGCCCTTACGCCTCTGGGAACGGTTTCAGACTAAGCGCTCCATGCCATGCTGGCGGCTCACTGCTTAGCTTTTATCTTAGAGAAGTGTGGTATCTGAGGCGGGGCCGGGGTCTGTGCTGGGAGTGACTCCAGATGCTGGGTGTGAGAGCAGGTGCACACTGACTCTCTTCCTCCTCTGAAGGCTCCATCTGTTTCGCAAACATGGGGATCGCCATGCTGGAGCCCGCCCTGCCCATTTGGATGATGGGGACCATGTGCTCGCGGAAGTGGCAGCTGGGTAAGAAGGGTGTGGGTGGGGGTATGTGTGTGGGTGTGTGGGTGTGTGGGTGTGTGTGTGGGTGTGTGGGTGTGTGTGTGGGTGTGTGTGTGGGTGTGTGGGTGGGTGTGTGTGTGGGTGTGTGTGGGGGTGTGTGGGTGTGTGTGTGGGTGTGTGGGTGTGTGGGTGTGTGTGTGGGTGTGGGGGTGTGTGTGTGGGTGTGTGTGTGGGTGTGTGTGTGGGTGTGTGTGTGGGTGTGTGGGTGTGTGGGTGTGTGTGTGGGTGTGTGTGTGGGTGTGTGTGTGGGTGTGTGGGTGGGTGTGTGGGTGGGTGTGTGGGTGGGTGTGTGGGTGGGTGTGTGGGTGTGTGTGTGGGTGTGTGGGTGTGTGTGTGTGTGGGTGTGTGGGTGGGTGTGTGGGTGGGTGTGTGGGTGGGTGTGTGTGTGGGTGTGTGTGTGGGTGTGTGTGTGGGTGTGTGGGTGTGTGGGTGTGTGTGTGGGTGTGTGTGTGGGTGTGTGTGTGGGTGTGTGGGTGGGTGTGTGTGTGGGTGTGTGTGTGGGTGTGTGGGTGGGTGTGTGGGTGGGTGTGTGGGTGGGTGTGTGGGTGGGTGTGTGGGTGGGTGTGTGGGTGGGTGTGTGGGTGTGTGGGTGGGTGTTGCACCCACAGCACAGGATAAAGCGGCCACTGCTGTTGCCTCTTCATGGAGTCAGTCCCTGAAATGGATGTCGGGGCATTTCAGCTCCAGCTGTTTTTCACCGTTCTTGATGGAGGCTTCAGGGGAAAGGGTGCGGTACGGTTAGGCACTGAGGAGGAGAGGAAATGCTCACACTGACTATGACAGGAAGCCGCTAGAACTGCTGCAGTCCGCCGTCATTGGTAATGTCAGTGTTCGCCTCAAAAACAGCCTCCCCGAGGTGCACACAGGCTTGTCACTATCTGCAGCCACTGAGCTGCCGAGCTCTTGGAATGTGTCTTCCGCAGACTGGGAAGATGCTTACAAACTGCGCCACATTTCTCTGTCAGGCTGGCCTTATACTGACATTACTGTGAATATTGTCCCCCAGCCGAACTCTGTGTCCTACTCTGACCCATTATCTTTTCCCAATCTGCTTTTCCTCCAGCTGGTCATCGCCTGGCTTTGTCTTTCCTCAGGGCTCTGGGTGGCATTTACGACGCATTCCCCGAGTCTCTGGCAAAGATGGACGGCCAATGTGTTACGTCTGTCTTCTGAGCCAGCTCTCGGGGCTTTGCTCATGGACACACATTCTGCTCTTCCAGTCTCTGCCACACTCTGCTCCCATCATCTGGGCATCTTTTCTGATTCCCTCTCGGTGCCGTTCTTCCCCGTGCAGACACTCACATGCGTGAGCATGTGAAGGCAAAGGTCAAGCCTCTGAGCCAGAGCTTCTCGCTGGAGCTGAGCGCATCAGTCCAGCTTGCTGGCTGCTGAGCCCCAGGGCACCCTGCCCCAACTTCCCAGTGAGGTGTGGCTGGCCACATCTGGCTTTTTATGTGGAACCTGGCAACTGAGCTCAGCCCCCTGGTGTGTACACCAAATGCCCGGAGGCTTCACCATGACCCTGTCCCACTGAGAAGTGTTTTCAAGCAGTCCCTCCTGGAGGGCATGATAGTTCGTTTGCCACTGGACCACACAGCACAATACTCAGGCCTTTCCTTCACATTTAGCCATCTAGGGCACCTTCCCAAAGTTGAACTGTTGCTTTTTCACTAACACAGGTACTGGGATCAAATAGGTAAGAATGGAGCCCCTTTTCATAGATTTAATATTTAATGTGTGTGTGTGTGTGTGTGTGTGTGTGTGACATTCTCTCACTATGTAGCCAAAGCTAGCCTCAAATTCTTGATCCTCCTGCTTCAGCCTGCTGAGTACAAAGACCCCAGGTATGTGCCACAGTTGGTTTTGTGCATAGTCTTTCTTAATTTTTGTATTGAGCTGCTTGCCCCTTTATTACTGTTGAGATTCTTTTTATATCGGCGTTAATCTTTTACAGGAAATGTCACCCTTGCCTTGTTGTGTTCTTTTACTTTATGAGTGATAAGTTCTGTCTCTCAGAACATTTCAAATGCTACTTGTTAGATTCAGCAGGCTTCCTTTTGTTTGTTGTTGTCTAGCTCAGAAAGGCCATGCCAAGATCGTTTAGAAATAAAACAGCCCATTTTCTTTTAATGGATTTAAGGTTTTCGCCTTAGAATGTTAGGTTTGCTTAAATTTAGTTTTGCTCTAATTGGGGGTGTGTGTGTGATCTTTTCTCTGCGAGGCCAGCCACCGTCCAGGGCCGAGTCTGTGGGGAGCCACTGATCCCCCATCTTTGTTTCTCCCTGAGTGCCCCCGTGTTCTTTGGGCTGATTCTGAATTCTTGCTTCTCTTTCGCGGATCTGCCATTGTCTCTGTGTCATGACACCCCCCCATCGCTGTAGGTTTAAAGTGTTCTGAGATGCTAGTCCCCACAATACTCAGTCTTAATTAATATTTTTAATCTGTCTTAGAGATTTATTTTCTTGAATTCACATGGATATATTCATGTGGAGATGCTCAGTTCTGACTTCATTATATGAGTGTGTGTGCATGCGTGCGTGCCTGTGTGTGTGTGTGTATGTGTGTGTGTGTGTGTCACAGTGTACTTGAGGAGGACAAAGGACAACTTGCCTCCTTCCACCATATGGGGTAAAACTCAGGTCACTGGGCTTGGCAGCACATGCCTTAGCGGCTGAGCCATCTCCCCAGCGCTGGGTTCTGACTCCAGCCAACATTTTCAGTACCTCACCCCAGCCCTCTAGACCAGGCTTTCCTTGCTCTGCTTGCCTAGGGACCCTTGTATTAACTGAGTACCAGCCTCTTCAGATTCTGTACTCATTGCTTGTGCCCATCCATCAAACAGTCCCTAAAAGTCTTCAAACACCCCAGGTGAGGAGAGGGTGGGGGGACTGCCAGCGGGTGGGAGGTTTCTTTTAGGGAAGGCGATGATCCAGATTCTGCTCATGATCGGGGCTGCAGAGTCTCGTGACCTGAAAACCATCCAAGTAGAAACACAAGCCACAGACAACGTGTTATTTAGTGGGGAAAGACTCTTAGAGCGAAACCAAGGCCATCTCTTACACAGACGCTATAGTTGTGACCTTCCTGGTTAGGACAGAAGGGGAGGCCCACAGGAGCTCTTTCTCATCTTGGTGGAAACAGACTGCGAAAAGACTGAGGCTCTCTTGTCTTGTGTGCAGAACACAGCGGACCCTCTCGGGAGGTTCCTGCTTCTCCTTCCCCTTGGCCACCCTGCCCCTCAGGGGTTCGCAGGAGGCCCTCCTTGTCCACTTGGGGATGGCATGGTTAGCAGCACACATTTCCGTCACGTCTCAGCTGGGAAGCTTTCTGATGTTGCCAGTGTCTCCACTTAGATGGCTCATGACCCTAATTGAGCGTGTGTGGCCATGTGCGTGCGCTTAGGCCGCACTGCTCTGCGCTCTCAGACAGAGCCCGAGGCTTTCTTTTTAAAATCTTTAAGGTCAGCCAGGAGCCCCGGGCCACACAAGATAGAACTCAGGCTCCCCTGATGTCAACAGAAGGTCATTTCCTGGAGGCTTGTCATTTGCCTAGTGTTTAGCTGACTCACCCTGCACACCGGCCCGAGGCGCCATTCACCTCAGAGGCTTGTCTGTGGAGGGAATCTAATTTTACCTCTTGCCTCTGCTTTGGTGGGGGAGGAAAGCTCCTCGTAGCCCTTCCTGCCACCACCCAGACCCTCAACAGAAGGTGCTGTGGGCTGTCGAGGGCCAGGGTAGTCTGGAGCCAGTGGCCTGTCCTGGAGCTGCCCTGGAAATCTGGCCTCTGGTGGCCAAGGAGCTGTGCCAGGAGAGACTACAAGTCAGAGCCAGGCACCTGATTAGCTATCTGAGTGGCATGAATGCTGTCATGCATAGGCTTTTAGGGACGGAAGAGGCAGCGTGTCCTTCCTGCTGCAGAGGCCTCAGCTGGAGCTGCCCCAGCGCCTCCTCTAGGACATGCTGAGCAGGTCCTGAGCTAGAGCTGTTGAGGGTGGACTCTTTCTGTTGTTTCCTTTTCACCTCAAGTTCAAAGCCAAATGACTTCTCCCAGACAGCGTGGTGCTTAGGGGAGAAGTTCAGGGCGAGGCCTGTAACACACAGAGAGAAACTTAGGTCCCGTATAGTAGCCTGGACTCTTCCTGCTGGTTATTCCAGCTGAACTGCTGATGGTCAGTGGTTTTCAGATGCCAGGCCCTCAGCCTGCAGACCTCTCAGATGCCAGGACCTCAGCTGCAGACCTCTCAGATGCCAGGCCCTCAAGGGCCCACTGTCCACTCTAATTCCAGAATCAGCCATTACGGACAAACAGGCAAGGACTGTCGGAGGCTCAGACTGATCTCGAGGACCCACTGTGACTGGTCACCTCGGGCCAAATATCCTGCATCAGCCTTTTGGTGTCTCACAACAGCACGACCTTCCCCTGTTTTGTTGTCCAGTGCTGAGGTGGGCTGGTCCCTGTGGTGGATTTTCTGGGGTGACTGGAGGGGAGTTGGGAGCCTGTGGCCCCCTGTCAGTGTGACAGGCATATGACATTGGACTCTGTGTGTATAGGTCAGGTGCAACCAACACTTCTTACTCAGGTGGGAGAGTCGTAGAGGGAATTACCATCACTTTGTTGATGATAGAAATCTGTGAGCTGTAATGCCAACTGTTAGCCATGACTTCCCTGTGGAAATGCTGTTTTTGAGGGTCAGTGGTCTCTGCAGACATCTAGAGCAGACTGGCCTTTAACTCGGAGATGTTCCTTCCTCTGCCTTCTGAGAGCTGGGATTAAAGGCGTGCCCCATCATGTCATCATCTTTTGACGGCCCGTCATGCCGCGGCACACCTTCTGTGAGCCACGACGGAGCTAGACTCTGGACACTGAGGTGGTTCCTGCTTGCTGGGGACTCACTGCAGTGTGGAGAAGACCCAGGTCAGGGTGGAGAACGGAGAATGGGATTTGCACGGACCACTGAGGTCAGCCTGGAAAAGCTGTTCACAGCTATACAAAATAATGTTCCATCCCTCAGCATGCACAGAAGGAGAGCAACGGCTTCCCACAGTGCTCTGAGGGCTGTGAACAAGGTTAGCGAGCAGGTTTTACATTCATGCTTGTTTTGTGCTTTCTAGTCTGGTGCATTTTTGCTTGAGAATCATGATGGAATTTGTCAGTGTAGAGGCCTTGCTGCTCAGGATGTCAAGGTCATGATGTTTCTCAGGCCCACATGAGTGAGATGGCAGGCTGTTCATTGGCTTTTGAGGAGTCTGTCTGTGTCCTGCTTGGGCTTCAAGCTGGAGTCAGGATACATCGGGGTCCTTGGATCCTTGCTGGGCCTATGAGCCGTCTTCTATGACAAGAGTCGTCAAGGGCTGTCTGTGGGCCCAGGGCAAGTCGATTATTTGGCTGACTGGTACAGTTGGCAATGAGGTACATGAGGGCCTTTGGTTTTGTTCTTTAAATTAACATTTAACATTTCATCTTAATGAAGTCTTACTCAAAAATTTCCTGCAAAATTTACTACCACTACAGAATATATCCTTTAACTTTGGGTCTGCAGGGCTGTGGTGGGTTAGCATGGCTACTCCTCGTCAAAAGGGGTCCAGCCCTGCTAGGTTCCATAGTGTCCCTCTGCTTCCCCGACCCCGAGGCCACACTTGAGGGGCTGTTTGTCCTGCTGTTATTTTTCTCACCGTTTGCCATTTGTATCTGGCCTTTGATTCCAACCTTTGGAAGCCAGTCAATGATGTCTGTCACTCAGCCCGCCCTGGTCTGCAGAGTATGTGACGTCTGCCACAGACTGAGGCCAGGATTTACACTGTCTGCTTGGAGGGTCTCAGCAGCTGCAGGGTCAGTTCTCAGAACTGTGTGTTCCCAGCAAGCCACGTCACAGATCAAACACTACCCAATTTTTCCTTCACTGACACTTCCTGGTCGCAGGTTTTCATTGCCTTTGCTGTTGGCTGGTGTTGCGCTGGGCACATAGCTGTCAGTAAATGTTTGCTAAATCAGATTACACTGAATGACTATTTGGTCTCTGCATATGGCCAGGTGTGGTACAATAAGCCTAGTTCTAGCAGGATTCTGTTCTGCATTTTCATCACAGAACCCATCAACCTGGAATTCCTGCTGTTACAGGCTCAGGGGTTCTAACAGCGTCTCCCTGGGTCCAGCAGCTTATGGTGTCATCCTTCATAACCACACTTGCCTAGGCAAGCACTGTGGTTCATTCTGAGGGCTTAAAACCAAGTCTAGTATTTCAGATTTCAAACAAAATTAAGAAATTGAAAAGTCCTCTCTCATCAAGAGACCATTGTAGTAGTGGGCAGTGGAGCTGAGGTGGACAGACCTCACAATATGGCTCCCCGTCATGGGCTTTTTGTTCAATGGTGGCCGTGTTCAAGGCACTTCTGCCCTTGCCAGCTGGAAATTGCTCCTGATGCATTCTCTCCCCTCAGTGAGCCACGAAGTCCAGGCCACGAAGTATCTGTCAGTCATGGCTTTACCACAAAAAATGAACAAGTGGCTTTCTTTTCTTTTTCTTTCTTTCTTTCTTTCTTTCTTTCTTTCTTTCTTTCTTTCTTTCTTTCTTTTTCTTTCTCCTTTTCGGACAGGAAGATACTCGCAATAACTGAGAAAAGCAGGTTTGGGGGCAGTATATGTGATGCAGTCTTGTGGCAAAGCCTGTGTGCACACATACGTGTGTAATCTTACAAGGGAGCATAACTACGGGCTGGAGCAGTGCCAGCTGCTTTCTTTTCCTTTGGTCCCAGTTTCCCCTAATTTTCTCAATGGCTGTGCCTTGTGTCAGGAATTGCAGGCGCAGGACAAACATGTGGATGCCCAGGCTACTGGTGGCCGTTGCTCGGCTCCCTTAGCTGGGGCTGTCTCTGTGGGTCCCCGTGCAATGCTGCCTCCAGACTCAGATGAAGAGAGATGTAGTCACTGATGAGGAAGGCTTTCCATTCCTGGAGCGTCTAGGCCGCTCTGGGATGGATAAGCCATGCGGGGTCCAGCCTGAAACCGGATATTAGCTGCTTGGGTGCCCCAGACTTCATTTCATTTCTTGCATCAGCACCATGGCTCTGGGGTTATTAGTTTTTCTGGCGTGTGACTCCCACGGTACTGATAAGGTGTCCTTTTCATAAATCCACAGGCATTGCGTTCTTGCCAGCGAGTATCTCTTATCTCATTGGAACCAATATTTTTGGGATACTTGCACACAAAATGGGAAGGTAAGATGAAATAAAAGCATTCAATTATTTTGATAATAACGTGGTTCTTTGAAGAAATTCAGTGTTTCTGTCTTAGCTATGACAAGTAAGTGTTGTGATTTTCATTGAAGATGTGTCTTGTATTGATGTGCCCTTTCTTTTGATAGGTGGCTTTGTGCTCTTCTGGGAATGGTAATTGTTGGAATCAGCATTTTATGTGTGAGTGAAAGGCTGCATTGGGGGTGGGGCACAAGGGGCTGAAACTCACCAGGCAGCATTTTACAACAGTTTGAGTTTCTTAATATTTGTTTTTATTATGTCCTCCACTTTATTCCAGTTTTTAAAGGTCAGTTTAAATATTTGTGGGCATGTTATTTAACTTTAGTCCAGATGTTTTTAAAGATGTTTTATTATGTAGTTTACCAAGTTACTTTCCCCATTATAATCTTATTTTTTAAAGATTTTTTTCTCAAGTTCTCATTATGTAACCCAGGCTGGCCTAAAGGTCATGACAATTCTCTTTGTCTATTCTTGTAAGCACTGAGATTTCCAGGCCTGAACCACTGAACACTGCAGTGTCTTAAATACTCTATGACAGCTATCCTGAGCATAGCAAGATGCTACAGCAGAGTAAATGCTTTCCAGTGTCCAGTATCTCCTCAGATACAGCTGTCTCCTCTGTGTCAAAGCATCTCTTAGGGGGGCATGCAATTAAGTCTTCACAGTGGTCAGAATTTAAATTTTGGGCTTTGACATATGTTTATTGACTGGTTGCCCTAGAGGCTGAACCCGTGTCATGTATGGTGGGCAAGCACTTGCCGAGGGACAACACCCTCAGTTTAGGCTTTGCCGTTTAAAGATTAAGATGACAGCCCTCTCCCCCTTCGTTTCTCGGCTTCCATATCTTTCAAAAGGGACCAGGTCTATTTGGCCAGGATAAAACATATTCTTAGACTTTTCCCAAGATGATTAGCGTCAGTATTTTTTTATTTTTGTATATTAATTTCTTACAGATTCCTTTTGCAAAAAATATCTATGGACTCATCGCTCCCAACTTTGGAGTTGGTTTTGCAATTGGTAAGTCACACGGGCCTCAGGCCTCAGTTTGGAACTGCCTTGTCTCTAGTGGAGACTCTCTTCTTGAGGAGTGCGGACACTATAGACAGGGGCGGAGCGGCACTGGAGTGCCATGTGCGGAGCTCAGGACCAACCCACAGTCAGGTCCGGAAGACGCTTGCTGCAAGGCAGGGGCTGCTGGCAGAAGCAAACTGATGCTTAACCGCCACGCTCCAGCAGAGCACACGCTTCCTCATATGCAGCACACGTGACTGGGCTCACACCTGAGCCAGACCTCCCAGATGAGGCTGGGCATGAACTTCCCATGTGGGCTTTTTTTTTTTTTAATGAGGCTTCATAAAGAAAATGCAGGCTGCTGAGGTACCATGTTGTGTGCTGCAGGGATTTTCACAAAGGAAAATAAAACATCAGAGAAAGTCTAGACAAAACAGTATGCTTTCGTTTCTCACTTAAACTGATAGAGCATGATAAAAGCAAAGGCCAAGTGTGTTACACCATAGTGTCAGGAATTTGGTCTTTTAGTGGCAAAAGCACAGAGAACGAATGGGATATTTTCTCATCCTCCAGAGGAGGGTAGGGGCCCCGGCATCTTGTCTCCAGTGCCAGTCCTGTTGTAGTCTGTTCTTCACATTCTGCGTTCGCTCTCTCTGCAGAAGGCTGCACACACACAGCAGATAATCAGCAAATACTGAAAAAAACGAGCTCTGTTTCTCTCAGCCACCTGCTGCTGTGTGCCAGCCCCTCAGCACGTGTTCACAGGCCTGTCTACCAGTCGCCACAAACCCACTTTCAAATCACCCCATTTAGACAGGGGAGCAGTGGCCAGAAGTTAGGCATGCTCACGCACATTTAGCTAGGATTTGCACTCAGATTCCGAACACACATGCTCTTCTGATTCTGTCGCTTCCTGGTCAGATCACAGCTTGTCTGGGTTGTTGGCTTTAGCCAGCTAATGAGCCAAGCTCTTCAGGTTATAGTTTTCTGAGCAGGAACAGACTCTCGCACCCTCCTTTGAATTCTAAACCTCCAGCCCTCCCAGGCACTTTTCTGCATGGTAACTTTCATGGAGTAAGGCCTGATGTTGGGGGTAGGTGGGAAAGAGGTTATGTGCCAACAGGCAAGTAATCGAGAAAACAGTGCACTGGGAAGGCATGAGCTAGCAGGCCAGGTCCCAGTCCCCGTGTTCTGGAGAACAGTGGCTGAGCTGCCAGAGGCCTGGGTCTTTCCCCAGAGATGGCCTATTACAAGAGATGACAAGGTGAGAGCGGGTGGCCTCACAAGTACTCAAAACCCTGAATTCCAGTCCTCCCTGAACCGCTCTGCTGACTATTCTCAGAGAGGTGTGCTGTCAGGAGTCTGTCAGGGCGAGCAAGAGTCGACGGCTCAGGGAGAGAGCTGGCCCGCAGCCTGCTTCTGGCTTCCACGGCTTTCCCACGCGCTGATCTCTGTCCGCAGGGATGGTGGACTCCTCCATGATGCCTATCATGGGCTACCTGGTCGACCTGCGGCACGTGTCCGTCTACGGAAGCGTATATGCCATTGCAGACGTGGCCTTTTGCATGGGGTATGCTATCGGTAAGGATGCTGGCTTTCAGGACCACCTCTACATTACTGCAGGACAGAGAAAACCTCCTAGAAACACAGTAATCTTTACATTTTCTAGCAATAAGACATTTGGAGAAAGTGCTAATTTTCTGTTTCCCCTAAGGTCCCTCTGCTGGCGGTGCCATTGCAAAAGCAATTGGCTTTCCTTGGCTCATGACAATTATCGGGATAATTGACATTGCTTTTGCCCCACTCTGCTTTTTTCTTCGAAGTCCACCTGCTAAGGAAGAAAAGATGGTAAGAAAGCCTTTTTTGATCACTTTATAGCTGCCTGGATAGTTTCTGCACAGTCAATTCTAAAATATTTTCTGATTTCCAATAGAAACCTCCAAACAGAAGCAATCAGAATTCCTTCAGTCACTAATAAGACAGTAATTTCTTTTACTCTTGTTACTTTCACGGCCATTTTTTTAAGCCTCATGTTCATGGATTTGAAGAATAAAATTATTTTTGCATTATATAACTCAATCAAGCATAACCCTGGGATAATTCAATCTAATTATCCATGGTTCTGGAAAGTTCTCCTGCCTTCTATCCTTACATCATTCAGTGATAGTTGGTGTCTATAGACATAAGATTCTGAGAATGTTTTTAGAGGTTTTTGTGAAAGGTGACCATTTTACACCCTTGGCACACATGTGAGTACAGAAAACTATTTCTTATCCTCACGACTAGAGAAATACAGTCAGAGGCAAGCTCTGAAAAAGAGAGCCCTTTTTTTCTGAAGAAGTTCATACTGTTGGCTGTAAATCTGAAGTGAGAGATGAACGATTCCTGTGCCCTAAGGTGTTTACCCAGCAACAGAGTGCTGCGGCTCACGGTCTGTCCCCAGCACCCACACAGATGTCAGACAGGCGTGGAAGGCAGGGACAGCGGGATCCTGGAGAAAGCTAGCCAGCTATGCTATCCAAACTGGTCAGCTCTGGGTTCAAATGACCCTTCCTCACTATACAGAGAGGCATGAAGACGCCTGATGGCAACCTCTGGCCTTTACATGTGCACACACATACATGCATACATGTGAAAGTTTACACACATGTGCAGGTACACCACCCCCATCACACACAGAATACTTTTAAAAAGGACTCTTGTTCTTAGGCGTCATGGGCTGGGTAAAGATGAGGTAGCTAGTGACAGACAAACACGCATTAGGTGTACATTACAGTCTGTGTGTAGACTTTTCTGGGCACTTACATAGTGGATTCCTAGGCTTTCTTCTAGTTGTGTTAAAAAGAAACTTTTCTGCTAGGTTGCATGCCTTCATGCATCTGAGACTGCAGCCTACATTCTAAGTGTATTTACTCTTCCACCAGCACAGCCCCGAATTCTTGTTTCTTCTTCATTTTACGGCCACACTGTGCAGGTAATGGGAGCGAGGTAGTTAATAGACTGGCTGTGACTTAGGGCCAGTTCCTCCTGTGTGCAGAGTGCACAAATTCCCTTACTGTACCATGAGACAATGGGCACTTGTCCTTCATGCACTGGCCTTAGCTGCTCAGTGCTGCTGCCTCTCTTTTCATGGCACTTTCAGACTTACTAGTAAAACCGCCCAGGAAAGCTCTGGGGAGGAGAGCCGAAGCTGGGCTGCAGAAGCCAGGGAACTGATGGAAGGAAGCTACCTGAACCGCACAGGCTGTCAACTGTACTGAATCCTCATCACTTATGTCTTCGTGACAGAATAATCAGAACGAACTCTGTAGTACAGGGCTGTGTGTGCATGCTTGATTGCTGTCCACCTTGTTGCTGGCCTAGACTCTCCAAGTCAGGGCATCTGGCTGGCCAGCAAGCCTGCCTGCCTGCCTGTTTCACTCTGCAGGTGTAGCGGTAGCACACCCTCATGCCTGTTTTCAAATGTGGCTCCTAGGGACTAAACTCGGCTCATCATGCTCTAAAGGCAGCAGTTTTCTTTACCCATTAAGCAGCCTCCTTGATCGCAGTGCAGCTTAGGGTTTTGCTATTTAGCTCTGGCTGGTTTAGAACTGTGTAGACCGGGCTGGCCTCAAATTGAGAAAGACACAGCTTCCTTGGTCTCCTGCGTAACAGAAGCGAAATGGTGACTGTGACTGTGGCAATGATGGCCACTCTTTTCAATGTGGCCTTGCTGCTGGTGGGCCAGGCATAGGTCACGGCTTAGGCCTGGGGCCCTGGCTTTGGTGGTGATTCTCAATCAGTGTCCTATCGCCTCCTAAGAAGACATGGGCAGCTGTGTTGGGTTAGTGTTCTACCTGCTGCCCTCCAGAATCTAGGACTTGCTTATTAAAACCCGTCTTCTGAAACTCCTCCCATTTTTCAGGGTTCCCCTAAGCTCCATCTCCTCTGCAGACTTTTGCTCACCTTTAACCTTAAGAGTCCTCCCTCTGTGGCCCTGGAGGACCTGACTGTAGCTTTGGAGTTAAGGTGCTGGTATAAGACCTTCGGAGTAAGGTCATAATCATAGTAAGTGCCCAAGAAATCCATGTCAGCTGATGGTGGCTGTAGTCTTACATTAATGTAAGGCAGTGTCTGTGGAGGCTTTTGATAGCACCGTAACTGAAGGTAGGAACCTGGGAGTTCCTTTTTAACCTGCTCCACCCTTCCCTCTGCCATCTCCACAGCGACCTCTGGGCACATTTCCCTAAGGATTACTAATCTTGGGAGATTACCTTTAGCTACCAATGGCTAACCTTTGTGGACCAGAAGGGTAGCTGTAACGTTTGCTGCCTCAGTTACCAAACCCTTTCAGCACGACTATCCACTGAATCAGCATGCAGCAGGGCTGGAAGCCGAATTTAAAGCTGGCGGCTTGAGAGACAGCTTGCCTCGGGTCACTGAAGCCCTTAATCTCGTGTCACACAGCAGATGATCTGAGACTCTCTTGGGAAATGATGAACGGGTTGAGCACTGAGTGGGGTTTCATCTGCAGAACAAGAACTGAGAATGGTAACTAACAGACATCAAGATAGACTGCCACAGGCAGGTTCAGAACATTCTCTCAGCTCGGATTTGCAGACTCCACAGGGAAGAAAAATCTTAGGGAAATGTTTCCTATGAAGGAAGGAGACTGCCCAGACACACCTGATTCATTTGGCTTGCACACTGCCTCCCACTGCACTTCTCATGCCATGGAAGCTTTAGAAGTAGAATCTGTCCTGGGGCTGTCTGGGCTTCCTCCTCTGCACCATTATGGCTGCACTGTTGCTCTCTGCACTTGCCAGTTCTGGCTCCGTAGACTTAACCAGTATGAATCCAAAATAACCAAAACCCAATTATCTGTACTAATCTGTAGTTTTTTTTATCATCCCCTAGCTACACTATGCATTTACACTGTTATACTGTAAGTGATCTAAAGCTGATTAGAAATATACATGGGGAAGAAATGTTCTGTGCAAACAGGCTTTTCTACATAAAGGAGCTGATCGGCTGCAGACTTTGGTTGTTAGGGTCTAACTCTTTTGGTCAAGTTTTTTGTTTCCTTGCACGTGTCTGTGGTAGGCCCTCCGGGCCCCTAGAGCTGCTATGCAGATGCTGGGAAATGAACGTGGAAATAACAGAGTGGATTCCGGCTCAGACACTCCTGTATTTCCCAAGAGCTCCCTTCACGCATCTTCATGAAGCACCCCATGTGTCAGTCTATGAAATGCAATTTGGATGCAGTGGGCCCACAGCTCCCAGCCCTTACAGAATTCTGTTAACTGTTCTTAAACCTAATCTACCCATCTTTGAATCATAAGCCTTAACTTCTACCTCCAACAGGTACAGTGGAAACATCCCTGAGATTACTTTACTTCCTGCCTATTGCCGAGTGGGGAATGCCAGGCCTTCAAGGTCAAACCATGGCGCTCGCTCCTAGTGACTGTTAATAGATTACACAGCGTTCAAAACAGTGATCTAGAGCGTGAGCTTAAGCTCATCTCATCCTTACAAGAAGCTAATACAGTTGCATTTTGCTTTCAGGCTATCCTCATGGACCACAACTGCCCCATTAAAACAAAAATGTACACTCAGAATAATGTCCAGTCATATCCCATCGGTGATGATGAAGAATCCGAAAGTGACTGAGACCCTCTAAACCCGCCAAATGCTTAACTGTGTAGAAGTGTTTCCAATGAGATGACTCATGCAGACTGTCTTAGTCACACCATCCATTCCTGGCAAAGAGTAAGAGAACCAAAGGTGATACTTTCTTTCCATGGTTATGATTGACTGCTAACAGCCTTATAAAGAAAAAGCAGCTTTTCTAGGGGTTTGTATAAATAGTGTTGAAAACTTTATTTTACGTATTTGGTTTTATTAAATATTATACAATATATTTTGACGAAATAGGTATACTGTAAATGTATAAATATTTGAACCCAAATCAAATATAATTTTTTAACTTACATTCATGAACACTTGGACAAAAAAATCTTCTATTTTTTTCTGAATACTGGTAATGAGTGTGTAAAGCACACATTATCTGAGGCTCCAACAAGAAACTAGAGTCTGGGAAGCAGTCACTAAGACAGGGTGTTACATGTAACACGGATGGTGTTGTGACGTGTAGCTAGAGTCGATGGATTTGTGTTGAAAGCTAGTCACCTCCACCGCAGAGGACAAGAAACTTTATCAGCCATCTTTCAGACCTACTCACCAACCTTTGCCAGAATTAGCTTTCATTATAACCACCAACCTGGAAAGGGATGGTTGTAAATTTAGTTTTCTGTCCTATCATTGGCAGCAATCATGAAGGCCAAGCAGGCTCTGTAAAAAGTGAACGCTCTGAAAGAGGAAAGAACCCATGTGCTGCACTTTATACACTGTCAAGGTTAAGCATGATATAGCTTTATCAAACCTAGTTTACGTTTTGGACAAGGAAAACAAGAAAAATCTGATTACATCTTGCACCTGCTTGCAGGTCATCCAAGTGTTTTTCTAGCAATTTGTTAATTTTGAGTTGCAGTTATTTTTTAAACTCCTAAAAGTTGTTCATATCAATGTAGAAATGGCTCTTACACAAAGATGAAGGAATGAAATTGTTTGAGTCTGACATGATTGTGCTAAGGGAGAAAACAGGGCGGTCAGGGCCCCTTTCCTTTCTGAAGCAGAAGAAAACCATCAGCAAATGTGTGTCAGTAGATCATCGTGTGTGCTGGGTAGAATAACTTTTCTAGGCACGGCAACACTGCTCTGTTCTCAGTGTGCCAGCTAATACTGTTAGTGAATGCTTTAACTGCTCTGTATGAGATTGCAATCTTCTGGAATGCGTTAATTCTGCAGTTCTGTAATTATAAAAATATACCTGTCAGTTCTGTTAAGCTGAATTGTGTTTGTGTGACCTTGGATGTTAAGAGAACTTTAGGGCAACAACCCCTCAAACCTTATTGGCTACACATTATCTTTAGGAAAGCGACAAATGCTCTTTTGTTTTGTGAAGCTTTCTGTGGGACGTTGGTGATTTGAAGTCTGGTGTGGACAGTCACACAGGTCTACATCTCTGAATGATGGCTGTAGAGGAACTCTAGCGTAGCTGAAAGGAAAAGGCGGGCTTCCCCTGACAGCTGCAGAAGCACCGTGGTTAGAAGGGGCTTCTAGTTTTCCTTGCCCACAATACCATATACAAGAATCGATTTCTATGTCATTTCTGCTTTTGAGGCTTCAGCTTCAGTAAGAACGACCAGCAAAGGCATGTCTGTTCCTGAACTCCAGGGAAAAGATAAAAGAAAAAATTTAAAACTATTTGGAGAGCAGAGAAGTTGTTTCTGAGGGGAATGTAAAGACATTTACATGACTAATATCCCAGGTACACAAGACTGAAAACAGTGTTTAAGAAACACCATGCATGCACCAGAACAAAGAACCTATGGCTCCCTGAATGTTTGAAAGCAGGTGTTTTTGAAAGCAGGTGTTTTTGAAAAGCAGGTGTTTTTGAAAGCAGAGGTGTTTTTGAAAAGCAGAGGTGTTTTTTGTTTGGATGTGGCAATTCAGACACAAAAATCTTAGTGAGGTAGCAATGGACACTCAACCTTCCTTTGACTGCTAAGCATATCTGTCCTGGCTGCACTTTAGCTAGATTCCGTAATAAACTGTCTCCAACACTGTGCTGTGCTTGCCTGTATTCTTCCACAAGCTGTTTCATCACCACTGTTATTGGAATAAAGTACATAGAGATTATTTTGGCTGTAGACACGTAATTAGAAAGCATTCTCTGTTTGCGGGCACCCAGCAAAAGTCACTCCAGGCTTGAGCCGTCCTCCGCCGTACCCACTGTCCCCTTTAAATGAAACGTGTGACTTGATACAGCTTACCAGCGTAAAAAAAAAAGTTGCCCTGGACTTTAACTCAAATGAACTGTTCTAATTCCTGTGAACAGATAATTACCTAAGAGAGCTATAGTATGTAGTTGTTTGACAGAACAGGCTCTAAATGACCTAGAAATAAGAAAGGGGTACACATGCTAGTTTCTAGGATGAGGGTGGCCTGCTGTTTTACTCAGACCTTAAGGAACATTAAGGGATCAAAAAGGATGAAGGTAATCCCCCTTTCCATCATTATTTGCCTTTTGAGGGGGAGGATAAGGAAAACCATCACCTCAATGTAGAAATTAAGATAATACATTTTTTAAAAAATTGAAGTGAATTCAAAATTTTAGGGCCCTTAAAATTTTAAACTCTACTGTCTTATTATTAGAACCAAATATATTCAAAAAGTCTTTAAATTATTTTTAGGTAGACTTTACTCTCAAAGTTTTAGGCTGGTCTTAGAATGAGAAAAAGCATCTACTCAGGAAGTTCTATTATTACTGAATGAAGTTTATACTAAGAATATAGCTCACTGAACATGGTGGCACACGCCTCTAATCCCAGCACTCCAGAAGAGAGGCAGGAGGATCTCTGTTGAATTCTAGGCCAATCTGATCTATATAGTGAGTTTCAGGACAGCCAAATCTACAGAGACAGACTCTGTCTCAAAAAACCAACACAATAAATAAAAAAGAAATATAGCATACTATGATTGCAAAATAATAGGAAAATGTTCATTTTGCTTAGCCAGTCATTCAACATAATACCAATGAAACACATACACTTTAACAGTCTAATTTTTCATCTGAGACAGGTCTCACTCTGAATAGCCTATTTATTAATTTATAGCATTAGAAAAAATCCATATCTGTTTCAAAAGGTAAGGAAGCAACAGTAAAAATCTGAATGCTTTTTCCTATTTGTGTAGTAAAAGCGGATTGTTAGCTTGTCTGCATGGCTGAATTACACCAGGCAACAGTTGCTGGAGAAGAACCCATCACCTTGTTTGCAGATGTCATCAAATGAAGATATTCTTACTTTTCGTGGTAGTCTTTATTATTATTTTAGCTATTGATAACATAGCATGGCCGCGAGATTACATGAGTGATGTAATATAATACAACCTTTTCAACTCAAGCCTTATACTCTGCTCTAGCGTCTTTGGAGCTCCCCCTCCTTCCCTGCTCTAAAGCACAGCTGGGATGCCTCCACTGTCTCTCCCAACAGAAACATACTGCGCTACATTAGAGGTGTATGTTGCAGACGTCAGCAGCAGGACCGTGGAGCTCTCCATGACTGGAGAGACAGACACTGGAAAGCTGGAGCAGAGCCTTAGAGCTAAAGCTGTGTGTTATCCGGCCGCTCTTCAGATGCAGCAGCTGCATGACAGGGCAGGAGAAGACCTCCACACTCTGATCCGTAGACACGCCAGCCACCCCGACACTCCACCTTCAGGGCAGCGACGACAAGTTACTGTGCACAAGATGAACCATGGCTACGCGTCAGGCAGATGTTTCAGACAGAAGACATGAAACAACATTTTAGCCTCTGGGACTTTCTGTGGGAAGTCTATTGTGGTGCTTTTAGGCTGTGAGCATGCTCAAATAAACAGTAAAGGAGTGGAGGGGCTGAGCAGATGTAGCCTTTTCTATAACCTGCCAAAGGTAGGTCTGTGGCCTATTACCGCACTTAATGACAGGAATGAGAGTTAGCTATTGAGTTTAGGACTGGAATAACTTCTACACTCAACAATGTTTTTCCCATGTAAGCGATACCTTTTATTTTTACAGCATGTTACTGTTTAAAGCGCTTTTGCAGTTATGCTCCTGTTTTCCTCACAACAATCCTGTGAGGTAGAGTGAGTACCTTTGGAGATGGGAAGCTGAGGGACCCTTTGTGACCTGCTTATGGCTGCACAGCTCCCTAAAGAGTTAACCTGAAACTCCTGTTGGAGTGTGGGCTCCAGACTGGGCCAGTCTTTTTACTATCATACTATGCATGTTCCTTCAGCCAAAGAACTGTTCCATATAGTTTTAAATTGAGTTGGTTTATGTGTTATCATAGTAGTTACCTGTAATGGGAAAACCACTTTTCTATTCTACAGGTATAACAGGCTGACACTTTTAAGATACATCAGTAGGGTCAAACCCACATCTTTACTCAGCTGTTTTGTTACAGCATCCATCAGATGGGCCCATACCATAGCAAGCCTTCATTTTGACAGAGTGATGGATGCTGTCTACTGTTCCTTTTCTTTACAATGAATGAAGACAGCCTGAACTTCTACAGTATTCAGAATGACCAATATTCCTTTAAGGCCACAGGACACCAGATGATGTAGTACTCATGCTCAGCGTGACTGCCTCCACATCACACACCTACATCGTTTCTTTTCAAACAAAGCCAGTTATCAATGCAGTCATTTTCAGAACAAGTCCTGTGAAATTTTAAGTCTCCTGAACATGCTTTATTTCCTATGGGAGAATCAAGGACGAAAAATCATCATGAGCGTTCCTAACTTCCATTTCAAAGGAAAGCATCGACATCTGAAATACTTTCCAAAATCCTACTGGTTACTGTTCTTCAGTACTGAAATCTTCTTATCCTCTCTACAAAATTCCTGACCAACTAGATTTTGCATTTAATCTCTATTCAATGCAACCTCTTCTAGTTAATTGCTATAATTTTACTATACTTCAACTGCATAAAAGCTTTAAAAATATCACAGAAGCATAAGAAGCAAGCAATATGTGTAAAAAATTAAACTAAATCAGCATAACATATTAAAGCTGTAGGGTCTGCTTTCATTTACATTTGGCAACAACAACATCAATGAAAGCAAAATAAAACAAAAATCCCCCAAACCCCATCTAACAAAAGCCTCAAGCAAGTGCAGCTGACAACCTTAAAATGCAGAAGAAGATTCACACCTGTTCTCCCAGTGATCACTGTTGTCAATTTAGGCATGCAACAAATTCGCTGTTTTAACCGTGATGAAAAATGAGAATGAAAGTATTTCAGGAAATCTAGACAGGACCTTATTTAACACTAATTCAAAAACCAGGAAGAAAGAGAAAAAAAAAAATGACAGCGAGACATCACATATACACAAACACAAAAAGTTAGCTTACATAATTAGAAAAGGTTAAAAATAAATTAATAAAACCCAATTCCCAGTATAAATTAAACAAAACAAAACAAACCAACATAACTATAAGCACAACCTGAAACAACCAATTTGGTGAGCTGGTCATGTTTCTGCTGGAAAACCACCTTTTCATTCTTAAACAAGCAAGCAGCTGTAGAAGCAGGCCAGAATGCGCGAGAGAGAACTGAGCACGGCTGCCCCGTGGCACTCCCAATCCCTCTTGTCCCAGCCATTTGAAGCGTAATTAGCTTGTCGGTTACACAGACTCAGATGGGCCAAACAAGTCATCCGAGATGCTGCTGAAGGGCTGCGAGTCGATCAGCTGGCTGAGCTCACTCTCCAGGTCTTCCTCCGTGTCGTCTGTGTACTTGTTCATCTTCTTCGAATGCTGATCCAGAGACAGGCTTTCTAAGGTCTCAATATCTTCAATGCCCGCTCTGTAGTGGATCATCAGAAGTGTTAGGGCTTGTAGTCTTTCTCCTGATTTAACCAAAGCAGCAGAAACACCCGATTTTTTCCTTGTATCCACTGTTTCTTTCTCTTCTCTAACAAGGGAATTGTTGTGCTCCAGCTCCTGGTCAATCTCATTCTGCAGCTTATCTAGCATGAACTCGAGTTTCTGGATCCTCTCTTCTGTCGGCAAGCCTCTGTACAGGTCACGGCCAATTTCCTTCACTGCAATGAAAACACTGTCGTCCAGCCCGCCCTCCTTCCTCACTAACTTTATCCCTGCACTGGCCCCTCGTTTGGAAGGACTGTTGGGACCACAGACCTCTGTGTCACTGCCCTCATTGTCCGATGTATTGGGTGTGTGTTTGGGTGACGGTTCTACAAGATCTGCTCCTGGTTCAGAAAGGCGAGTTTTGGAGACTTGACGCAAATTCAGTAAACGAGAGCTGGTATTAATAATATGCCTTGTCAAACCTGTTGTTTTATTGACTGACTTGTTCGATTCCATCTCAACACGAGGAGGAAGGCCCAAGAGTGGCTCCTGGCCTTCCAGCCTGAGGTTTTTCAGGGTCCGGTCTATTCGCCTCTCAGTTGCTCCACAAAGAGGTGTCTCAGCTAGACACTTTTCCTGACATTTTTTATGACAAACATAAGCACAGAACATACACTGGGAAGCTGCTTTTGTCCAAACTTTTTTCTTACAGTAATCACACCAAGTTGGATTTTGGAACTGAGTATCTTGGAAACTATGCTTATTTTCTGACAAACTCATCTGTGCCACAAAAGGCTCCTCTTTAGGGAGTGTAGAAACTTCCTCAGCCATATGGAGTTCTCTTTCTTTCTCTACATTAGGAACTATGTGGTGGTCTGGTTCTCCTTCCTTTAAGTATTTGAAATGAATAGTAATGTCACCAAAACAGAATTTGTCATTGAAGCCCTTTTGCATGCTCAGATTTCGTAGAGCAGTCCTAGTGACCGTGGCCTTGGGCGCAGGCGCCTCCAGCCGGAACTGTGAAAGGTACTCCATGTTCGAGGTGGCGAGGCACCCCAAAGCCACCTCCTCAAGTTTTAAGCTAACGTGCCCCAAACAGATGAGGCCTCCTAACTTGAAAGGATCCCTGCACCACAGTGCAATGTTCAGGTACCTGTGGCAGGCTTCTATGTCAAACAAACAGGACGCTCCGGCTCTTGACCACTTTCCCACCTTATTACGATAAAGAACCTCTGACGACTCCCACAGCGGATGGTCATCTGAAGTGTCCTTGGTAGGCCCAGAACTCTCTGTGGGAAGATCCTTCACCATCTCCTGCTTTGCTGAAGACTGCTTGCCGGCCAGCACATCTTCTCCGTGATCCGCGCTCCTCACTGGCTTCTCAGCAGGCTTCTCTGCGGGAGGAGGGGGAAGCAGCACCTTGTCTGGCTTTTCCACAGCATCCGGGTCTGCCTGAGTTGGCGTGTCGGTAGAAGGCAGAGGCACTCTCACTTGTGGTCGTGGTGGCACAGGCGGTTTGAAAGTGGGTCCTGGGGGCTTGGACACATGTCCTGCTTCTGTGGCCTCTGAAGTTTTTAGAGCTGATGGTTTATTTCCTTCTTTGGATGAAAGTTTTTGTGGTGGTGGATGAATTCCTGAAACTAATTTACGATTTAAAACTGGGGATATAGCGCCAAGGGGTTTAATAGAAAGTGTTGATGGCGTGCGTTTGGGGCTGTGACCTAATGGTGGTGCCTCCTCTTTGAACTCTGTTTGTATTCTGACATCACTTGCCAGGTCTTCAAATTCAGAATCAAGGTCTTTATTTTCAGCATCCATTGGCAACCCAGCAACTTCCTCTTCATAACCTGGCTGGCAGGAGCTTGACAAAAAGTTTTCTTCCAGCTGGCCCAAACTGTCTTGCAGCATCGCACCTGGGCTACTCTGACCAACTGGTCTCTGGTAGTACACCAGGACTCGGTCACCGGCCTGCTTCATGAGTTTCAGCACTTGTACTGTTGATGTGATTTTCACACCTGGTATAAGATTTGAAGGGGAAGCATGTAAGTTACCACAATAACACTCACCTGCTGCCATCACCTCATGGCTACTTAATAAAAGGAAACACAATAAGGAAACCTCAAAAAATATTTGACTTAAATTTTGAATCAATCAGTACACGATGCCCTGGAAACAGTCTGCTACCTAAATGATACGAAAACACTGAGCAGCTGCCAGTGCCTATGGCTTCCCATTACCTCCTGACGTAAACAACCTTGTGTCTCAGTTGAACTGTGGAAGTGAGCAGAGTGAGACACACTTAGACAGGCTTACTAATGGATAAACCACACTCTAAATGGTGGAAAGCTGACATTTTATTGAAGGAAGTTCTCAAATAACTCCAGGGCTTAAAAGCAAATAATTCAAATTTAGAAACTAATGTCTGAAATAAATATAGTGAAATACTATACTGCAAGTAACAGACCCTCTCACAGATCCTCTTATTAGCCATAAATGATCAACTTTTTTTCAGAATGAAAAGAATAAGTGGTGGGTAGCTTTAAAGTAAACAAGTCGATTACAATACACTGTCTTGTCCTGACCTTTAGTCAACTTGATGCCTTCCTCTTAAGCCAGTCCTGGAGGCAGCTGACTCCCCTGTTCCCTCAGCTGTCAATCCAACTCCGAGTTCTGCTCCCTTGGTCTCTGGTGCTCTGCTCTTCCTCCTCCTGACCACTGGCCTTACCTATGGTCATAAACACATCTTTCCAGCTCTAACACCCATGCTGCTAGATTTCCGGTTTCAGCTCAAAACCTACTAGCTATAAATGCCAGTGGAAGCTCTCGCTCTTAGCCTAAAAACGTCTACTACTACTATCTAACAACATCATGTCTGAGGAACACTGTAGCTTGACACACACAGATGAAGTGTCATCTAGTGAGCTTTGGCACCCCAATCCCACCTCTCTGTGCTTGGGAAACCTGCCTCAAAGTGCTCTGTGCAGGCGCTCACTATGCCACGGTCACTCAGCTAAGTATGGAATCTGCGTTTTTCTCTCAAACATGCTTAGAGACTTAGAAAACAGGAAAATTAACTCTATTACTAAACATAACATTTTGCCAATCTATTTCTACTACTACCAATCTATTACTAAAGCTTTTGTAAATCCAAATGAATTATAACTCTAACGTATTTAAGAAGCTATTAACAAATGGCAAAGCTGATGACATATTAAAAGAAATGAGTTACTAAGGAATATAGAAGGACTTCGTTTATACAGGGGGAGGGACGCCAGGAAACAGTTTTTCTGTGATACTGGGGAGATGCCCCGGCAGTTAGGAGCTTTTTTGTCGGAGGACGGGGCTCTGTTCCTGGCGTCCACGTGGTGGCTCCCAATCCTCTGCACCTCCTCTCCCAGGAGGGGACGTCCTCTTCTGGCCTCCACAGACACTGAAGGCATTTGGTGCACGGATATACGTGCACATAAATCATGTGTGCTCATTAATAAAAAAATAAACTTTTCCTATTATGATTGACACTTTAACAACAATTGTGAACACATTACTTTTTAATCAATAAAACTTGTTAGTACTTTCATGAGCATTGGCTACCTTGAAAAGGTAACTTTTGCTTTTTTTCTCTATAAAGATTTGTATGGCTTAGACTTATTTATTTTGGGTAATAGGTACTTGCTACTCATGTAATTGAAAACAGAACTTAAAAGGTACATTTAAAAAATAATAACAATAATAATGATTAAATGGCCTGTAGGTAAGACCAAAACAGGTTATGTATCAATGCAAAAACACTGATATTGAACCATGGTTCTGGGTGAAGGAAACCAACTTTTTATATTCATACAGAGAGCTATGTGATGGATGAGGTCTACTCTATGTCCTCCTATGAACGAGGAACAGGAGGCATTCGTGGGGAGCTTGCTAGAAATGCAGATTCTCGCTAGGCAGTGGTGGCGCACACCTGTAATCCCAGGATGTGGGAGACAGGCAGGCAGATCTCTGAGTTCAAGGCCAGCCTGGTCTACAGAGTTGAGTTCCAGGACAGCTGGGGCTATACAGAGAAACCCTGTCTTGGGGGGAAACAAAAGAAACTAACAAAGTGCAGATTCTTAGATGCCACCCCAGTTTTTCTGATCAGAGTGACTTTTGACCACTACCGCTGGGTGACTGTGGTGTGAAAGGTGCTTGTGTACCACCACCAGAGGGATTGCCACAGGAAATGCTAATTTCACTGGTTTCAGGCTGCACAGCCTGATCATTGTCATTATCGTAATGTCAAGATGGATTTGCATCAAAGGCAGAGTTCCTCTAACACAACCACTGACGCCTCCCTCTTTATTAGGTACTGCTCTACCGGATTGTCTTAGCTATGAAAGAACACACCATAGTCTAGCAGGCCCCATGCTCTAGCACAGCCCGCACTCTGGGGTCGGGCACCCTGAAGTGTGAGAAGGCCGGGTGACTTCTGTGCTGTTGGGCGCAGTGCAGTACACCACTGTGTCTATACCCAAGCAAAGAACTCAGCTCAGCTTTCCTTTTTATCATTTACGGCAGTCCAGCGGGCAGGGAGGTATCTATCAGAGATCTGGGTTGGGCCCTGAACGGCAGCACACCGACAAACCACAGGCCTTTCATGTAAGGGGGAGCCTCGGGACAGAATTAGGTCTACCCTCCTCCATCGGAGGCAAGACAGCAGTCTCTCTCTCTCCTGTTCACTGTCCGGCCCTCTATGAGACTGCTGCTGACGTGAGCACATTGGGGTCATGGCGGCAGACGCACAGCAGATGCTCTGCTGACCGGCCCTTAGTTTTATGGTCAGTAATAAACATGAAGAACAAGGTGGGAAGGGAAGACTGTAAGGTGGTTTACGGGTAAAACACATTAGAGACGGGCACATCAGGACGAACTGGCACAGGTTTTATGTTAAGGCATCTTTTGCAATTTTATTTATAACAAAGGTTTTCTGTTATAAAACTAATAGATGCTTCCTTCAGAACTAGGGAGGAGGAGGAGGAGGAGGAGGAGGAGGAGGAGGAGGAGGAGGAGGAGGAGGGGGAGAGAAAACAAGGCCAACCCATTTTGCAGTTTCTCTGTACATATAGGCTACACTGCATGGCGCGTGGGTGATTACCTCCGATGGCAATGAGGCGGTCCCCCCGCTGAAGGTCGGCAAGTGCGGCAGGCGAGTTTGGGGCCACGGTCTCAATGATGACGTGCCCAGCATAGCCATCAGCTGACTGGACAAGACGAAGCGTAAGTCCAACACTCTGTAAATTCCCTTTTATTAATTCAACCTTTGAGAAAGGATTTAAAAAAGAGAAAGAAAGAAAACATTGAGATATCAGTAATACACTTGAGAAAATCCCAGTCAGCCATGACTTTTGAAGCTCTGTGACTATAATTACAGATAGATGAGAAATGGAGCCATTACTGTAACAATATAAATTACTGTGTTCAGATCATGACTTGGAAAGGAGGTAGGCTGCCTGTGCCCAGCGCATGGCCTGACACCCAGTGCATGGAGGCCACACGCACTGGGCAAAGAAGAGCAGGAGACGGCAAGGAGGAGGAGCTTCTGGCTGCTGGTGTGTGTGGGGGTGTTCTTCTTTGTCCATACTGCAGTGGACAGCCCACTTCTGATAAGCACTAACTGGACTCAATGAGTTATTAAAAATGAAGACAGAGGACAGGATGCGGGAGAGAGGATGTGCTGAGGAAGACCTGGGAAAACTGAAGGAGGGAATGGGGGAGAGAATGTCATGAAAACACATGGAATAAAAATATACCAGAAGAGAAGAGAACATGAAGATGAGAGAGAAAAGGAAGTATGAGGGCCACTGGTCCAGGAGGAAGTGAAAGAGAGGATTTGGCTGAAGATGATCAAAATATATACATGTATGAAAGTGCTAAACAATAAATATGAATATTCTAAGAACATCAAATAATGTATTCAAAGTCTTTTTAAAGGAAGCACATATACGGTAAGAAAAAAAAAAAAGAAAGAAAACCACTCCTAATCATATTACCTAGGACTAATGTTAGATTTTGCATTTGCTTATACTTTAATATAAAATTGAAAATTGTGTCAAAACTGAGACATGGTGAATAAAATCATATATTGTGAATGTAACCCTGAATATTGCTTTTCCCAAATTTAGTAGAAATAATCTGTCATCAGATTTTGGAACTTTGGGTTCTGGAACTTCAACTGGACTTCTACTTTCAAGTAACAATGTATCAAAGATATTAAGGGGGTGGAAAGTTGGCTTATGGAAGAACACTGGCTAGAGGACCGGGATTTGACACCCAGCAAACACATGGTCGTGCACAGCTGTCTCAAACCCCAGTTCCAGGAGACCTACTGTCGTCTTCTGGCCTCTGCAGACAATGCACACATGTGGGACACAACCTATGTGCAGGGAAAGCACCTAAACACATAAAATATAATCTTTAACGATATTTAAAGCCAGCGTGATGGTGTGTGCCTGTAATCCCAGCACTCTGGGAAGAAAAGGCAGGTGGCTCTGTGAGTTTGAAGCCAGCCTGGTCCTACAAAGTGAGTCCAAGAGAGCCAGGGCTACACAGAGAAACCCTGTCTCAAAAAGAAAAAGAAATTTAAAAGATAATTGAGAAAAACACTGCATTTGTACTGATGGCATACAGACTTTGTTTCTTGCCATTATTACTGAAACAACACACTACGACAATTATAGGAAGTAACTAGAGAAGAAGTTAAGGTATACAGAGAGGGATAGGTATAGGTTAAATGCAAATATGATGGCATTTAATATGAAGGGACTTGAGCATTGGAGGACTGAGAAGTTAGAAGAACTGATTTGACTGTATCTTTTTTGTAAGGATGTAAAAGGAGTTTGCACGTGTATTTGTACTGAGACTTATCTGATGAATGAGACGCCACTTATCTTATTCAGAGCATTTTGTTAGCTAAATCTGTTACTTGTCATTCAATTTATCCAGAATATATACAGCAGATTAACATCACCTGGGAATTAAAATAACAGTAATATTCAATTTGTTCTCATTCAACTTGCTGATAAAAAAAAAAAAAAGGAAACGAATAGAAGACATGACAGCCCTCCGATGACAATAATTCAAGTGTGCTCAATTAGAAACCAGGGCAGCTGCATTATTCTTTTGCCAACATCGCTCAGTCTTACTTTTAAGAATATATTTCTAAAATCCCTGCTAATATCCAAGCATGGTGTGGCAGCAGGCATGCACAGATAACCTGGGTGGACACTCGGGAGGAAAGGACGGCCTCTGAGAGTGGTCTAACAAGGCATCCCATGAGGGCATGGCACTTGGCTGCACCTTAAAAGCATAAGAAACTGGAATGGACAAGGCTGTCATTTAGGGTTACAGTGACAGCACTGAAGAGACGGCGACAGGGGCACAATGGGAAAATTAGAACTGTCCAGATGATAGCTGACATTATCTGAAACTGCAAACCTCATTACAAGAGCTGGTTTAACCAGAGAAGAGCTGCAGTACTTAATGGACCTCTCAAAGAATTCTATAATTCTGTTTATCTAATACATGATCCTAGAGTACACATCTTTCTTTCAAAAAATATATATATATACAAAGTCTATTTAAGCATGTTTCTGAAACATTACTTTGTAGGTTTTGTTTGTTTGTTTTTTTAAGAAAAAAAAAAAATAGGGGCTGGAAAGATGGCTCAGAGGTAAGAGCACTGGCTGTCCTTCCAAAGGTCCTGAGTTCAACTCCTAGCAACCACATGGTGGTTCATAACCATCTATAATGCTATATGGTGCCCTCTGCTGGTGTGCAGGGAGAACACTGTATAAAAAGAAAGAAAAAGAACAATATTAAATGCTCACTATATGCCCATCGTAGAGACTAATGTTTTCCAATCCTCCTGCCGAGGTATTCATCCTGCATGGTTGTGGGAGACACAGAAAAGCCTGTCACATAACAATTCCACTGACTTGCCTTGATGGATGGTCTAGGGAAACTAACTCATCCGAGATGGGCCAGCACTCCCCCTGCATCAGTTTAGAAGTCGATTAGACCAACACCAGAATGCTCCTTGAAGATTCATTGTTTTGGATTTTTTTTTAATGATAGGATCTAAGCATTGCTTTTTATTAATTTCTCAGAATTATAATGTATTAAAAAAGTAATAGTGCGATAAGTTTAATTCAAGTCGCTTCTAACTGACACATTTCCTGTTTATCTTAAACCCGTATGCTAGGGGTGTAGAGAATGAATACAGACAAAAACATGTTTCTCTTTATGATCTGCACTAATGGAGTTTGTAGGTTCACCAATTATGGTTGTGACTTTTAAAGGTAGTGGGTGATTAAAAGAAAAAATAGATCTTCCAGCAGGCATGTTGCTTACTATTTGGATAGACAGCAGCAGTTAGTTATAGCTTGGTGGCAATCAAGCTCTGTAATCATAAATAAACTGAACTGACAACTGGTATTCAGGAAAATCCGTTTGCCTGCCAAGTATATAAACATTTCCCTTGCAAACAGTTAAATTTATGCAGTAGAAAAGTTCTGGTTAAAGCACACCCTTACTGCACCTTACTGTACTCCTTCACTGTGTGTGTGTGTGAGGAGAGATTCTCAAGGAGACTCTGCTCTGTGTACCACTGGATCCTGGGATCAAACTTGGGTTGTCAGGTTTTAGTCAGAGTCATCTTGTCAGCCCTAGTCTCAGAAATCTTGACCTCTCAATTATAACTCAGAGCTTGGAAATAAATATTTAATATACTAATGAAAACTTGTCTGAGTCCCTGATATCCAGAATTAAATTGCCCATAGAAGGTCCAAAGACCTATTACAGTTTAACCTAGTCATAAATTTTATGAAGTAAAACTGCAGAAGTAAATTTTTATGTCTTTGTTTCAGTGATGACAATAGTCTTTCCCTCTTCCCCGCTTCTCTCTCTCTCTCTCTCTCTCTCTCTCTCTCTCTCTCTCCACATATCATGCTCATATGCCATGGTGCTTAAATGAGTAGATCTGTATAGGAAAACAATGAATTATAAATTAAATTCTTTCACATGGACTATACAAGTAAACATTCTCCTTACCAGAATGATGTATGAGGTTTACCTTTTTAGCTGTTAACTTCCAATAAATAGCTGAAAACCCAATGAAATTTGCTTATTCTCCCAAGCCCCAATAGTTATGGCATATTGAAAAATAATTTGAAGGACAATTATGTTAGCTTGGATACTTTTGAACTCAACTGGATTTGAATTCTGGTTCTACATATTGGTTTTATCAAATTTGGAGTGTAATTTTACCCTATAAGACTTACTTGGTTCTTTGTTCCTTTCCTTTCTCTCCTTCTTTTCTTTCTTTTTTGAGACAGGGTCTCACTCTACAGCTCTGGCTGTCCTAAAACTCATGTAAACCCAGTTGGCCTCAAACTCACAGAGATCTAGCTGCTTCCGACTCCAGTGTTGGACTAAATGAATACACAGTCACATCTGGCTTGTGGGATTTATTTATAAAGAAAATGTATTAGTTCATAGGTATTAAAAAGTTCCTGATGCAGAATAGTTGTGAAGAGAGGTTTGCTTAGGTGCTGTAGAAGTCCTGTGGTCTGGCACAGACCGCCCTCGCAAGGACCGTGTAATAAGTGGCCTCGCTAACTACGGAGGGGCGTGTGTAAGAGAAGGAGCACGCAGTGTTCCAGGGAGCCGCAGGGGCTTGGCTGGGAGTTTCAGGGGTCCTAGGGCAGATATTTTAATTTTCTGAAAATAGCTGTATGACCAAGGACTTTCCCCAAGGCCTCACTGTCTTTTAAAGGTTCTGTCATCTTCTGTGTTACCAAACTGGGGACAAGCTTCTGACACATTAACCTTTAGGAAAAACAAGCAATACCCAAGTCCCAGTGAAGAGTCTCCTATCTCAGCACATGGGTTGTTGTCATGACTCAATGAAACACGGCACAAATGTCAAACATAAATCAGGTACCTCCAGAATCTTTCTTCAGAAAGACTTTCTGTTGGAGGAAGAACAAATAAGCCCTCTCAAAACAGAACACTAGCTTGGCCATCAGAAAACTTAGCATCTAAAGCCCCTGGATGGTGAATGAGAACTGCATCCTTCAGTTACAAAGAGACAGCAAAGACACAGAAACACATGGAAAACAGAAACTCCATTATATAAATACAAATGACCTAAGAGATCTAAGGAATAAAAAAAATGCTCTTCTGCTTAGGTTCAAAAGGCTGTTAAAATAATTCCATCTGAATAATCAGTACATTTAAGGTTTCTTTTAAAATTTGATTAAAGCCTTTATTAATGCTTTGATTTGAAACAGATTCAGATTTTATATAACCATTCTAGTGAAATAAGCTAAGAAACGTAGGCAAAGGCTGACGTTGTTATGGAAACATTAGCATGGAATACTGATCTCAAAGAGAAACTATGCTTAATCTGAGTCACCATATCAACCTTCACCTTTATGTCTAACACTAGTCTTCTGCAAAGTGATTCAGATATTACAAAGTCTGTGGGGGAGCCTTGGGGAAAGATATCTTTTAATATACTTTTCTAAAAAACAAACAAAAACAAAACAAAACAAAACACCTTTCTATCTTGAAATAACTTCAGGAATAACAGAAAAGTTATACAAAATATTCCTATTTATCTAGAGTCGTATTTCCTGACTAGCATTTCACATTTGCTTTTCTCTTACATATTTTTTTCCCGAATCACTTGAAAATAAGGCATAGACATGATTCTGCTTTTCACTAGCAACCTAAGTGTTCCCTAACAAGGACATGCTCTCAGATAAGCTACCCTCCTTATAATAAACTGCTTATTTTAGGGCCATCGCTTGGCTTTGTCGTCTTAGGTTTTATTTTATGAATAGTGTGCCTGCGTGTGTGTATATGTACCATGTGCATGTCTGATGCCCTCAGATACCATAGGGTGTCTTGTACCTACACCTGGACATCTGGAACTGAAGTTAGGGATAGCCTAAGCCACCATACAGTCACCAGGTGCTGGGAGCTGACCCCAGATTCTCCCCAAAAAGTAGCAGGTTTTCTTACCCACTGAGCCATCTTTTCAGCCCTTGCTCTCTCATCTCCAAAACAGACACAAAGCACTATTTTCTCTCATGGCCCCAGAATTCTTTTTCTTGCCCTTCTTAAGGGCAATTCTTATTACAGGAAGAATTTGAAGACATGGGTCAAGGGGCTTGGGCAGACCTGACTCCTCTTCTCTAGTGATGGAAGAGTGAATGGAAGGATGTGGGAGTGAACACAGGCCCACTGGATGCCATCTGTGGAGGTGATGTAATAGGTGGAAGACTATTCCCCGAAAAAGCTGCATCCACAATACCCACCTCACAGACTGCTTGCTTGAGCCTGACTGACTAGAGCATAACTACGGAGAGATGGAATGTTGCAGATCCAGAGCCAAAATCCATCAATGTTCCAAGCCCCCTTTAGCTAGCTGTCTAATTTTGCATATGCAGCCTAATATTCTCAGCACATGTCAGTAAGTTTAGCAGGGCACTAGCCTCAACCAACCCTGCAGCCAAGTATACTGTAACATCTGAAATCTACAGAAGAAATTTCCCACTGAGTTGCTGTGGTCTACCTGATATGTTCTGCCGCTGTAAATGGTAGCCACCTCCACGAGAGAGTGTATCATTCAGAGTAACCCGAGTCCATGCTTCCTAATCATGGCCATTCACAGTTGATCCAGAATAACCTATTGGTTTGCTCTTTTTGAAGCAGAATTGTCACATCAACAGCAAAACAGAATGCCAGCTCTGGGTCATTCAGTCTGGGTTTGCGGAATGTCTCTGATCCCTGCTAACTGGGCATTATGTTCTCTTTTTGTACCTCAGTTTCCTCATATATAAAATGAAGATGAGGAGAAGCCTATTCTTACCAGGCTAATACATAAGAGCTATAAGGTTAATGAATGTAAAGACTTAAAACTGGGCCGCCACCCTAACAGCCTCTTGTAAGTGCTGACAGCCTTTGCCTGAGCTCACATGGGCAGTGAGGTGGAGACCACTTACTGCACAAGCCCCGGCAGTACCTTTAACATATTCCTGATTATCTGTGACACAGCTCTGTGTCCAGCCATCTATACATGATTCAGAAAGTGAGTTATCTGGTGAAGGAGGATTTCACGAAAAAGTGCTACTCTGCCTTGAAAAGGATGTTAGCTCCTAAGAAAGTATGGACTAAGCTAGTCAGTTTTTCTTGGCTCACAGTGAAGTAAAGTGTCTTCAGAAATAGAACCTAAAAGTAATGCTCATATTTTGTGACATTACCTCCTTAATTTTCTCTTAACAGCCCTCTTTTTATATTTGTGTGCACATGTTTTTGTATATGCAGACAGAGGTCAAGGTCGGGTGTCTTCTTCAACCTCACCTCACTTTCAGGCTCTCCCTCACTGTGCCTGGACCTTCCTGACTTATTCATAGACAGGGCGGCCAGTGAGCCCCAGTGAGCCCCAGTGAGCCCCGGGACCTGTCTGTCAACTCCCTCCCCAACTCCGTGTCACTGACTTTGTACATCCCTGCCGCCGTTCTTGGCTTTTACGCTGTTGCTGCAGACCTGACTCGCTCTTCATGCTTACATGGCGAGCGCTTTCCTCACGGAACCGTTCACTAAGTGAGCCCCTTCAGCAGCCCTGTAAAAACAAACAAGGATGTAGAGCACTGTTAGGACACTTGCCCAGCATGTGCAAAGCCCTGGTTTGATCCCTAGCGCTGCCAAATACAGAATGATTTTTGATTTTCACCACTATATTATGAAGTCACCATTTCTCCTGTCCTATTTGAAAGAAGAGACCTAAAAAGAGGATACAAAGTCCAAATAAACAGTTCAATAAAAAATTTCACTGAAAGCTGAAATAACAGGACTGAAAATATAAACAAAAAAAAATTCTCTGAACTGTCCTTTGTTAGTCCCTATCACTTCAAACCCAAGTTGTCCAGGGTATCTGCTTTTCCTTCTTCTACCTCCTCAAAACTATTCTTTCTGGCTTCCTCTCCCTAAGTCTCTTCCGTTCCCATAGACATCCAAAGACTGCAAGTGGCAAATGGCTAAACAGGCATGCTCATTCCTTTTTTCCTCTCTGTTATCACCAACCTAATTTAGATGTTCATTCCCTCTACTACTTCAAGTTTTTCCCTTGTGAGATCACATCCTGAGTCTACTCAGATGCCTACCTCATGCCATGTGTCGTGGTAAACATTCACAGATATAGAAGTGCCTACCTCTCTGAGACTGTGAGAAGCAGTATCAGTCTGATTTACAGAATAATACAGTACTTTCAGATGAGATAGATTTAGACTTCGACACGGACATGGTGCCAAAAGGCCTCGAGAAGACTCAAATCCCACTCTAAGTCTCCCTTAAAGAGATTCTGAGCTGGGCTGTGGTAGTGCAACCCTTTAATCCTGAGTTGGAGGCCAGCGTGGTCTACAGAGTTCCAGGAAAGTCAGGGCAACATAGAGACGTTCTCTCTCAAACACACACACACACACACCACCACCAACAACAACAAGAAATTCGGATCAAAACACTTTTATTCTAAAAGCCTCTATAGTTACATTGGTTTGAAAGTAACAAGCTACACTTCTGAAATGTTATGTAAAGCTTTTATTCTTGTTTTGAATAACTTTCCTGTACTACCATATTTTTTAGTGAACTTGAACACCTCACTGTACACAACTCAATAGTCTCAGATATTCTACGGGGATTTACACTATGTTTTTTTGTTTGCCATGTCTTTCATGCACTAGTCTCTAGTTTTCCGTACAGAATGTGGCTTCCCCTCCCCAGAAGCTCACAGCGCTTCTGCTCTGACACACTCAGAGCTGTGAACAGCAATACATGGTGCACACAGAAATGCTGACCGAGGTCTCTTGACAAGAAGGACCATAAAATGATTTACACCTCACACTGTTTCTTAGTGTACTGGGCTCCTCATTCTTGGTAGATTAGACTAATTTGATTTGAAGTAAACAATATTTTAAATTCTTACTCCTTCCCAGAATTTCACAATCACACGGGAGTGTAAAAAGCTGAGACAAAGAATCTCATCCCTTATTTTTAACTAAGATGATTTTTTAAATTTTTTTTTCTTTATTAATTACACTTTATTCACTCTGTATCCCCCCTGTGGTTCCCTCCCTTCTCTCGTCCCAATCCCTCCCTTCCTCCACCCTCTGCATGCATGCCCCTCCCCAAGTCCACTGATAGGGGAGGACTTCTTTTCCTTCCTTCTGATCCTAGTCAATTAGGTCTCCTCAGGAGTGGCTGCATTGTCTTCTTCTGTGGCCTGGTAAGGCTGCTTCCCCCTCAGGGGGAGGTAATTAAAGTGGAGAGGACAGGAACTCCATAAGGAGAGCAATAGAACCAAAAAATCTGAGGGGGGGGTCCTTAACTGAGACTCATACTTCAACCAAGGACTATGATGGGAGATAACCTAAGGCCCCTGCACAGATGTAGCCGATGGCAGTTCAGTATCCAAGTGGGTTCCATTGTAATAGGCACAGGGACTGTCTCTGACATGAACTGATTGGCCTGCTCTTTAACTAAGATGATTTTTAAGATTTTTTTAAGAGTGGAAATGTTTTATAGAACTTACTATTAGAGGTAAAAGGCATTTGCCTTATTTAAGAAGCCAGTTATAAAGTGTTACATACTATAAAATGTTACATATGGTTAAAATTTCATCAAGTCCCTACTGTATTCTCAAATGTTATCAAGCTGAACTAAACCTAAGTTTTCATAAAAGACTGACATTTTCAAAAAAGGTTTATTTGCTTTAATCTTTCTCTTTCTTTTGATAAGATTAAGACTGTAAATGGCAAATGGTTAAATAGGCACACCAAAATTCAACCCGCCAGGCAGGTGGTTTTAAGTAAACACACCAAAATGCCAAGCCCTAGGCATTTGGCCTAATGTATTTAAACGTCTGTCTGTCTCAGCTCAAATGTTCTCACTAAAATTACAGTTTTTCAGAAAACCCTTTCAAATCCTTTGTGGGGATTGTCAATACTATGTAGATACATCTGGAAGTGTAGATTTTTATTCATTATTACCCAACAAGGCTTCTAAAATTCTCTAAAACTACAGAGGAAGTGAAGATAGTTCAATTTTAATTCATACCAAGTCATTTATTTCAGCTATGCTCAACTACACTCATAAGGCATTCTTTTGCTGTTTTTAGTACTGCCAGAAAGAAAATACTAACATCACTAGGTACATTTGTAAATGAAGATTCTCACACTGAAAAAAAAAAAACAGCTCTTCACAAAAGCGGTATTGATTAGTAAATCTCATTTGGTAGACATCTTCATTCTAAATATTTTTCTTTGCTTAAAAGAGATGGGAAATATTCAGGGAAGGAGAAAGGAGATCAAAGCATGGCTAAAATGTCACGCTGACTCCCTGGCGGTCTGAAGAGAAATTGGTAAGGGTACTTGATGGTTAGGCTTAGTCTTCTCAGAATATTTACTAACTACGCACCACATAATCAATGAAGGCACCTCACTATAACAGAAGATACTGCTGGAGGTAGCACAGATTCAGATTCTATATCCAGTGGTGATCAGTAGTTAACGAACAGGTTTGTGCTAGTTAGAAGAGGTTTCCCAGAAGCAGTGACAGTGGGAAACAAATGACCCTGATATGGAAAGTGAAAATTCCTAAAAATCTGAAAAGCAGAAGCAGTCTACAAACATGAGTGACTAGCTGGAGATGCAAGAACTGAGTTCCAAACAGGACAATAGGATAAAACTCAGCCAAAGTAAGAGGTCACTATCAACCTTAGACTGAAGGAGAGAGGTAAGTGGTACTGGAGCGGAGGAGTGAGTGGAAACTGGAGCGGTGGTTTGTCCTGGGAGAAGCATGGACCAAGAAGGACAAATCAGCGGCTAGACAGGTTTAAGGACAGAGGAAGAATAAATATCCTGTTTTCTCCAGCCCATTCTCATTTCTCAAGTGTTTCACATCCGTCACACTACACTGAGAACATGAAGTAAGAGCTGACTGAGGTCAGCTCTCTCCAGGAATGGAACAGGGAACATGTCCAGGAACGTGTCTGAACAAGGGCAGGCAAGCTAAGGCCTAGCCCAGCAGAGCTCAGGAGAACAGAGGCGTACGTGGAGACACGCTGCGTCAGCACAGGCCACAGTTTTCCAGGAAGAACGTTAGGACACTGTAGGAAGGGCGCACGATTTACAGAATAAGGCCAATAAGAAGGGTTGAACGCTAGCATGACTAAAGCTGGAATGGGAGGAGAGACAAAAGGGCAAGAAAAAAGATAGGCACCAAGCTCAGCAGGTCCCTTTCTTGGCTGTATCAAGGAGTTGGTCCTTATCTTTGGAACAATAAGAAATCACTTGGGGACTTAATCAGGCAATGGGGCATGATAATTTTTGTCAATGAGATCTTAAAGGTCACTAGCCTCTTCTTTCCTTCCAAAACAGTCACTTGTTGAATTGCAAAACAGATAGCATAAGAAGCATATTAATATTTGTGTGTCAGCATATGTGTAGCTTGCAGTGATAACAAAGACTTCTCAAGCTTTCTATTAGCATGAGTCAACAGCGGCATGAAATTTCTCTTGGCAGCTCCGAACGGGTAGTGTTCGACCCGTTATTACTGGGTAGTAGTAATACCTGGATTCATCACTCACCTCATTATCTTCTCAGTTGCTAACACTAATTTTTCCCCATCCATCTATCTTTACATGGTTATTTCATGAGGGAAGAGTTGTGGCAAGGGTAAGAAGTGCCGAAAGCAACATCAAGATTAGCATAAAAAGCAGCAGCTGGAAGAGAACAGGAACCTTTGCCCCATGGGGGCCACCTGCACTAAAGAAGGCATGGAAACAGCCCAGGCCTACAAATGCTGAAGAAGACAGGTGCTGGGGAATGAGCTACAAGAAGCTGGAGGCTACTAGCCCAGGGCTTTCATACATGCCTTTTCCAGACCATGAGCACAAGCTCACTTCCAGAATGCCTCCCCCATCCCTCCATTTCTATTAACTTTAAAAAATTAATCCAACAGGTTTGTTTTCTTGTGAACTAACCATCTAAAACACATTCACAATTCCATTCTCCAGTTCATAAAGTGATTACTGTGAAAGCATGGATGATATGAATTTGACCCTATTGCCTACATTAAAAAAAAAAAAAAAAGCAAAACAACAACAAAAAACCCATCACACCTGGGCATGGTGGCACACAGTTGTAATCCCAGTGCTGAGGGGCAAAGGCAACTAGATCCCTGGATCTCAATGTTCATTGGCCAACTCAGTGAGTTCCAGGCCAGTGAGAGATCCCACTTGGAAAAAAAAAATGGTGGACAGTCCCAGAATACTACTGGAGTTTGGCCTCTAGCCTCCATAAGCATGCACGCACGCATGCACACACACAGGTTTCCATACTATAATGATTCAGTTCTGCCAATGAGCTCTTAGGTAAAAATCCCTGGAAACAGCATCTAGAAAAGCATTTAGGGAGGAGATGCAGGAAAAGCACTTGCTGCAAAAGCAGCAAACTTGAGTTTGCCTAGAACCCCATAAAGGCAGATGTGACAACGTCTGCAACCCCGTCAGACAGACAGGGACAGAAGACCCCAGAAGCTCATGGCAGTTAGCTTCACCACATGCACCAGTGCTGAGAAAGGGGGGCAGGGGACCAAAGCACCCCAAGGTTGCCCTGCGCCTTGCGGCACATGCATGCCTGAGCTAGGCTGCCCTCATGTGCACCTCCCGACACAGCACAGCCACACACCACTTTGGCTGATGCCCATCGGTGGTCCGCCCGCCTTGGACCTCATCACTTTTCTTGTGAAACTGGTGAGTGAGCGCAACCGACACCTCACAGTCGTGAAACAACACTTCGGACTCAGGGCGAAGAGACAGCTGGGATCCTTGCTTACAGCACTGTAAAGGTTTAAAAACTCAAAGGCACATTAAACTGTGCAAGGAAGAGAGAGACAAGTGGAGCAGATTTGTAAAGCAGCTTCTTAGAAGGCTAAAGCAGGAGGACAACAAGCTTATGTCCAGCCTTAGGAAAAGCTTATCACAAAATAAAAACTTTAAGGGCAGGAGATAAGCTCAGTCATGAAGTATCTGTCTAGCATGTGTGACACCCTGGGTTGAATCCCAGGTGCAGGGGCACAGAAGCCAGTAACTTCCTTTCATTTTTCATATTTACCGCAATTCATATGACTAAAGTCACTAAATAAATTTTAACATTAAAAATGGACCTAAACGTTAAGATTGTATTTATATATAGGTTGTTTTCTAAGACCATCAAATGATTTAGCTGTCTGTCTTTAATGGTGTGAGAGTTAGTACTTAAATTTCCAATATATCCCAAAGTATCATATTTTATTTCCTAATGTTTTACATTGCCTCAGGAAGTAATTTGTCTTCTTAAAATTATTAAATACACAAATTTCAGCTTGCTGCTTGTAGACATCTTCATACCTGGTTCATAACCTAAAATCCTTTCTTGAAAACCACCTGTGACATGTGCTAGGATCTAAAACAATGACTCAAAATTAAAATTTTTACTAACCTTTGCTATAATATTAAAGATGTCAAACTTCATATCTTTGAAAACAAAATAAAAGAAACTGAAAATGCCAGCAGCAATAGCATATTATGAACAGCTCAAAGTGAAACCAAAATCTAATCAGACAAAACAATAATCTTTCTTATAAAGTCACGTATTTTAGCACAAACTCGAAAACTAGTTATTTCATTCCTTGGAGAAGCTACTTCAAATTGATTGAAAACGTAAACTTGAGATTGGGACGGAAATAATGACCAGGAAGAAAGAAAGAGGGAGAGAAAGATACAGACACAAAGACACACACACACACACACACACACACACAGAGAGAGAGAGAGAGAGAAAGAGAGAGAGAGAGAGAGAGAGAGGGAGGAGGGGAAGAGGGAGAGAGCACTATATCCACCTCCCCACCTTGAGCTGGAGAGGTGGCCAGTTGGATAAAGTGCTTGCAGTGTACGGATAAGAACTTGAGTGTTGGTTCCCAGCATCCATACAAATGCTGTGCTTAGCAAGCTGGGAAGGGGGCAGCTCACACCAGTAATCCCAGCACTTGGGGGCCAGAGGCAGGCAGCTCTCTGTGAGTTCAAGCCAGCCTGGTCTATATAGCAAGTTTTAGGCCAGCCAGGGCAACATAATGAGACCAAAAGTAACTTACAGAAGTGGTAGGCATGGCAGTGCTAATCTCTAACCCCAGGGCTTGGGGAGGAAGAGGGCAGGATGGGGCAGTGTCAGTTCTCTTTTGGCCTGCTAGCATAGGCAAAACACAAACTCCAGGTTCAATAAGATCCCTGCTCAAAACGTAAGGTCACAGAGAAAGATAGCACACTCACACACACACACTTTTTTTTTTCTGTTTGAACTATTTTTTTAATATAATTTATTTATTATAGTTTATTCACTTTGTATCCCAGCTGTAGCCCCCACCCTTGTCCCATCCCAGTCCTGCCCTCCTCCCTCAACTTTTAATACTCTATTCTACCAAATTTACAATCTCTAACAACTCTTGTGACTTTCTCATAATCAAGCTCTGTGAGTCATCCCATCCTCCTTTGCCAGTTTCTATTTCATTTCTATTTCCCACAAGTTAAAATTATTTTATTGCTTCCAAGAGAATTTTGTGCCACCCACTTTTAAATATAAGGAATCTCTGCAGTGAAAGGTAAAGAGCATCATTTTCATAGTCTTGTCTTCTTCAGAGTAGTTGCCGCACTCTGAGGTGGCTGTCTTCACTTCTCTGGCCTACCCAGTCTTTCAGCACACCACAATAGTCTCCAGGAACAGCAACTCCTTTTGTCTTGAACCATTTCTCTAGCATCACAAACAGGGCCTAGCACAAACCACTGCTGAGTACATAAATGCTGCTTCTGGAGGCCTTCAGAAGACTAACTCCTGGGGCTGGCCAATCGCTCCGGCAGAAGAGTGTCTGCCTTCAGCATGAGGAGTCTAAGTTAGATTTCCCAGAACCCCGCCCCTTGACATGTCAAACATGGTAGCACCAGGAAGGAGAAAAGACAGGTGGATTTCTGAGCCTGTTGGCCAGCCGATCTGACTGACTCAGGGAGCTCCAGGCTAGTGAGAGAGCTTGTGTGAAAAAAAAAACAAAACAAAGATTGATGGCATCTAAGGAACTGCAGAGAGTTCTGCCTTTTCCACATGGGCTCACACATGTACACCTGCGCACATACACAAAGCATGAGCCGATTCCATGAGTGAAACAATGCTGACACTGTGAAAGGAAAGCTGAACAGATTGCTTCTTCTGCAGTCTGCCATGAGCAGTTCCGGGTGATCTATTTATTACTGTGCTGTTCTGTTAACTGAAGAACAATAAGTGCTGGCTAACGACCAGCAGAAATCTAGGAATACAGAAATACCTGCAAAGGCATACTCATACACTCAATCTTAGATAAATGTAAAACCACAGATTTTACCGTCTTAATAGAACTCCTTTGTTTTTCTTCCCAAACACCACTGCTCAGCTCAAGTGTGCAATGAACATTTGCTTCTCTGTCATAGGATCCAAAAATGAGTAACCTGTAAAAAAAAAAAAAGACAGAACAGGCAGGATATTATACCAATTATATGCAATAAGTATTTCCTTTCTGATAATTATAAGGAGGAGTTATGCATTACTTTATTACTATTTTAGTGACAATAACAAAAAAAGAAACATTTGTTACACCCTCTAGTGGAAAAGCCAAGTAAGGCTCAAGTTAAAGGTTTCCTAGGCAGCTGGTTCCAGCAGCTGAGTTAAATAAACAGAAACATATACTCATGAGGGAAAACATTGGCCAACTATCTCTATGCTGTAGTAATCAAGACAGAGATTTTTAAAACTACTGTTGAATTTAAAACAAAAAACAATTTGCAGAATGCTGCAAACAGGTGTACTGTTTCTGTAAACGTAATATGCAGACGGGTACTGCCGCTGACCGTGAGCACACACTGAGCTGACCACTTAATGTGAGCCTCGTCAGATTATTGACTTTCCAAATCTGTTTCCACCTCTGAAAACTATAGAACAAAAAAACAGCATTACTTACTTTTCAGGAAGAACTATTTTTAAAATTAGAAGACAAAAACTAAAGTACTTATTAGTATAGTGCTAAAGAGTAAATGTTCAATGTTTATGATTTCTTCCTAAAAAAAAAGATGGATGAATATTTTGCCTGTCTGTGCACCTCGTGCATGCCTGGTGCCAAGAGGTTAACAGGTACCCTGGCAGGAGAGACACAGACAGCTGTCGGTGCTGGGATGCAGAAGGGCCCTCTGGAAAGAAGAGCCAGTACTCTCACCACTGGGCGGCATCTCCAGACTCTTTCCTGCTGAAAGCAACCATCACAGCATAACAAAACAGAACACTTAATCCATGCTGTATGTTCAGCTCTGTAAAGGACACCAGGTCTAAGTCTGAGATGACATAAAACTTTTCATCATTGGAGAAAAAAGGGGTAGTATCCATGTGTCCAACTTCCATATTTCCCGCCTTCATAACAGACCGTAACCTGCCAGTTTGTCTCTAGAGTAATCTGATGAATAGCTTTAATATTTAACAGCATATCAGCTGTTACTCTATTGCTATATCACTACATAAAAACCGCAAGTAGCAATGAAATTATGAAAGAAAAACAGAAGCATGCAACATGAAAATTTGAGAAAATTATGTTTGGAGACATCTGATCCCCAGATCACATCCTTATCTCACAGTCTGAGATCATATACTGAGAATCCTGAATAATTTATGAGTGGAGGGGAGAAAGTCCCTAGATTTAAACACTTAAAAATCTTTAAAAGGGCTTTAAACTTAGTGCCTAATAAACTATCACCAAAAAGAAGACAAGCCAAACACGTTAATTCTTAACTTTAAAATAACAAGAATTCTCATTCACTAGAGCTCTACTGCCACCACCTGCTCAGAGAGTGAACTGCCTCGGGCTTTCCCAGCGAGCAGGGAGCCCCAACTCCAGGCAGGTCTGCAAACATCCAGAAGCAGAGCTCTTAGAAATTCTGCCTAAAATAATAAGCTGTTTTACAGTTTTCAGAGTAATTTAAATTTGTTTTTAAAATAACACAACATATAAAAAATTAACTCGAAACAGTCTCATTATTAAATGTGAGATAAAAAAAAAAAATTCCACAAAACTCAGAAGAAAAAAATAAACAAATCTTATCCTAGACTAAGCTTTGCTCTACTATGATACAAAGTGAAAGCACCAAAAGAAAACTTAGATTTGCCTACCTGGTACAAGGTCCTGGGACACGTCCCAGCACAGAGATTAAAACAAAAAACAAAACACAACAAAAAAAACAAAACCCAAAACCTCAAGAGAATGGATTATTTTTATATTTCAAAGGGTATGTCACATGAGAAAATTCCCAGAATGGAGAAAATATTTTCAAATGTATTTGATAACTGCCAAGTATTTAGGAGATACAAAAAGTTAAAATGTAACAATAAAATATAAACTACACAATTTAAAAGTAGACAAAGGCTAGAGAGACTGATCAGAAATTAAGAGCACTTGCTGGCCTTGCAGGAGATCTGCGTTTGGTTCCCAACACCTACCCAGGCTCACAACTACTTGTAACTTCAAGTTCAAGGGCTCAAGAGCTCCCTGACCTCCATGGGCACTGCACCCACATGGCTGCCCTTGCTGTCAACCGCAAGAATACTACAAGCCCAAAGTCCTTCAAGTCCACTAGACTAGCTACAATCTTCAAAAAAGAACCTTTAAGGCAGCAAGAGACATCAGTGGCTTTATGGAGAAACTGGGATCTTCACACATTACTAGTAAGTTGTAAAATGGCACAGTCACTTTGGAGAATAGCTTCTCTGTTGCTTAGAAAGTTAAGACATGTCTTAGCAATTCTATTCCAAAGGAATATTATTTTGACACCAAGATGAAGCACTTACTAGAGCACTTTCCAATCTGGATGAAATATGAAAAGATGCTAAATCAAGGAAGCCAGTCACAAATGAACACACAACTCCACTCATGCTAAATTTTTAGAGAAGCAGCAGAATCGTTATAGGAGGACATTGCTCTGAACTGAGTTCCTTTAATGGACTCCAGAGGTACATTAAACATTAGTGCTACTAAACTAAAATGGAGTCACTCCTGTTAAATGTCAGACCAGACAGAAGGCTCCATGAGTAAGCTGCTTGCTACACAAGCATGACAACTTGCGTTTGGATTCCCATCACTCACAGAAAAAGTCAGGGGTCGTGTTGTGTACCTATATTACTAGTGCTGGGTGAGACAAGGAGAGAGGGTGGAACCTAGGGGCTCGCTGCCCCTCAGTGAGTCAAATGGAGTAATAGAGGAAGACACCCAATGACCGGCCTAACCCGCCCCACACGCTTTACACAACATCACATAATCAAATTGAAACTTTAAGAAAGCAAAGGAATGCCCAAACAGACCAATTTTTCTTGAAAACAGATTTCAGCCTACCTCTGTGAGCATAATCAGCAAACTCCTGCTTTAACCTTACCAAAGAGTGACCTGGAGCTGGAGAATTTGAGGGGAGGGGGTGTTAAAGAGCACTTGCTGCTCCTCCAGAGGATCCAAGTTCATCTTCCAGCACCCACAGCTCCAGGGAATCTAACACCCTCTTTGGGCCTCTATGGGGTACTCATTCTCTCTTTGTCTTTTCTCTCCCTTCTCTTTCCTTCCTTTCCTCCTCACAAATATATATTTAAAAAAAAAAACTTTAAAAAAAGTAACATGGTGTTAACGGATCAGCTTTTTTCAATGCTGTCATTTTGTTCCAATTTTATAAACCCCATTGCTCAGCTACTGTCCAGTGGGCAAGCTCATGCATTTATACAATTACAGTTCATGAACTGCGAACAGATGCTAACTGGATCTGTAACTAAATTTGACATTCTTCTGTTTTCTGACAAGTAGTTACTTAGAATTAGGAAAGGGTCAAACTAGAGGCAAATGAAGATTGACTGCATAAGACCATGAGAGTGTAACAGTGTACTAAGAAAGTTATAATGATGACATAAAATACAGTGAGAGGCTGAATGATAAGTTACATGCTATCTGGGTTATAGCTCAATAAAGTTGTTTTAAAGAAAACAAACAATGGCTAATTATAACAATAAATAATCACTTTTCTGAGAAAGGATCATAAGATGTGTCAAGTACTGAAAAGATGGGTTCCATTATAATATACTGAGGTAAGATAAACTTCAGTAAAATATAAAATGACATTTATCTGATATAAGACTATATTAAAAGTACAGAACAAAATAAATGCCACATGAAAATCATTAAAATATTAAAGGATATTACCATAAGGATTTAACAGCATTCTTAAAAATGAAACAAACAAACAAACAAACAAACAAACCATAAACGGTGCTATTTTTCCTAGTCTATAGTGTTGGGTATTCACAAACAAATGCAAAATAGAATTTTAACACATAAACCAGTTCCTCTTGTAAGTGAATGTTGAAATTCTATAAGAATAGGCTTCTACAAGTAACTAAACATTTTACCATAAATATGTACATAATGCTATCCAAAAAATAAATTGTTTGGTTTTTTCTTTTACATATTTTTGAAGATTAAATGGGCTTATGTTTATGTGCTCATTTATTTATTTTATAAACTTTACTATTAAAAAACACTTGCAAATAAATGAAAAAAAAAAAAAGAAGAAGAAGAAGCACATTTCCTTTCTATTAAACTTTCACCTGGAAACTGCTTCTCCGAATGTGTAAAACAAAAACCAGGCAATATAATTTTAAAAGACTTTACTCATATAATTAAACACTTTAAAAGCAAAATAAGGCAACTACTAGTTCTAGGAGTTTGTCAAGAGTGGTGGCATAGCTTGATTCTCTAAATCTCCCCCATAAAAGCACAAAATACAACCAGGAAACAAAGCAAACACAGCAATAGCTACAGCAAGCCAATGAGCACTTTATTTGAGAGCTGTGAAGGTCTCATAACACTGCAATGGATAAGAACTGGGTAAAAATAATGTGAAAAAATATGCTTGCAGACGATGGAAACCAACAAGCAGACAGAAGCCTGCTTTGACACAATTAATCTTAAAAAAATTGCTAGTCTTTGTTTTTCTAGTCTGTGGACATTATCCAACGTGACCCTAGTTCAGGGTCTACAGCTATAGAAAAATGGTGGTATACAGAAGAAATCTGAAGTTTTAAGAATATTAAGTGAAAGAAGACAGTGCCAAGCCAGCAGACAGAACTGATGAACACAGTACTTTCAAGACACCCTCAAGCTTGGATAATGCCAGGAGAATTGCAAATGACTCTAGATTCTAGTATGTTTTTGTATTTATATGATAAAGCAAGCCTATAACTATTTGAGATCTATTACCAGACTAACCAAATGTCATGAAATATAAAATAGGGGAAGAGCCAAGGAAAGGAACAATTTCTTGACGATAGACTAGAAGTGAACATATCAGGGGACCTGTGGTTTGCAAATTCTTATTTATGTGCATTACATTTACATATGGATGCTGTATCATGAGGCACTGTATCTTCAAGCTGTCAGTTAAGTTGCTTTTATCAGGTATTGTATTAGAACAAGAAAACTAATACAGAAAACTGGTACCAAGAAGTGGGTGTGTTGCTGTGAGTATATGGTTTGCAGGCCTTTGGGATTGCTTTAAAGAGGGAATGTGAGGAGTTTAAACACAGGTGAGAAAAGCCTTAGGATGCAATCAGCAGAGTTAAACGGGCCATTCTGATAGGAATCTGAAGTGCAGAATTCTCAGGAAAATGAAGACAGTAGAGGCCCAGATCATAAAATCTCACAAGGGAAACAAGAAATCTTCTCAGGGACTGGGCTACAGGCCATGTTCGTTACATTCTGGCAAAGACTGTGGCTGCATTCTGCCAATATCCTGAGAACTTGAGTGAGGTGGAATTAAAAAGTAATGGACTGTTTTGTTTGGCAGAGGAGAGGTCAAGACAGGAGAGCATTCAGACTGTGTCATGGTTATTATTATGTTTTGCACTCATCCACGTCTACAGTGAAAAGGAGCAAAAAGTAGAGTAGAAAGTTATAAAAGAAAACTGTGAGCAAATTTAAAGTTATAGACGAGGCAGGTTCAAAACCAGCGGTGACAAGCTATTATGAGCACATAGGAGAGAGGCACTGCCCTGTTTTCCCAGGTCAGACACAGAGGCAGTAGGAACTGTGGCCTGAGGGGCCAAGCCTCACCCAGCTCAATGCACTGGCAGCATCAGCCACATGGTATTGATTTTCAGAAATGAAAGCTGCATGATTAAGGTTATACAATTTTCACCATGGCTCCAGTGAGCTGCTGAGGCCAGGCAACGTGTGGCAGTTGGAGTATATGCAAAGAGGAAACTGCCGAAGGCTGTGAAGGGAAAGCCTCAGCTGTAATAAACGCTCTAGCTGAGAAGAGGTACAGGCAAGGAGTAAAGCTGGCCCAAGAAAGAAACCATATGTGCCATGGGCAGCAGACCTTGAGGGATGACGCCACCCAGGCCCTTTGGAGCCCACACAGAGTAAGGGATGATCCAGCTGACACAAGACACAGCCAACGTACAGTTAGCACCTGGGACTTGGAGAGGCTGTGTGGGCTTTTCACATCCCCCCCTTCTTGTAAGTGCTACACACATGTAAGCAGGTGGGTGCTTACACTTGGGAACATGCATGTGAAGGCCGGAGGATGGTTCAGGTGTTATCCTCTGCTGCTCTCCATCTTCTTTTTGAAACAGAATCTCTCAATGGACCTGAAGCTCAGTTTCAGCTGCACTGAGTAGCCACCAAGCACCCAGGGCCTGTTTGCCTGCACCCTGCAATGCTGGGGGGCGGGTTTATGCAGCCGTGCCCAGCTTTGAAGCGGATGCTGAGGATTAAAACTCAGGTCGTTTGGTTGCATGGCAATCACTCAGAAGAGACTTTGAACATCTAAACAATGTTGGAGTGTTAGAGGCTAGTGACTTTTGAAGTTGGACTGAACACATTTTACACTGAGATGACCAGGAGCCTACAGAGATCAGAGGTGCAAGACTATAGCCTAAAATGTGCTTGAACGTCATGTTGACAAGAAGTGGATCTGTGATTGTTAATGTTGACTGTTAGATTGGGCAGGATTTAGACTCACCATAGAAACAAACCTCTGGCCATATCTATGTGGAAGTGCCTAGGTTAGTTAGCTGGTATGGGAACGCTCGTCTTAAATATGGGTCACAGGAGAAGGGACCTGAGAGTCTACTCACCTCTGCTTCCCCCCTGTGCATGATGCGACTAGCAGCTTCACACTCTGGCCACATACACCCCTAACTCACCATGATGGACTGCCCCTCAAACCAAGAGCCACAGTACGCCCTGCCTTCCCCACGCTACTCCTGTCATTCTACACCACAGGAGCAGGAAAGGTAAGGAATAGAGACAGTAAGGAATTTTAGCTATTGAGGAAAACTAGAGGTCATGAGACTACAATTACAAGGAAACAGGGGAAAGGGAGGTGACTTGGAAACAGAATGCCAATGCCTGTGGATTTCTGTATGTGTACTATACTTTATATTGAAAAAAAAACTTTTAAACATGTATTTTTAGAACCCAATAAAACAACACCCTAAAAGCTGTGATAAAATACAGGCCTTAGAACAGAACAGAAGTGACTCAGTGAAGATCTGACCTGAATCAGCATCATCCACCTCCAGTGAGCGCAGACGGTGCTGAGCATCCTCTCAGCACAGCATCCTCTCAGCAAAACTTCCCGGCCCTGACTTCACTGACCATGCATCCATCCCACACCTGAGTCTTACACACAACCACATGATAAACCCCTCTTAGAACTCAGAGCCAGAATAATTTTCTCTTCAACATGTGTAATTTACCAGAAAATATGTGAATCTTAGGAAAATGATGACTACCTTGATTTAGTAATTTTATAATGTATGCATATTTTAAAGCATGCTACAAGATGAACATACTGTCAGTTAAAAAAATAAGCTAAATCTAAAAAAAAAAAAATAAACCAAGACTTACTCATTAAATTTTGTTTGGTGTGGGGAAGCTGGTCTCTATACAGTTGTTTTTGAGCTAATTTACTTTCTTAGAATATCTATGTGGCTAGCTTTGCGGCCCCTGAGGCCGGCTCCCTCCTCAGGCTTTGGCAGGCAGCAAGCACACACAGTGCATATGTGTCTGCAAGCAGAACACGCACACACATAAAAGCAGTCATGTCTAAAAATCACCTGCTTCATCGGGAAATACGCTCCCCAAATCTTTAACATATTAGTTTGATTTAAAAAAACTCTTCATAAGAGAACAAAACAAAACAAAACAGAAAAACAGGAAAAAAAAAACAAACAAACACAAGCATAAACACACCAAAAAAATCCCTTTATGCTCTAAAAACCAAAGCGAGTCCAGGACAGCCAGGGCTGTGTTCCATAGAGAAACCCTGTCTCAAAAACAAAAAAACAAAATAAGAACCTTCAAGCATGCTTTTAAATCTAAGATTATTTCAAATAATCAGCAAAAATTGTTTAAGAACTATGCACATACAGCTTTTTCATTTTTTTTCCAAATGAACAGTTGAAAAAAAAAAAAAGTCCCACTAGAGCAATGGTTGATCACAGATGAAGATCATATTCCATTTCATAGATTATGAATAAATTACTAGAAGCTTCAGGGATTTATTTGTTTCTTTGTTTATTGGCGTGTGTGTGTGTGTGTGTGTGTGTGTTTATGTGTGTAAGTACTAAAACCCCAGAAAATTTCAGCTCATCTCAGCAAGCCAATTCAGAACAACTTTATCTATGTTCAAATGCTCTACAGAAACGCTTTACCTTTCATTAAAATTTTTTAAATATTCTATTTACTACAAACTATTTTATATTATTAAGTAATTATGGTGAAAATAATCTTGAAAGGCATTAGGCCTTTATGTTATTTCCAAAATGTAAAATTAAAATTTTCTGGCCTTTTTAAAGGGGCTCTTTTATTGTTCTTCTCTTTTTACCCCTTCTAGTGTCACTCTGTTTCAGAGAAGATAAAAGACTATATGATTTTTATATTCAAAACATGAAATAACACTAAGAAAATTTCTTCAGTCACACACACACACACACACACACACACACACACACACACACATCAACCTAAATGGAAAATTCTATGTTTATATTAAATAAAAAGAATTCTATAGTAAGGACTAAAACAAGCTTTAGTAAGAATGGGAAAGGGGCAGACAGGTGACTCCATGGCTAAGAGAAACCACTCTTCTTGTGGAGGATCTGGGGTTAGTGCTCACGGTTATAGACATGGCAGCGTGCTGTCCATAACCACAGTTCCAGGGTCCAGAACCCTCTTCCGGCTTCTGCAGGCGACAGGCACACACAGTGTGCTTACATACATGCAGGCAAAACCCTCGTACATAGAATAAAAATAGATAAATCTTTTAAAAATAATAGGATGTATGTGATGGCTAATCCTGGCTGCCAACTGAATGGACGTGGGACAACTAAGACGCACACTTCTGTGTGGGTCGATAGCTGTTTCCTGGAGGGACTAGCCGAGGAGGGAAGAGGGTAGGTGCATCTTCCCATAGCAGCCCCTATATACACAAAGAGAGCCAAGGGAAAGCTAACCCTGCTTCTGCCTGTTGCATGTTCTGTTGGTGAGAGGCCCTTACTGCTCTCATCCCTTGCTGACCTCAGAGGCCAGGTTCCTTAGCCTCTGACAGACACTGAGAACCAGCAGCTCCAGGCACCCTCCAGCTCTTCAGCATCAGCCTCATAGACGGAGCAGCTACTGCGGTCTTAGAACCTCTAGTTTACAGCCAGCCATTGCTGTACTAACTAGCTCCTATTATGTATGCCAATTCTAAGTAAATATCCTTTGTATAGTATATTCACACTATCTGTTCTCTTCCTCTAGAGACTCCGAAGTAATACAAAACGGAAAGAATGCTTATGCTTCAGTGTGAAGCCAAAAATGCTAGAGAATAACATCTTATTTTTCCTTTATATAAACACTTTTACATAATCCTTAAATCATGAACAGTGACGTTTTATCACATGGCTAACTTCATCTGTGTGCACTAATAAAAGCAGTGCCTAGACAGTTATTTTGATAGTATGCCCATTTCAAACATGGAGCTGCCACCTACTTATTAAAAGTACTGGCTACTATCTCAAGCTTATACGGCTAACATCTGAACACTCATAAACTATTTTTCCCTTTAACTTAATATTGTATTCTCAAAAAATTCCAATCTAATTTTTGACAGGTGACACAGTCACAAAAACCAAATATAACACCATTTATAGTAAAAGTTTGAATATCACATTGACCCCGCCCATCATCATAAATCCAGTTCCCTCACTCTGCCCTGAATAGGTCTACTGGTTTCTTCTATAGATTCAGCAAGCAGTTCCTTATTAAAATATAGCATAATGCAAATATTCTAAATTGTGATGCATTTCTTTGTATCATTTCTTTCTTTTCTTTTTTAGATTTATTTATTTATTATGTATACAGTGTTCTGCCAGGATGTAGGCATATACACCAGAAGGGGCACCAGATCTCATTGCAGATGGTTATGAGCCACCATGCGGTTGCTGGAAATTGAACTCAGGACCTTTGGAACAACAGCCAGTGCTCTTAACCTCTCAGCCATCTCTCTAGCTGTATCATTTATTTCAATCATTTATTTATTCAATTCTACATAAACGACTACCCATACTTTCTCAATGCCTAACACAGCCTTTGATTCCTTACTTAGCAAGGCTTTAAGTGAGCATAGCTCAGGTGCAGCGGGACTGTGAATAAAGGACCAAAGAAGAGTCGATGGCCACCAGCTAACAGACTCATAATCAGTCCTTAGGCCCTTCTAGTAACATTCTGGCAGAAGAACTCATTTTTTCTCAACACCTAGCCTAGGACCTACTGTATCTGTTTTATTATACGCTATGGTTCCTTTTATGACATAATAGCGTATCTGCCCTCCTTTTTTCAATCAAAGATTCTTGTCAAGTCTTTTTTTTTGATAGAATGACTCATCATCCTCAGTTATCATAGGACTTAAGAAATAAGCTGGTGTACAAGCAGGACACTCATAGTTAGTATACAATCAGTATGCCCAGAATTACCTACTGGCAGAGACTCAAGCATATAAGGCACAAAACATAACTCCAGTACTCAAGCACTTACTTGTATTATGAGTTAGAAATATAAATTAAATGTGATAAGTAGGCAGTGGTATAGTCAGCGTCACAGGAATGTAGCCTAGGGACAGTGTACTGTACCAGAACGCTGAACAGACATTAAGGGGGCAGCTTTTGAGTGTTTCAGGACAGGCTAGTTTCAAGGAGCATAAGGGAGTATGGGCCAAGAAGGCGGAGGACAGGCAGTAAGGAGCTCGCCTTTTAAGATGTCTACGCAGAAAAGTGGCAGGATATAGTCTAAATCCAGGCAACTGCCTGTTTTATGTGGATTATTAATAGATTTTACATTTAGAGTGGTTAAAAATAATCAAAATACCATTTCATTACCTATAAAACTTACCTGAAAATGACAGAGGTCCAGGCCCAGGCCAAGCGCCTTCGCCTGTGCACTGCCTGTGTCTGGTCTGTACACAGTGGGCGGAGGGAGATGCGGCAGGCGCCAGGACAAACCACAGTGCCCGCAGTATTTTCTACCTGGCTCTTTGAGGAAAGCATGTCAAGCCCTCTCCTAAGAAGACCTGTGCAACTGTGAGCTAAGGGCTGAAAAGAAGGCAGGGAAAAAGAAGCCGGCTAAAAGGACACTCATAGATGAGGGGACGATCTGGATGCCATCCTGGGAGTAAAATAAAAGGGAAGCTACTGAGCATTAAGCAGGAGAGTGACAATTAGATCTGCATTTTAAAGGTCACTCTGGCTATTAATTTAGGCAAGAAATGAACACAACTTGGACTACGGTATTAAGATATTGAGGCCAGGAAAGACTACGTCCAAATGCACAGGTTTCAAAGTCTGATCTAGTCACTTCAGTGAGCATTTTTAATAATCACAATTCTCAAACCTCCTATGCTAGGAATATGTATTCCACAGGCAAAGTTAAGATAAAAATGTCAACACAGCACTATTTATCTAAAAACTTGGGAATTACTGAAAAATAAATGCTTCCAGGTGACTTTCTAAATGATTTATATTTTTGCAAACTGGAAAAGACTATTTGCATTAAATTTATGTTTAAAGTATTTATAGGTGAAATAATACAACATAAACTAATATAAAAGCAGAATAAACACAAATAGTCCTTAAGTTCACTTCTCTCACACGTTCTTGCCCACATGCAGTAAAAAGAAAACAAAGAACATACCTGCTACATTCTAGCAAGGTGACTTTAAGGCGGCCTTCAGTAAGTGCCCATTGCTGAATATGGATAAGTTCTTCATCGCCTTCAGACCCTTGCAAGGCTTGATATGGAAAAAACGGCTTAAACCTGATGAAAGTAAAGACAAGTCTCAATTTCTGAATAATATTCATAGCTTAGAGCATAATAAATACCTACCTGTTTAACAAAAGACTCCAAACATTTAATAATCCATTTGTTCTACAAACTGAAGCGTAGCACAACTGAAGGTAATGGTGCTTTCTTGGCCTAATCCAGGAGTTGTTGTTTTGTGGACACCCTTACTGAAAAACCCAGGACACTTAGCGTACACAGAAGGGAAACTCAGGGGCACTGAGGAGAAAGTTTGGATGGAGACAGATTCTTTAGGTCAGACAAGAAGCATCTTCTACTATACATGACTACAATTCATGACTACAAAATGACAGTGATTAGTACATAATGATGATGATAATAACAGACAGCAGCAAACAAACTACTGAAGATACTATTTGCTGGCAACAGGAATTGCTTTCTATGAGCTATCTTAATGCTCACGCTCCAGACTGGGTGCTGCTGTGCGCTGTCCCTCCTCAAACAGTGATGCTTTACACAGGCTACTAAAGATCTGATTCAACTTTCCACCACAGTGGCCCAACCAGAATTCAAGCTAGCCTGACTTTACCAACACCTGGACTGTCACAGTGCAGCCACTTGCGACTTACAGGAGCACTGTGTGGTCCTCACTAATAACCTTTTTCTCATGCAGATGCCTGTGCTGACTTGTAAAAAGAACAGAACTTTAACTTCAACTACAACTCATACTCCATGTTAAAGCAAGGACAAAAATATGAGAAAAACTGGGCTTGAAGCTCTGTGATTTTCAATCTACACTAGTCATGACATTTATCTGCCCAGAAAATTTTAAGGTTTAAAACAACAAAACAAAACAAAAAAGACTATCTGGGTGTAGTTATATTCATCTGTAATTCCAGCTACTGAAGAGGTTAAATGCTTCTTGATCACTCGAACCCAGGAGTTTAAAACCAGCCTAGGTAATAGCATTGAGTCCGAGAAAGATGCTGAGACTAAGATTCTCGGTTTCACACACAAAGGCCACCACAGTTTACCTTTCTAATCACACACCCTCTTAATAACAAGCTTTTTTGTCTAGGAAATCCAGAAGAACCGTGCACGTGACTTTAAACCTTTGGTTCCAACTGGAGGGTTATTTTCCTGGCTCCTTAAGGGAGCCAATTCTCAAGCTTCTTTTCTATTTGGCTTTAGATGTTATATCGTATTGAACTAAACACACTGGCTTCTTTCCTCTTTATCCAATGGTCATTTAAAATGCTGGCCATCTCCAGTGCCTATCCTGTTTTCCCTTCTGGATGTAAACTAAGCATCTTCCTTAGGGTCCTCTTTGTTGTTTAGCTTCTTTAGGTCTGTAGATTTCTGTATGTTTATCCTATATTATAATTCCACCCAGCAAGGGATTGAAGCAGATGCAGAGACTCACAGCCAAACTTTGGACAGAGTGCAGGGAGTCTTACGGAAGAAGGGGGGATATAGGAGAAACTGGAAGGGACAGGAGCCCTACAAGGAGACCAACAGAGCCAAAAGAGCTGTACCCAGGGGTCCTGCAGAGACTGATGCATCAACTAAAGACCATTCATAGAGAGGACCTAGACCCCCTGCTCAGATGTAGCCCATGGACAGTGCAGTCTCCATGAGGGTTTCCTAGTAAGGGAAGAAGAGACAGTCTCTGACATGGCCTCAGCTGCTTCCTCCTTGATCACTTCCCCCTGGTGTGCCCTAGCCAGCCCACAGAGGAAGAGCATCTAGCCATTCCTGATGGGACCTGAATGGCTAGGATCAGACAGTAGGGGAGGAGGACTTCCTCTATCAGTGGACTAGGGGAGGCGGGTAGGGGAGCAAGTAGGAGGGATGGTGGGACCAAGAGGAGATGAGGGAGGGATCTACAACCGGAATACAAAGTGAATCAATTGTAAATAATACTAATGGTGATGATGATGATGATGACGATGATGATGAAGAAAGGTAAAGTGCTTGCCATTTAAGCCTTGCACTCTCCAGTGTGGCCTCATATCACAACTGCCTGTGCCTCTCACAAGCCTGCCAGGTTGCGTCACCCATTCAGGGCTTCAGGACTGTTGAGCTGATTTATGAAAACTGAACTCCAAAAATAAAACACTTGGAGTAGTGTACTATGTTTTATTTTGAAGGGTGCTGATAGAGGAAGGAAAGTCCTGTTTTCCAGTAAATGTGAATAAAGGAAAATCTACTGAAGAAAACAGAAGTAGGAACACAGACAACAGCCTCCAGTCAGTCTCTCCAAAATAGTACACTAATTTGCTTTTAAAACTACAGACTCAGACACTTTCCAAATTATTCAAGACTTTAAGAAAAATCAGAAATATTTATCATATTAATACAATATTACATCTGAGAGCTTTCAACATATAAGCCTTATAGTTTCTAAAGAACATTTAAAAATCTATTAACTCTTAAAAATTACAAATATCATAATTCTCTAAAAGGTTCAGTATTAATACTCTAAGTTATTTAGCTAAATCACAGCTGCTCTAACAATTTTCTTGTCAAAACAATTCTCAAAGAAGCATGAGTTAAACAGAATGATATACAGTCTAATCTGAATTTATTACTGCCTACAGTGCTTTGCTAACAATGTTTATGAATAAAAATTCAAAGCAGAAAATGTATGTAACCCATTTAAGATGAACACACTGAACAGGAAAAAGCTGTCGTTCAGCCCGTCAGAAGAGTCTACACATTCACACTCCTAAGGACACTTGGTTTTCAAAACTGTTTAAGAACAAGCCTTTCCCTCCCCACGAGGAAGCCCAAAAGCAGCAAAGCAGGCTGTTTCTACTCTACCTTTACCTTCCCATCCTACCATCTGCTGCCAACTATCAATTCAAAAGTGTTAGTTTTCTCACTCAGGTTCACACAAAATTAGCCTTCTTTAACAAGCTACTTTCACTTCGGCCTACTGTAGAAAACTTAAATACTAGCCCTAGGAAGACTAGAATAAGAGAGATGGTGTAAGGAGATCATCTAACCTGCTCCCCAGTAAAATCTGTGAAAAAAATTTAAAAGAAAATAAAAAACAAAACAAAGTCTCTTAAAAGGTCCTAAAGGCATTGTAAATGAAGAAATATTTATTCAAAAAAACTATAAAAACTCAATAAGAAAGCCAAGTCTGATACTTGAACCAAGATGGCTCCCTTCCTCTCAGCATGCTCAGGGACACAGAGTGTGCTCCAGTCTTCTGTACCTCCAGGTGGACGGTTTGGTCTCTACAGGAAAGAGACTCAGTGCTTCTGGCCAATCCCCAGCTACCTGTTAGGAGGCTAAGTTCTAAGTTCTAGACAGTGCAGTAAAGAGGAGACAACTCTGCTCCTTGTCCTAACCTCATTGTGGGGTGCGGGGTCTGCCTTGGGTGCAGCACCCCGAGGAGACAACACTGAGAGGCCCTGATGGCCTGTTCCTGCAGTTACGGCTCCGTGGTGAAAACAGCCTGTTCCTGACAACTCAGTGCTCAGTTCCCATTGGCGTTTTCACCCAGAGAGAACTCACCAATGTTTCCTTTCCACCTCCACTTTCGGAACCTTGGCACAGAGGCTGTGCTAAGAGGACAGACAGAGTCAAAACTATCTCCAAATCTCTTCCTAACAAAGCCAACTTGTTGCACAATGGACTGTGGAGACTCATCCAAGATGCATGCTTTAAGGAGCACATGCCCTAAGGCTGCAGGCTCCTGTGCTTCCACAGCAGACCAGGATAGAAAAGAGCTGGAAGCATTTCTCCTTCAGTAGCAAACAAGTTATCAACCACTGACCAAAGAACCCACTGCTGCAGGAGCCACATTTTAATTTGATTAGTTTGTAAAACAACAATTTGTACTTCACAGCACTACCAGAAACTAGACTCCAACTCAGAAACTTAGCACTGAAAGGAGATGCATACTGTACTAGAATAATCAAGCAGGAACTAGAAAGCAGACGACTTGGCATTCTGGTAAACGCCTATAAACCCAGCACAAATCTTATGTCAAAGGTCAGCCTGGACTACAGGATAAGATACGTTTCAAAGATCACATGTGATAAAGAGAGTTGAAGGGCAAGAACTGAGAGAAAAAGAGCTTATTTAAGGGGTACAGAATGGGGAGCTGGGAGAGACTGAACCAAAAACCAAGCATGTATGAAGTAGACATTAAAAAGCCCCTGTCTCTATCTCCCCCTTCTTTCATAAGCTTCCCTGCACTCTGCCCAAAGTTTGGCTAGAATCTCAGGCTCTGCTTCGATACCTCTATCAGAAGAGTCTTTCAGAGGCTCTCTATGGTAGGCTCCTGTCCTGTTCCCTGACTTCTCCTGCTTCCGATATCTATTTGTCCTTATAAATGAGGATTGAGTATCTTTCCTAGGGTCTTCCTTCTGTTTAGCTTCTTTAGGAGTAAAGATTTTAGTATGTTTATCCTATATTACATGTCTAATATCCACTTAATAAGTGAATATATACCATGTGTGTCTTTCTGCTTCTGGGATACCTCACTCAGGATGATCTTTTCTAGTTCCCACCATTTGCTTGCAAATTTCATGATTTCCTTGTTTTTAATTACTGAGTAGTATTTCATTGTGTAGATGTACCACAGTTTCTTTATCCATTCCTCTGTTAAGGGGCATCTGGGTTGTCTCCAGATTCTGGCTAGTATGAATAAAGCTGCTATGAACATGGTTGAGCTGATGTCATTGTTGTATACTTGAGCATATTTTGGATATATGCTTAGGAGTGGTATAGCTGAATCTTGAGGTAGCACTATTTCTAATTTTCTGAGAAAGCGCCAGATTGATTTCCAAAGTGGTTGTACAAGTTTGCACTCCCACCTGCAGTGGAGGAGGGTTCCCCTTTCTCCACAACCTCTCCAGCATGTGTTGTAACTTGAGTTTTTTATCTTAGCCATTCTAAAAGACCAAGAGGGGACAGGAGTTCCAAAACGAGACCAACAAAGCCAAAAAAAAGGTGGAGGGGGGTGCTAAAAAGACGATACCCCAACCAAGGACACTGCATGGAGAGGACCTAAAACCCTGGCTCAGATATAGCTCATAGACTCAGTATCCAAGTGGGGTCCCTAGTAAGAGGAGCAGGTGCTGTCTCTGGCATGAACTCAGTGGCTGACTGTCTGATCACCTCTCCCAGAGGGAGGCGGCCTTTCCAGGCCACAGAGGAAGACAAAACAACCAGTCCTGATGAGACCTGGTAGGCTAGGGTCAGAAAGAAGGGGAGGAGGACCTCCCCTAGTAGGGGCATAGGGGGAGAAGAGGGAGGGCGGGATTGGGGGGGAGATGAGGAAGAGACCACAGCTAGGATACAAATTGAATAAATTGGACTAAATGATAATGATTTAAAAATAAATATATTATATGGTAATGTACAGTTTTATAAAAATATACTTCCAAACAAAGTTGTGAATGACAAAAAAAAAAAAAAAATCCTGTCTCAAAAACAAAGCAGTTACAAGTACTAGGGAAGGGGAAACCAATACCCAAGAATCACTATGATGTATTAACCTGAAATTTATAGTTTCCACCAAAAATAAAATTACGAAACGTGGAAACAAAGAGGAAAATATGATCCACGCAGCATGAAAATGAAAATACTAATAAAAAACTGTTTGTGAGAGTGAACAGACTATGGATGTCATATTGTAAAGTAATGATGTAATGTATTGAAAAAAGACAAAGGGATAGTAAGAAAAGGTATTAGTTAGGTCATCTATTTTATACAGTTGGACAGTAAGAAACTTCAGAGTTGAAAACAAAACTAGTTGTTATATTACTCAGGAAAACAGAAGCAACACTCTAAGGGTCCAGCTACCATTTACAATGTATTCTAACTTACTCTCTACGTTATTTCTAAGAGATAGATATATATTAGCACTCATTGTATAGATAAGGAAGTGAGACACAAACAGGTTGAGTAAGTTGCTCAACTAGAATGTGTTAGAGACAAGATCTAGAAGTTTAGCTTTAGAACCTAGTTCCTTAACTATACCACTTACCAGCTGTTCAAAAGAGAAACAGTTACAAATGGCCACTCCTAAACAGTGACACTTAGCACAGCCAAATAGGCTTTAGAGTGGTAACTTGGTGATTAAAAAAAAAAATAAAATAAAAATTCTTTCTGTTTAGGCCCAATGGTAAAAGTAAGTCCTAGGTTAAATTCTCAGCACCTAACTAAATCTTTCTGTTCTGTTTGTTTTTAATTTTTATGCATTAACTAAGTTCAAGAGAGAGAGGACCAAATGCTAGGGGATGAGAAACTGCTGGGATAGACTCAGGTAGAAAATGGCCATTCTCTATTAATCTGAAAAGACACACAGCAACCCTAGCCCAAGTAGAAACTGCTGGGATAGACTCAGGTAGAAAATGGCCATTCTCTATTAATCTGAAAAGACACACAGCAACCCTAGCCCAAGTAGAAACTGCTGGGATAGACTCAGGTAGAAAATGGCCATTCTCTATTAATCTGAAAAGACACACAGCAACCCTAGCCCAAGTAGTGGCTAACAGAAATGTACGCAATGTTCCTAAGAGATGTGTGTCAGACTATTCAAAACAATACTAAGCAATTGTCCATCATCATTCCATTGAGGCATATTTGCAGAGGAATAGTCTACAGAAAATAAAATGAACAAATTATAGCTATATGCATAACCACTTAAAGCTAGACCGAGGGGGGCGGGCAGGGAGAGGGGAGAAAGAGGAAGAAAGTGAGGGAGAGGGAGAGAGCACGTTTCAATACAGAACAAATGGTATTGAGAAGCTGAAGTCAGACAGTAGCTACTTTAGGCCAAGAAGGATGACTACATGGCATATAACAGACATCTTTGTTGTGAATGTTTCTCTCTGTGTATGTGCAGGTGTGCATGTGTGTGGACACCAGGGTCATCCTTGGGTGTCATCCTCAGGAAGGTCATCCACCTCCTTTGAGAGTGTCTCCCAGCGCCTTGATGCTTACCAACTGTGCTTCCTGGGCTGGCCAGCAAGGCCCACCTTCCCCAGCACTGAGCTGACAAGTACACTGTCAGGACCAGCATTTTTATGTGTGTTTAGGGGACTGAATTCAGGTCTTCATTCTGGCTTTATGGCTGCTCATCTTGTCGAGGTTCTGAGCTAAACTGTCACAAGCACAAACTTTAATGTAATGAGTTAAGTCTTCAATTAGTTTAAAACCAAGAAACAAGTTTTATTTTTAAATGTGTTACTTCAGTACATTAAGTATATATTAAAATGTATAATTAAAATTTTATACCTACAGAAGACGCTACACCTTCTCATATACGGATAACAACATCTTTTGTAACTTCTAAAACATGTTTTTACTTTAAGATATCTTTTCAAATTGTTCTGAAGAACACCCTGAATGCCAGCTGGTGACATCTCCGTCACATGGCAGCAGTAACACTGTATGCAAACACTGTGATCTTTAGAGAAGGGTTTACTACACAGCCAGTGTAAAAATGCGCTACTCAGCCTCAGTCAGCTTGTGTGTTCTCTCCTGGATGATAATTTTACTAGAGTTTTCAGCCAGTAAAAGGCAAACTACCACTTAGAGCTAGTTTTAAAAGGACACAACCCTTCAACGCAGAGCAAGAACTCGACCTCTAGATATATGCAGGCAAAGGCAAGCAGAGAACTTGTCCAGGAGGCAAAGCATTGTGAGAATGCCAAATTTAAAGCAATACAAACAGAGGCTCTCCACTGCATTACAGAACAAAGCATGATTTCTGAAAGGTTTTCCATCTCCCATTTCTTGTTCCAAAGTGAAGAGCTGTGTTCTTTAACTGTGAGAAGATGAAGACTTTTCTTAATGCAAGGCATCATATGTGTTATCTGATAAACAAGGAATTCTTCAAGAGTCTATGTCACCTCAGAAGTACTGCTCAACACCCTTTAGAAGTTCCATCTTTGTAATGGGCACATGCTGTCTTCTACAGCCATATGCTGGCGTCTCAGAGCATGACTGTAAGACGATAACCAAGAATAACATGAACGCTGTCAGTCAACAAACAGGAGAGATTTAAACCTTAAACATTATCTGGGTTAACCTCCTCTTCTGCAGGGAAGCAAAGGCAAACTGCCTAAGTAAGTAACTTATCACAACTATTATCACAACAATTGAGCCTGGCGCAGCTCTTACCCAGCTAGCATTATATGGGAGCTGTTCTGGGAGCTCTGCCTACATTATTAACTTCGCTAACTCTTAAACCCATAAGTAATTGCATTTCTTCTTTTTATTTTTTAACTGGCTAAAAACATTGCATGTATTATGTGTAACATTCAATTCAACCAGTATGATGAAAATAACAAAAACATTTCCAAAAACTTATTCTACAGAACACTGCTTGAAAAGATGAATGTACAAACACCCTACAATGTAAAGTAGAAAATTAGAAACTAAAGACAACAGAGATACAACCAAGTCCAAGAGCAGAGGTGCATGCACACTGAAGGCCAGGGTTCCTTTCCACATAAAGCTGTATCTGAGCCTACCAACCTGATGATCTTGCCCACGTTAGGTGGACAGTGTTACTCTTACTCTGAATAGCATTGGCAAAAGCTAAGTTAGACTAGGGTGCTAACAAAATAATATGTAATCTATTCTTCGGGCAGGCATCTGGGAAATAGAGAGTAAGAATCAAGAAGGAACAAAGAGGAGAAAACTTAGCTATCACTCAGCTATCTCTCATTGGGATTAATGACTTCATGTCAGCTTCGTGTGAAAGAATAGTTCTCTGCTTGTAGCTGGCCCTTATGCCCTGTGCATGCAATTCCATATCCATTTGAATGTCCACAACTTCTAGCTTTGTCTTCCCTCTGAATTCCTTCTCTTAGATTTTCTATGATTCCCCCATGACCTTCCTGGCTTGTTGTTTTGAACAAGGCAATTTAAAGTAGTGCTGTTTACTTGGTTTTAGACTTTATACTTACTTACTTAGGTTTGAGACCTTTTAAAGGCAAGCTACTTCAGCTTTTGAGAGCCCTGTTTCTTCATTTGTAGAAGATAGCAGTAGCATTCATCTTGTACAAGCGTTTCAGGAATTATATGAGCAGCTTCTCAAAAAGCATGTGACACAGTGATATGCTCTAGAAATAGGTTATAGCAAACTTTCTATGTACTTACATTAAGGCTGGTCTATAGACATGTCACAGAGGAAACATCCTCCTCATTCACAACGAAGCATTTCAGAACCTCACCATTTACTCAGAGTTTACATTCATGGCTAGTTCTCTTCCCTCAGCTTTAGATTTCAGATGGCCCTGATTTCAGCAGCCATAACTGACTGTTTTAAAACTGTACTTTGCACAGTCTGTATCAACTAGCAACTGTAAGAAAAGAAATCAGCAATAGCCAGTATGCCTCCCATTTTAGTATTCCTACCCATTAAATTTTATAACCACATTAAAAATTCTTAAGGAAATGCAGAGAGTGCTATTTCATTCATGGACTTCCCTGGTATGTACTATTGATGACCAAGTCTACCCTTCAGGACATTATTTCATTTCTGTACATCTATGGAGAAAAAGATACTCCTAAGTAGCTATGATACTAAGAACAAAAATAACAATCACACCTATATTCTCTACCTGAGAGTAGTTATAGTTTTCAAACTTTTAATTCTTCATAAATATAATCAAGACTGTGTTGAGTCTTGGGGATGTAGCTCACTGGTAGATGCTTAGCTAGCATGGACAAGGCCCTGGGTTCCATTCCCAGGTACAAACACAGAAAGCAATAAATCAATCTAGGGCTGGCAAGACAGCTTACCAAGTAAAGGCACATGCTGCTAAGCTTGACAACCTAAGTTCAGTCTCTGGGACCCACAGGAGAAGAACTCCTGTGGGTAGTTCTCTGACCTGCCTCCATATGGGGAGCCCTGTATACATGTGTCCCTGTAAACGTCTATCATTTTCAGCTTTCACAAAGCAACAAAGTTGGCAAATCTGCACTTCTATTCCTTTAACCATGTCCCTCTAGCACATATCTAGGAATAAGAGAATACTGGAATGTTGAGGGGACTCTTGAGAGGGTATAAATGTTAGACCCCTGAGAGAAGGAGAGGCTGCTGCTCTCCCTTCTGTTGCTTCCCCTGCTCCTGTGGCTGCTCCTGCTTGCTGTTTGTTGCTGGTTGCTGGTTGGAGACATCCTGACAATGAAGATCAAATTGGCCCCATGGGTCTTAATGCCCCTAACCAGCAGGAAATCGTCTAATGGTACCCACGCCCCCTTTCCCCTCTAACCTTTCTCTCCTACCTAGTGTTGGGGTTAGGAAGGGATAAGGGTGGAGAAGGTGGTAGATAAAAGAATCCAATAAATATCCGAAAGCACAGATACACAAATCAATGTGTGGAACTTTAGTTTTCTATAGGTGGAGGCTAAAGATGAGACACTCAAATATGCTGCTGTTTGTCATTACACAATAAATGGCACAGTCAAAACTGCAGCAGACCCACTCTTATTCCTGTATATCTTGACTATCAACATGACCAGCAGTACTAAACAGCATTAAAAATAATGTCTATGTCCAATATTCACCAAAGGTGACTATGAAAGGAACAGACAAGAATAGTAGTTCCTTTAGTGAAAAACATCCAGTTAAACTAGTGGTTTGCAAATACTTTGCTCTTGGGATCCTGTTAGGTGTTCTTCAATTTTGAGGATTTCCAAAGGGCTGCTGTTTATGGGAATGGCATCCACTAATATTACCCACAAGAAATTAAGCTTACAGTCCATCAGCCATCAGAGCATGACATCACAATATAACCTGTGACTTCTTGAAAACTCCACTGTAGATTTGGATATCGTCTCTCTGCCTTTTAGTTTGGCTAAGGGTTTGTCTGTTGCTTATCTGAAAGAACCAGCTCTTGGTTTCATTGATCCTTTGTATTGTTCTCTTTGCTTCTAATTTATTGATTTCAGCCCTCAGTTTAATTATTTCCAGCCACCTACTCCTCTTCTGTCTGTTCAACAAATGGTGCTGGTCTAACTATATGTACATGTAGAAAAATACAAATAGATCCGTATTTATCACCCTGCACAAAACGCAGTTTAAGTGGATCAAAGACCTCAACATAAAACCAGATACATTAAATCTGTTAGAAGAAAAAGTGGCTTGGAAGGGGTCAGGGAGGAGATGAGGGAGGGAGGGTGGGGTTGGGAGGGAAAAAGGGAAGGGGCTACGGCTGGGATACAAAGTGAATGACCTGTGATTAATATAAAAATAAAATAAAATAAAAATAATAAAAAGAAAAAGTGGGGAAGAGCCTTGAACTCATTGGCACAGGAGACAACTTCCTGAACAGAACATCAACAGCACAGGCTCTAAGAGCAACAATTAATAAATGGGACCTCATGAAACTGAAAAGCTTCTGCAAAGCAAAGGACACTGCCAAAAGAACAAAATGAGAGCCTACAGACTGGGAAAAAAATCTTCACCAACCCTAAACCTGACAAAGGGCTAATATCCAAACTATATAAAGAACTCAAGAAAGTAAATACCAATGAACCAAACAATCCAATTAAAACATGTGATACAGAGCTAAGCACAGAATTTTCAACAGAGGAATACTGAATGGCCAGGAAGCACTTAAAGAAATGTTCAATGTCTTTAGTCATCAGGGAAATGCAAATCAAAATGACTCTGAGATTCCATCTTACACCCATCAGAATGGCTGAGATCAAAAACTCAAGTGACAATACATGCTGGAGAGGATACGGAGAAAGGGGAACCCTCCTCCATTGCTGGTGGGAGTGCAAACTTATACAACCACTTTGGAAATAAATCTGGTGCTTTTTCAGAAAATTGAGAATAGTACTACCTCAAGACTCGGCGGTTGTGGGTATAAACATGTTTTTGTTTTTGGTCCCAGGTGTGGGATGTGGGACTGATTCAGATGGTCCACAGCAGCAGACTATTTGCCTCATGCAGGCTCTGGGAGGAGCTCTTTGCCAGGTGCAGATAGTTTAAGAGAATAAATACAAGAGCCCAGAGAGCCAGGATCAGAAAAAAAGACTAATGCTGTTCCTGCTTCCACCTTGCTGCTCCTAATCGCTGTTGTGAGACAAGAAGTTGGAGATCTCCTAAAATGAGGATTGGACTGGCTCCAGGGAACCGATGATCCTAACCAGCAGTAAGTAGCTAAGAAAGAACTGCACCCCTTCTCCCATGAACACTTTCTCTCTCCTACCTGGTGTTGGGGTGTTGGAAGGGATCGGGTTGGAACAGGGAAAAAAAGATAAAAGAAACAAAAGCATAAAAAAAAAGTATGCCAACACTCAGCTATACCACTTCTAGGCATATACTCAAAAGATGTTCCACCATACAACAAGGACATTTGCTCAACTATGTTCATAGAAGCTTTATTCATAATAGCCAGAAACTGGAAACAACTCAGACATTGCTTACGTGAAGAATAGATACAGAAATTGAGGTACATTTATACAATGGAATACTACTCAGTTATTAAAAACATGAAATTTGCAGGCCAATAGATGGCTCTAGAAAGGATCCTCCTGAGTGAGATAACCCAGAAAGACATGCTACATGGTATGTACTCACTTATAAGTAGGTATTAGGCATATATAACAGGACAGCCATACTAAAATCTACAGATCCAAAGTAACTAAGTAACAAGGAGGGCCCAAGGGAAGTCCTCCTTGAATCTCACTCAGATGGGGAAATAGAATGGGCAGCAGAAGAAGATGGAGAGAGAGAACTGGGTAGGAGAGGGTGTAGGGAGGAAAACAAAGATGGGAGATCAGATGTGGAGAGAATGGGGATGGAAGGTTTAGGGCTTGAAGAGAAAAGGCACATGGAGAGTGGGGGCATCTCTGAAACACGCTGGAGAGCTGCAACATGGGAGGCTTCAGGGAGGATATGGGGATGACTCTGAGTCTCCTAGCAGCAGGGGACATGAAGCCTGAGAACTCCACCTTCTATCCAGACAGGTCTTATAGTGGTGGGAGGGGAACACCAATGCACCTGCAAAACCTTCAACCCAAAATTTACCCTGCCTACAAGATATACAGAGATAAAGATAAAGCCAAGACCAACCTGAGAACCACCCCATGGGAGAGAACCAACCCCTGACACCATTAATGATACTCTGCTGTGTTTACAGACAAGAGCCTGGCATAACCATCCTCTGAGAGGCCCCACCCAGCAGCTGATCAAATCAGATGCTGAAACTAACAGCCAAGTGTTGAAAATTGGTCTGATTTGTGTTACTGGTCCTCAAGATCTGGTTACACCTATTCTTGATTTGTAAATCTGCCTAAGACATATCTGATTGGTTGATTAAACAGCTTATACCTGGGCAGAATGGAGTAGGCACGATTAAGGTTCCCAGGCTCTCTTGGGTTCAAGAGAGAATCACAGGGCAGACAGTTGGGAAGAGAGGAGGAAGGAGGACGGCATGATGGGTTAGCATGGAGAAGGGGAAGGAAAAAAGACCCCGATAATGGCATGAAAAGGCCCAGACAAAGAACATAAGCAAGTACCATGAGATTATGGATGGAAGGTAGACCAGATGAGGCGGATTAAGGTGGATGGCATTGGATAGGGGCTGAAAGATGGATGGTGATGTTAGTAAGCCAGTGTAAGGAAAATACTGTCAGGCCCAAGGTAAATAAGGCAATTATAAATGTAACAGGTGTCTGTGTCTTATTATTTGTGATAGCGGGTTAAATAATACGACTGTGATAATCTTAGGGCTAATAATAACCATTATATAGCCCAACACATTTTTTAAACTTACAACAACGGCCACATTAGGTGGAGCTCAGGAAATCCTGTGGAAGAGTTGGGGGGAGGTAGAAGGACCCCAAGGCGACAATGCCACAAGAAGACCAACAGAGTTAATAAACCTGGGACCATGGGGGCTTATGGAGCCAGCAGAGCCAACCGAAGAGCATACATGGACTGTACCTGGGCCCCCTACACCTCTGTGAGTAATGGACAGCTTGATCTTCATGTGGACCCCCTAGTAAGATGAACAGGTGCTGTCTATGACATGGACTCTGTTGCCTGTTTTTCGATTGCTTCTCCCTGGTAGAGCCATGCCTGGCCTCAGTGGATGAGGATGAACGCAGGCCTGATGTGACTGGATGTGCTGTGGGAGGTTGGGGAGCTCCCCTTTTCTGGGGTGAAGGGGAGGGGGAATACAGGAAAGAGGGTGGGAGGACGGAACCAGGAGAAGAGGTGGGAGGGAGCTATGATCAGGATGTAAAGAGAACATATAATTCTAAAAAGGAAAAAGGAGACTTGACTGTAGGACTAAACAAGAACGGCAAGTTGAGCTCTGTATTACTGAGTACTGTCTTGGCTTGGTAGGCCTTCTTAATGGTCTAAGGGAGCATCCAAAGGGTGCTTCAACTACATTTTGAAGAGTTAACACTATAACTCTTGACTGTGTTAAAGTTTATGTCTAGGCACACACCCCTGTGGAGGCCAGAGGTCAATGTTAGATGTTTTCTTCTATCATACCTAACATTATCAATTTTTTTTTAATCTTTTAATTTTCTGTTATGTGTTTGGGTATTTTGTCTGCATGTCTGTCTATGTATCATGTGCATACCTGGTACATGCGGAAGTCAGAAGAAGGCCTGGATCAGATCCCCTGGAGCTAGCGTTACAGTCAGCTGTGAGCCACTATGTGGATGCTGGGATCAAACCCAGGTCCTCTGGGAAACAGCCAGTGCTTTTAACTGCTGAGCCATTTTTCTAGCTCCTCCACCTTTTATCTAGAAACAGTCTCTCACAGATCTGGAACTCACTGATTCAGTACAGTTGGCCAGCCAATGAGCTGTAAGGATCCATCCATCTTTTTCTGGGTCCTGACTACACATCCCATGACTCAGAGCTGGAACTGCAGGTACTTGAATACCACGCTCAGCATTTTCCTGGGTGCTGGGGACCCACCAGGTCCTCATGCTTGCACTAAACAGGTCCTTTTACCTAGTTACAGTTTTTCTATACTAGAGTAAAAACAGACTTCAGAAAAGGGACTATTTTGATTTTGTCCCTTTACCACAAATTATGTCTGGACTGCACAGTAACCTTGGTAAGGCAACAATTATACTACAACTCACAGACCCAAAAAAGTGACTAGGAGGACCCAGGGGAAGATGCTTAATTCCCACTGAGAAGACAGAGGACGTGATTGAAGAGAGGGAGCACAGAGAAAAATGAGAGTCTATATCAGACCTGGGGAGAGAAGGGCAGGAAGTCAGAGGGCTTGCAGAGAGAAGAAAAACCTTGGGCAGGGACTTCTCTGTGCCCTACTACAGGACAGGCTCCTGGGAGGATATGAGGGTGAGTCTAGCTGAGATTCCTAGTAACAGGGGTCATGCAGACTGAAGAGGACACCCTTTAACTAGACACAACTCCTAGTGGAGGGAGGGGAACACCAACCCACCCAGAAAAATTTCATCCCAAAATTTACCCTGCCTGCAAGATGTGCTGGACAAAAATAGAGCAGAGGTTGAGGGAACGTACAACCAGTAACTGGCCCAACCCGAAACTTACCCCCACGGGAGAGAGCCAGCTCCTGACACTATGAACTGCTCTGCTATCACACAGGAGCCTAGCAGAGCTGTCCTCTGAGTGGATCTACCCAGCACTCGATGGGAAACAGATGCAGAGACCCACAACCAAACATTGGATGGAGCACAGGGAGTCTTGTGGAAGAGTGGCCAGTGGTGGGGTTGGACAGAAGGACCCAGAAGGGACAGGAGCTCCACAAGAAGAGCAACAGAGCCAACTAACCAGGGCCCAGGGGAGCCTGTGGAGACTGAAGCACCAGCCAAGGACCATGCCTGGACTGGACCTAGGCCCCCTACACAGATGTAGCCGATGGGCAGCTCAGTCCTAATATAAGGGGAATGGGGGTTGACCCTGACATGACTCTGTTGCCTGCTTTTAGATCCTCTTCCCCTGGAGGGGCTACCTTGCCATGCCACAGGGGAAGAGGATGCGCTCAGTTCTGATGCAACTTGAAATTCTGGGGTGGATGGGTAGGGGGGGACTCCCCTTCTCTGAGGAGTAGGGGAGTGGGAATACAGGAAACAGGAAGGGAGGGTGGAACCAGGAGAAGGGGGAGGGCTATGAATATGGTATAAAATGAATAAATAAAAATTAAAGTTAAAAAAGAAAAACAATAATTGAATAAACTGAATTCTTGTGGAATGGGGGAGAGAACAGCCTAAGGTAAAATTATCACCTCCCAACTGTGGAAAAGGCAAGGACCATAAAGTATAAGTATGACAGTTTAGTCTGGGCACATCAAGGCAGAGAACAAGCCATACTGTACATAGGAAGGCAGAGATCTGAACAGAGCACAGAGGAGAAAAATTATACTTGAAGATTATAAATGCCCATTTTTTAAAATTATTCTCACTCAAGTAAGAGCAAAATATTTTCTGAAGTATAACTGATTTTAATATTTCCTATATCTCTGTTTATAATAATCACATTCAAGTTGTAACTAATTAAGCAGTACCTGTAAGATTAACAACTCTCCTATGTGTGCTTTGAAAAATCTACATGAAGTCTATTCTATAAGAGAAGATTCAGCCTACAAAACAGGGAAACAATTGCTAAGTCATATATTCATGTAATTCTTTTCCTCTTTTAACCTTAAAAACTAGATTTTCATTTATATGGTCTCAAAAACTATAAGCAGCATGATATGTCCTTGGAGAAACTAAACCAAGAGATCAACAGTAACACAGAGAAAGACACAAATGCGTCTGTCTGTAACCCTACTATGTCAGGGCCAGAGGCCAAGTTACTTTCAAGAAAAACCTCAAGAGCACAGATACTTCTTGAGCTCCAACAATTACTACCAGAGTCTGGTTCAATAAATTCTCATTGACTTCCAAGACTCTCAGAATTGACTCTAAATCCTAACTCTGAAATTATTAAAAAGTTCAAGTTCTGAGTCACTTAATCTGCTGTTTTGTTTATTTGGATTTTAAAGTGGTACTTTGGTATTTTTAGTAAGTACTGCACTTTTTAAAAGACTATAACATAGATATAAAACACTCAGTGGAGCTTATTACAAATTAAGATTATCAAAATTTTACTCTTTATTCATCCCCAATATCTGAATTAAATTTAATTTATTTGACTTACTACACTAGCATTAGTAAACAAAGGAAAATATTTTACTGCCACTATTTAGCTTAATTCTTGCCATGTCAAAAGTTTGCTATTATGGCCTGCTTAAAAACCAGAAAGATGCCAGGCAGCGGTGCTACACACCTTTAATCCCAGCACTTGGGAAGGCAGAAACAGGTAGATCTCTGAGTTCAAGGCCAGCCTGATCTACAGAGTTCCAGGATAGCAGAGCTACACACAGAGAAACCCTGTCTTGAAAAACCAATAAATAGATTGATAGATAGATATTTTACAGAAAAAAATGTATCTATTAGTAATAATAGTAAGAACAAAACATTTTCAGTGCCTTCTAAAAACAATTCTCATACAGCCATGAGAATACCTTACTCAACCAAATTACAGAGAACTGAAAGACCTGAAAGATTTACTTACATTACCAAATGACTAAGGGAGTAAGACTATATGTAGTCAGAACTATAATCACCCTTCATATGAGTGTTACTGTACCTAATAAGTATAAAAAACTAGTATGGGGAATGGAAGAGGGAAGTGGCTTGGTGGGTCAAGGTATAGACTTCTGGTCCTTAATACTACAATCTCTCTCTGTGTCTCTGTCTCTCTCTCTGACCGTCCCTCCAGGTTCTCCTCTGGGAAGCCTTCTGGAGACTTTCAAATCCCTATGCCTAGCACCTGTTTTGTGCTAAATTTACATACCTCTGCAACCAAACTTGGCCTTTATATCCCTTAGATGACAGATGCAAAATAGGACCTTTTTAATTACTGCCAGTGATCGGGTAAAATGGAAGGTTCCCTATGTTCAAGCTTTTCTCTCCTTCATTCCAAACCTTCCCTCTCTGCTCACTTTCCCAAAAGTTTCAAATGCACTAGCAATTTTCTCTCTAACCTACTTAACTTTGTCTTCTGCCCATGTAAATTCCAGTACCCTGCCAGATGTCCTACACCAAGACAGCACCAAAGCAGCTACCCACAGTGCTCCAGTCTCACCCCTCAGACTGCAAGCTGGACCTGCACTTTCCCTCCCATGGATGTTCTCACAGATCCTGGACAGCAGCAAAACAGTCTGCTCTTCCTGGACTTGGCCAGCATTTCAGCCTTTTGATCCCCCTATCAAGCCCCAATGTCAGCCAGAAGTAGCCAGAGATTTCTTCACCCTTATCCATTATCAGCAAAAGGCTGGAATGATGTGCTTCAGACCCAGGACAAACAGCTCCAGGTTCTCCCAGCATTCCTTGGTCCCTAGCTGCTGCAGGGCATGGCTGGCATACCACCCTCCACCCCCACCCTGAACTATCCAGGGAAGAGACTCCCCTTCCTCATCACCATATAATCCGACATTCTGGTGCCCTTACTTCTTTCTTTTCTTTCTCTCCCTTTCACCCACTGCCATGGCGGCCAAGAGCTGCTTCTGATGAACCTACATTTATATACTAACTTACCATGCATGAGAAGCTGTCCACATCCTCATTCCTGCCTCACCATCCTTCCCTAGCTTTTTTTTTTAATTATAGGAAAAGGGAGGAATGTTAACTCACAAGCTGAAGCACTAGCCTACTCCTCAGTTGCCTAGCAACCTAATGTCATCACCTGCTGCCACCAGGTATTTGCCAGATGAGCTTCAGCTACATACCAGATATAAAGGACCAACCAGCCACTGCATGCTCTCTCTGCCTCAGTTTCTCTCCCCTTCCCTTTCGCACTCTATCTCTCTGTTTCCGTGTCTCTCTCCACCTCCGTTCAGTAAGTGTCTTCACAGCAGATCGTTGTGAGGCATTTTAAAATATATCATCACAACGCTCCCTGGCACGATGGCCATGGCTCTAATGCTCTGAACCTCTAGGCTTTTGGACACGGTGTCTCGTCACAGCAACAGAAAAGTGACAAAGGCAGAAGCCTTCCCGTTTAACACCACAGCTAATTCACCATAAAGTCAGCTTCGCTCCTCCTACGATACATGAAGAATTCCTGAGGCCCAATGTGCTGACTGACTACAGCATACAGAGAAATGTGTTCTAACACATTCTGCTGATATCACAAAGATTGGCGATTATGTACTACTCTAATGAAAATAATCTTATTGTTATTCACTATCAGTTCAGGGAAAGAATAATCTACAGTTAATCAATACTGACTTTTTTTTTCCTGAGATGTATAGCCTTGGATGTCCTGAACTCGATCTGTATACCAGGCTGGCCTTGAACTCATGGAGATCTGCCTGTCTGTCTCCCGAAGTGCTGGGATTACAGGCGTGTGCCACTGTAATTGGCTCAGCCAATACTGACTTTTTTTAGGAATGTAAAATTGAAAACCAAGGCTTTTGGAATGTAGAAAAAGGCTGCAAAAACCCTTGTGGTTGATTTTTCATTGTGTGGAAAGGAGGAAGCAGTGCCCAGTATAGGGTTAGGGTTAACACTGAAGTCCTTATACTGGATTGACATCTGCAGAGAATGCAGGGAGAGGAGGCACATCTCTAGAGACTCTACAAAGGTGTTCATTTATAAATCATCAGTCCACAATAATCCTTTGCCATTAAGAAAAAAAGCAAGTTTAGTCTGGAGAGATTTCCCAATCAGTAAAGTGCTTGTATAAGCATGGGAAAATACCTATAAATCACCAGGGCCCTCTAGTCCTAAGGCGAGGAGGCAGAGACAGGAACACCCCTGGGGTGGACCAGCTAGTCTAGCTGAAGCTGCAAGCTCCAAGTTCAGTAAGAGAATTTGTCTGAAAATAAGCTGGAGAGCAACTGAGTCAGAACCTCCATACCGCACTCTGAACTGTACACACATAGGCATGAGTGCACATGTGCATACATGTGGACACACACGCACACACACACACCCTTCATTTAAAAGGAGGGGTAAACACACTCCACACATTGTGTTTAAGAAATCAAGCCAGGCTCAGCGGCACACGCCTGTAATCCCAGCACTCAAAGAAGCAGAGGCAAGAAGATCACTGTGAGTTTGAGGCCAAAGTAAGTCCAGGGCAGCCTCAGCTACAGAGAAGCCCTGTCTTAAAAAAAAAAAAAAGGAAAGAAAGAAAGAAAACTAAAGAAAGACAGAAAATTATCCAAGTGAAGGGCAAGCTCTCTTCCCTTTTGTGGCCATCACAGGATCCTGTTGGGATCGTGGGTAAGCATGGAAAGAAGACGTGGTGGGCAGAGATAGAGGAAGGGGCCCAGATGAAGAATAAGCAAGATGGAACTATGGCTGGGAGGTGGCCTGGGATGGGGCTGGAAGGTAAAGGTAGTTTAGAGGGTTAATATCTGCCCTGCCCCAGGAGATGTAAGGCTATTCTGAAATACAACAGGTGTCTGTGTCCTTATTGGTTATGACAGCTGCTTAGATAACACCACCATGATGATTACAGAGCTAATAATAAACAGTATTAGACCATACCATTGAATCAACAGGATATACAGGATATACAGCCACCAAAACAAAGTCCAATCCTTTTGTGACCGCTGAGCAAAGCAAGAACCACAAACAGCATTTCAATGTGCCTTCTCAGGTGCATTTGAGGGGAGATCATGTCTTCCCCTCTTTCCAAAGAGCTGAGGCTGAAGTAGAGTGTTCTATCAATGTCCACTGGAAAAAATGATGAGGTTTGGGTTGTCTGAGCACGCTGTAAAGGCCAGGTGCATAGGAAGAAGTTGCCATCTACACTGAACAAATACAGCAAGAAAAGGCTAATGACAACTGTCCATGTGGGCACCCGCTCCAGCAAGGTGGTATCTCCAGGCTAAGGCTGGACAAACACTGAAAAAAAAAAAAAAAGAAGCTAGAAAGGATAGAAAGGAAAGCCAAATCTCAACAAGCAGGGAGAAGACACAAGGAAGAAACGGTTGAGAAGATGCAATACAGGACTCTCATTAAAGGTTGCTTAAGGTAAAAAAGAAAGCGTGGCGAGGGAATGAGCTCACCCGCACATACAGTGGGCAAGGATATCTGTGCTGCTCACAGACACATCTGCACATTGTTCTGAGAAGAATGGAAGGAGCAGGAGAGGGCAGGTGAGAGAGGAAAGGCAAGAATTGAGAGGCAGGTATGTGTGTGCTTAATCATATAAGTATACTCAAAAATAACACACAAAAGTAGGAATAGATTTTAGACTACACGTATTTTTAACTACTCAACACTATTTGAATATCTGTAAAAGACTGGCAAAATACTGTCAAAAAATTGGCATTTACCCAATAAGATTGGTAAAAAGAAGTCAATGGTATAAAAAAATAAAAAAATTAATAAAAAATGTTATTTGCATAAAAAAAGAAGTTAATGGTATCTTTATTTGTGCTGAAGAGTAGAAAATTGGGCTTCAGATACCAGTGCTGAATTGTTATTGCATCAGACGCCTCAAGCAGCTGTAGGGAAACTTCACCAAGAGGGAAGAGAGAAAGATAGAGACAGAGGGAGGAAGAAAAGAGAGATAGAGAGAACACTGATTGTACAGAAGTTTGTTTAGGAATGTCTGAGCCTTCAGACCTGGGTACACTCTAAGAAGGTAAATGGGACTAACAAGTGTCTATTCTGTGCCAGCTTATCATTTGTAGTTCAATTTACGGCAACAGAACTGTCTCCTGCCAGCGCTTTCTTTCAACCTGAAGTCATGCTTCCAGGGAACTAATTAACAAAATTCTGTTCTTGTATTCTTCTGCAGAAACTATCTGCAGCCCCCACCCATTAGTTGCCATAAAACAAAACCCAAAAGAACCTTCAAAACACTGAAGCAGCATTTTGGGGGGAAATCATGTTGGTTTTGTCTTAGTTTTTAGAAGGTGCAGATCAGGGACTATCAAGGTTCTCCTGAAGAAGTCCGGGCAGTGAACAGTTCAGGTACAAATAAGTTCCCCCATTTTCTCTTAAAATTTAAAAACAAAACAACCAAGGCCTATAGTCCTAAAAGCATCCAGCCTCAAACATCCCTCTGAACTTAAGAGTGATGACTGTTTTATTGCTACAGAAAACTCTGGGATTCCTGGATTCTTCCTATTATTTCGTTTATTTATTTAGGACTTTGAGGAAATCACTGATCCCTTCTAAGCCTGAGTTTCTGTGTCTATAAAAAGAAAACGTCTCTCTTGCTTGGGAGAGAGACAGCAAGAATGTGGATTGCCTAGGGTGTCAGGAAGACACCTATAGGAAACTTATTTTACTGCCCATCTAATGACCTATTAGTGATACTTCTATATCAAATGTTTGATCAGGATACTCCTCCAATACAATATGCTTTATTTCAGGAATAAACTGTGGCTCTCTGGGATAGCTAATACACACACACATTACTGATTAAAGCCTAACTTCTTCCTCAAACACTTTTACCCTCAGATTTCTAAAGCATATTTATCAGTATATTTCTATAACAATAGCATCTTCAGGAAACCCAATGTGCTTGAGCTTTACTCTTTGCAGTGGATCTATGAAACTGAACAGCCTGAACCCTCTCTATAATGTCCCTGGACATATTACACGCTATATAACAATAAGTAGTCATCTGATTGCTTAAGCAGTTATTGATCGCTTCCTGTTCCTCACTAATTCAAGTCTTAAGTATATCCAAATGCCCTGGAAAACAAACAGCATGAGAGCATGAATACCTACAACTGTTTTAATCCCCCCACTCATCGAAGGACTAGGTATATGCAATATTCGATCAGCACTTACTGAAAAATAAATGACTTTTAAAACGACTTCATGACTCATCTCTGAGAAAATTATCTTGAAATTCTGTTTACAAAGAGAATAAAAACATATTTCCTCTAGGACATAATACAAAAAAGCACAGCAGATGAAAATTAGCTATTATATTTAACACAGCAATGCCACTGTTTCTAGTATTTTTAATTATCAAAGTTTAGTTACATTCCCTAGTAATATTAGTATGTAAAGCTAACCATTACTATGGCCACTAAGGAATTTCAGTCGCCACCTTAAAGGGAACATACCATTTTTAGGTCATCTATATACATGTAGAAAAGTATGACAGAATAGGTACAATGCATTAGACCTCCCAAGCAATTTTGTCAGTTTTCTGTGAATTTACTTTGGAAGTAAGAGAGCATGGATTATTAAGTCACCTCAGATAATCAGGAAACATTTTTAAATGTAACTGACATTAAGAATAAGTGCTTCTCTTCTTCTTCCCCTCACTGGACCAAGAACTAAATTATGAATAAACCACACTATAAAGCAGGAGACCTTACAAAATCTTAGTTTAGTTCTCAGAAGTCAACGGTGTCAACGTTGACACCATGATGTCACTGCCCTGTCCCTCAAGCTTAGCAGGGAAATATAACGTGGTCTTCTTTGCTTTCCAGTCAGAGTATATGTGAAAAAATGTCTACAAATATATTCCAGGATGTTTACAGGAATAAAAAGACAAGACAAAATAATTACTTATGACAAAAACAGTCATGCTTAAAAGATATTCTATACCCACAAATACATATGAATGATTTCCCCATGTGTTCCATATTCAATAAACTTAAATATAAAATGTCAACTCCTCTTTTGTAGCTGAGAATTATTTAATTACTAACTAACTCTACCCAAGCAAAACATTGTCCAAACTCAAACAAAAGGCCGACACTACAATTTACAGTTACTACCCAACAAGTCAACTGGAAATATTTCCAGGTTTTTATTTTTAATATGTGACAGAATGACTTGTTAAAATCCAGCATCATTTAGACTCCTCTGTAATTTAATTTTCTGGATGGCAGTTCTTTCAAAAGCATAAAGTTTAAAAAGGGAAAACAATCACCCTCCATTAGGTCACCAGCAACCACTCCAGGAAGGTCTCCAAAGCACAGGACTCCAAGCCAATCCAGGTGCTAGATGGGGCAGGTGAATAGGGACTATGAAGGACAGGAAGGACAAAGCTTACACAGTGCCACCCCAAAGCTGCTGCTACAGTCCCCTTTGCTTCTGTTATGAGGAATGCATACATGGAAATCATGAAAATCAAAGCAGACTTCATGAAAAACTCCTACCTTTTAGCATTGGGAAACCAGTACAGGCCAAATAAACAGTGCCTACAAATTGAATTGGCCCTTCTCTTGAGCAACTAGTGCTGGCTACGGGGCAAGAACACTCAAAAATCTTGGTTTTCAACACAAGGGTAAGGGTGGGAATGGGTGTCAAACAGCATGGGAGTCACCTAAGACTATCAGTCATTACATTACAATTCATTGCAAAATTACAGCCATGATGTAGCAACAGAAACAATGTTCTGGCTGGGGGTCACGCATTAAAGGTTGCAGCGTTAGGAAGGCTGAGAGCCACGGCTCTAAAAGTGGATGCAGCAGTAACAGTCAAATGTGTGACTCCTAGGCCCTGATATCCCTGCTCTGCCACCCCAGGACTGTAGCGCAGACCTCACAGTGAAGACAGACTCTCCATGTACAAGAGGAGATCAATGACAAAGAAGAATTTCGAAGTCAAAAGTTTTAAAAATATTTCTACTTTATGCATTATTTTTAAGTGCGCTTTTTTAAGTATACTATTTTTAAGTACACATTTCAAGGGGAAAGGGTTAAAACAGTGAAGGGGCTCAATTAAGAAACTACTAACTTCAATATAACAAAGGACATATTTTCAGCACATTACAATTCATTTTTAAAAATTTAGAATTGTATAAACTGAGTGTTTCAGTTGGGTAAATTCAAGTGTCTACCATTTGAATCCTTAGGAAGCCTGACTGTGTCTAGGTCAAACACCAGGCCCTGGCAGTTGTAAAAGGCTACTTCATCTCAACAACATGAAAAAGGGAACAATGTTCACCAACAAGATACTTGTTATATAATGATTAAAGCAGCAAATCACCAGAGACCCAATATAATTTTCTTTACTTATTTTAGCTCTCACTAAGAAGATTAGATGTTTAAATGAATAAACACAATCTGGGGGATTAAAAAAGAAACGCTGTGCAAAGCAACACCCAAAGATTCAGCTTTACAATATAACTTTAAAAGATTTTCTCAAAATTCCCAGTTTAAGTCAGGTAGGAAGTTCTACAGTTACATTTTATACTCAGAGTACTAGGTTAATTTGTTAAGATATCTAACCTACTTTTTATGATATAATACTTTGGAAAAAATCTGTTAAGAACAAGAAAAAAGGGGGGTGAGGAGAATTATTGGGGGTGAAGCTCAATGCTTTGCACACATGCTCAAGGCTCCTGTTCCACCCTAGCACCGCTAATGGTGATGTTAACAATTATCAAGCTCAAAACTGTGTGCCCAAAGAAAACAACCTCTCCCACTTGGTAGTCTGTTCTACTTTAGGAGCTATTACACTTTTTTTCCCATTACTAATAATCAAGATAATTAAAAGGAGTCATTCTGATGCACTTACAGGACATTGTTATGGATTTGGCGTTAAAGGTTTGGGCTGTGTAAATGTCATTTTTTATTCTAAAAGCAAAAGAAACTGTGTATTTTATTCATTATATTAGAATGATTTATAAGTTGGGTTTTTTTTTGCATACAGAAAAGTAAAAATTTAAACAATAAGCATTTATTAGCGAATAATTCCCAGTCCAAAAAATATAACAAGTAAGTGAAGCTGAAATAAATTCCTTCAAGTTACAAAGAATTAAAAAGGCAGCCCCACTTTATCCAAGTTGAGTTTCACCCCAATTGCTTGTGACTTAAACAGGTTATTTAACTACTAAGCTACTTTAACTATAGGTTATTTAACTACTTCACCAATAAAAAAGGATAAATAGTAGCTACTTTCTCTTTGTAAGAACGAGGATAGGATACATCTTAAATTGTAGTTCATGCTCTTCACTGAAATCAACAGTATCACCAGGGTAGCACACTTCTGGAGAAGTGGCTACACAAACAAGCGCCACCTCCAAGTCAATCACTTCCTCAGGCGTTATTCTTCATCCTCCCATTTCTAGTTTCCTCTCACTAATCTAAAAGCAGCTTTCTAGTAATTTCAACCCTCCATCAGCTCCACGCTAGTTTAGAAGCTCTTAAAGGAAATAATAAAATAACCAACTCACACTAAACTGCAAACCTTGTGACGGTGCAGGCAGCCTCTATTTCCAATCAGTACTGAATCCTGAGCCCTAAGAACAGTGAGGACAAAAACCACCAACACACTGAGTGGTGCACTGCGCAGTAGCTTCTGATTGATCAGAGTTGCGCTTACTGAGATTCCTGACAACTTTTGCTCATGACTTTCTTAGCAGCACACTGCTATAAACGCACCACTGCTTAAAAACTACAGCTCATAAAGCAGTCATGGGAAGGTGGGCTTCAGGAGGTGTAGAAACGCTGGCCAGTCCATCATCCTCAGCAAATCCCTAGGCATATGCGCCTCACATCTCAGCTCTGCCACCAAAGGCCTGGCGTTTAGTCTATGAGCCTAACAACGCCTAACAGTAAAGTCCAAGCGCCACGATTCAAAACTCCACCCCAAACGACTGCATCATGTGCCCGAGGCTGTGGCGAAAACGTCCAGGGACTGTCACTCTCCACTCCCAGGCGGAAGTCATATATCGCTCTACTACAAGGAGCATTTCTCAGTGCAGAACAAAATCAATTTGTGAATAAAGTAAATGGAGGACAGAGAGAGAAGTCTAACATTTGATTGTTTTCTGGGAAACATGAGCCTTTCTACTGCGACAAGCCTTCCAAGACCCACATATGAAGCTCTAACCCTCCAAATTTTCATTTCCCCTTCCACTTCCATGTCAGCATAAAAACTCATGCATTAATCGAGTCTATCACATAAAGCTACGTCACCAGATACGGAGGAACCTGAAAAACCCCAAATCTCTATCTTTAAAACATTACCATGACGGGGAGTGTGGGTGAGGAACAGCCACAGGGCACAGACCCCGGGTCTGTGGGTGGTGTGGAGCTACGTCCCAAGGGCAGAGGACAGTCACCGACCAGACAGAGGGCGCCGGCCCAACCCCTCCGGAGAGCCCCGCCCCTCTGCAACGACCCCTGTCAAGGCGCTAAGGTCGTGGCACCATGAGCGGCCCCGGGCTGTGCGCACGCCCTTCGGCCGGAACAACTTCTCCACGTGGCCCAGGAGACGCTGCACAGCCAGGGTGCAGCAGCCGCGGGCGCGAGTGTGTCTCCACGGGCCCCCGGCCGGCCAGGGACGCCGGGGCAGTGGCTGCCACCGCTGTCCCCCGGCCGGCGTGGACACGCTGCAGGGCAGGGCCGTGCGTGGCGTGCCCGCCCCTCCCCGGCCCCCTCCGGCCTCTCCCCGGGCCCCGGGCCCCGCTCACCTGATCTTGTAGCTGGGCAGCGTGTGCTTGCGCTTGATGATCTTCTTGAGCTGGTTGACGATGATGGAGGTGAGCTGCGGCAGGGGCCGCCCCTCGAACTGCGAGCGCACCTCGAAGTCAATCAGCGGGTCCTCCACGAAGGAGAAGAACCAGTGGGTGAAGGGCACGCGGGTGAGGACGAAGCGCAGCCTGCCCACCACGCGCGACAACTTGACGAACAGGTAGGCGGACTTGCCGAAGACCAGGTCCACGTCGATGGCCAGGTGGAAGCCGCCGCTGTACTCCACCTCCGCCTCGAAGGCCAGCTCCTCGGGGCAGGCGGCGGGCGGCGCGTCCGCGTCGGCGCCGTCGGGCTCGCCCGAGGTCTCCACGGGCCGCACGAGGCGCACGGTCCGGATGAAGGGCACCGCGTCGCCCAGGAACACGTCGCGCAGGCTCAGCCCCTCCAGCAGGCGGCCGGCCGTCTTGGTCTGCAGCAGCTCCTCGAACTCCACCTTGATCTTCCTGGTGACCCAGCGGCGGGCGAGCGCCGTGTCCCGCAGCTCCCGGAACAGGAACAGGATGGTGGCGTTGAGGAAGTAGCATGTCTCCCGCGTCGGCGGGCCCGGGCTGTCGGGGGGCGGCGCGGCGGCCTCGGAGGAGCCGGCCGCGGGCTCGCCGCCGCCGCCATAGAGGTACTCGCGGAGCGGCAGGCCCGGTACCGGCCGGAGGTAGCGGAGGCCGTCGGCCGCGCGCGCCGCCTCGTCCGCCCGCGGCTCGGGCTGCCGGCGGTAGAGCAGCAGGAACTGAGCGAGCAGCGTGAGCAGCGAGCCCAGCGCGGCCGCCGCCAGGATCAGGAGCAGCGGCCCCATGCCGCCGCCCGCCGGCCCGCTCCCGCGCTCCCCGCGCCGCCCTGCGCCTCACGCCGTCGCCCCCGCCGCCTCCATCTTGAGGACATGGGTCGGCGCCGAGCGCTGCCTGGGCCCGAACCGCGCGTCCGCAGCCCGCCGCGGCCCCCGCGCCTCCGCCTCCGCCTCCTCCTGCTCCTGCTCCTCCGACGCTCCCCCGGGGGCGGCCCGAGCGCGGCCCGGCGGCGGCGGCGGCCGAGGGCGGGAACGGCGCCTCCCGGCAGGCCGCGCGCCCATTGGGTGGGCGGTGCGTGACGTCGGCGCGCGCGCGCCCCCGGCGATGGCGCGTGCACGCGGGCCGGGCCCGGCCGCCCGGCGCCGCGCCCCCACGCCCCCCCGCCCGCCCGCACTCCGCCCGGCCGCCCCGGGAGCGCGGGAGCCGGCGGAGGGGCTCGGCGCGGCTGTCCGTTACTCCGCGCCCATCCCCCGCGCTGGCCGCCCGCCCGCCCCGCTCCCTCCGCAGCGCCCGGCCCCCGCCCCGCAGCCTGGCCGCCTCCCCTGCAGGGCAGCGCCGCAGAGCGCCCGCCGGCCGGGCGGGCGGCTGCCGGAGGACGGCCTGCGCCGGGACCGCCGCGCCAGCCCGCAGCTCGGCGCTGCGTCCGCAGAGTGGGCCTGAGGAGGGGCTAAGTTTCCCACCTCGGGGAGATTAGTTCAAAGCAGAAGGAAGTTTATGGGAGGCTGGGAGGGACGGGAGGGCTGGAAAGAATCTGCCGGCCGATGGGAAGGCGCCTTAGACTCTCTTTACTGCCGTTCACGCCCCACCGCCTCCCTTCCCGAGTCCGGCCCTGAGGCGCTTGCTTCTAGTGCCCACTCATTTCACACAATACTGCGTTGGCACAGTCTAAAGAAGTTGCTTGGGGTCACGTCGTGGAGCCCTGGGTTCTTGGCACAGTAAGAGTAAGCTGGAGTTGTTAAGAGGAGGAAAATAAAAAGCTGGTGCTCCAGGAAGGAGACCTGGAGCTGCGGAGACCTGGGCGGGGGTGGGGGCCGGGGAGTAGACTGGGGCATCTGCACAGGTACCAACAGCGCTAAACGCCTTTGTGTTCCCTGGCAACAGTGTTTGCTCTGGTGCTTTCCGGCTACTCAGTTGTTACATCATAGCTTACATCCCTCACCGCATCCACAACCTTTCTAGTCTGAGGGAGGTCACATATTCCAGACGCTGATTCAAGAACTATAGCGGAGTGTGAAGGAGGAAGACAGCTGATGCCGACCCCTGACCTCTACATATCATCCTTGAAGTCTCAGGGATGATTTGGGTTCTTGAGACATCAGTGCAGGGATCCTTTCTAGCCCTTGAAAATATGCAGGCCAAGGATCGTCTTGATTGGGTGGCTGGAGAATTAAACCAGAATCCTCACCAGCTGGGCCAGGTGCAGCTCTTTGGAGTCAACTTGATCTCATGTTTCTTAGTCGTGGCCAGGTCTGAAACCAGAATGGCTTCTGAAACGGGAAGATTATCAGATGTTTGCTGAGCTGACATTTCTAGGCATTTCGGGCAACTTCTGGGTTCATGGTCACCCTCTGCTTCTGCTTCAGCTGCTGCTTCTGCTTCTGGGCAGCTTTCTCATTGTGTATTGGTTCAACCCAAGTAAGAGATGCAAGCTCTTTCTCAATTTTCAACAGAAATCGTACACCACTGCCCCAGCCATTACACAAGGGTGGGGAGTTCTTCACATCAGGAAGGCATTAAAACTTCCAACAGCGAGCTTGCCATTCAAATGGGAATCTGAGGCTGGATCCTCAGCATCCAATTAAAAAGCTGAGGAGAATGCAGAATGAATAAAGTGTAATTGATGAAAAATTAAAAAAAAAAAAAAAAGCTGAGGAGAGCAACACAGTCCCGTAATCCTGGGACTTGGGAAGTAGAGGTAGGATTTCCCTGGGAGCTCAGGTTCGGCAAGAGACGCTGATTCAAGAGCTATAGTGGAGTGTGAAGGAGGAAGACAGCTGATGCCGACCCCTGACCTCTACATATACTTCCACACATGTAGGTGACCACACTGCGTAGGCACACGCACAGAATCAAAAGCAAAATGCCTTTGCTGATGCACCATGGCTCTTAAGTCATCCTATACCTTATGAGTAAGGTTGGTGAGCCCCATGACCCTTCCCTCCCACTCCATCTCCACATCTTCCAGAGTTCCTAGGATACATTTTGGCACCCTGTATCTTCTCAGCCTGTTAGTGACTCAATTCACCACCAACTCTTGTCCTCAAATGGCACACACCGAGATATGATGGAGTTGAGCAAACCTTGAGGAATGAGGAGAAAAAAAAACAAAAAACAAAAAACCAGGGGAAAGGCTAAAAAACACTAGTAACATCCATAGAGATGAGATGGTTTGATTCTAACATGGCTGCCATGGGCTCGTGTTTTAAACACTATCCCCAGGTTTATAGACTTATTTTGAAGGTTTGGAGTTTTTAGGAGATTGGCCTGGCTTGTAGGTCATTGGGTAGGACCCTGGTTTGTGTCTAGTCTCTGTGCTTCCTAAGCTCACTCCTTCCGCTGGGAACTGAGCCATGCTCTATCATGATGGAGGGCCACCCTCTGGAACAGTAACCAAAACAAACCCTTCCTCCTCTGTCAGGAGTTTTACCTTAGCGGCCATAATAGTAAGGAATAGAACAAAGCACCAGTGTGTCAGGCATAATGTTAAACACTTTATCATTTTAAGTTTATAAATCAAAATGTTCTTATAGTAAAATGTAGTTGATATTTAGGAGGAATTTCTCACAATAATTTGGGCATGGTGTTCCCTTTATGAAATACTTCTGTATTAATAAAAACTTGGTGCTGCCCAATGATATTCATAGAAGAATATAAACAAACAAAAGAATATAAACCTAGCCACTCTCATCTTCAAAATGTTGATTCATAAAGCTCAGAAGTCTGAGGACCATTGTTGACCCTGACAGTCGAATTCTCAGTAGACTGAAGGAGGTGTGTTGCTGACCATTGATGTGCCTGGTGACGTCGTTGAAACTAAGCTGTCCCACGGTGGCACAGAACTTGTAGGAGCAGCCAACCAATGTCTGATCTGACTTAAGGCCCACTCCATGAGAGAGAACCCATAGCTGCCACTGCTTGGGTAACCAAGAACCACAGACTGGATAGCCCAGAGGCCTAGGGTAAAACAAAGAAACTACTGGTCTAAAAAAACTATCAATAAAATGGCTCCTAATAATATTCTGCTATACTCATAGATCAGTACCTTATCTAGTCACCATCAGAGTGGCTTCCTCCACCAGATGATGGGAACAGATGCAGAGACCCACAGCCAGACATTATGCAGAGAGTCTAAATGAGATGTCTCCATCAAATTCTTCCCCTCAGAGCTCAGGAAAACCCACTAAGAAGGAGGCAGAAAGAGTGTTAGAGCCCAAGGGGAAGAAGGATGCCAGGAGAACAATGCCCTCTGAGTCAGCTAAGCAGGGCTTATGTGAGCTCATGGAGACTGGAGCAGCAAACCCAGGCCTACATGTCTGCAGCAGGTCCTCTGCAGACAGAGCCTTTATTAGTATTTTTATGTGACTCCTTAATGTGAGAATCTTAGGACTCTTTTCTTTCTGTTGAGCTGCCTTGACCAACTTCGATATGATGGCTTTTGCTTTATCTTTTATTTTGTCACACTTGGTTATCTTAGAAGCCAGCTCTCTAGTGAGACAGAAAATGAATGTATTCAGACAGGAGCGGAGGTGGAGAGGGAGGGGTAGCTTATGATCAGGGTTTATTGTATGAGAAAAGAATCTATTTTCAATTAAAAACTGAAAAAGAAAACAAGTAAGAAAGTGAGAAAGTAAGCTACCTCAGCAGCTTTCCTGGGAAACAGCCATCTCAGAGTTGAAGACAGAAGAAGGGTTTTCTACGAAGACCCACAACCTCACCAACAAGAGAGGCAGGGCCTTCTTGTATCGGTACACTCTGACTCCAAGTAGGAGAAACTCAAAGCCTGTGAAATTTGGCATCGGGGTGAGGACAGGAGCAGAGGTATGGGGGGAGGGAGGTCACTTAAAGGCCAATTTGATGAAAATTATGTAGAATAATGCAAATCTTGTCAACTAGATTGACTGAGAAACACCTAGGAAATGCCTAAATATACCTCTGGGAGTGTCTGAGAGGGCATTTTCAGAAATGACTTAGGGCTTGAGGACCATGGCCTAGGGAGCAGATTCACCCCTTTATAGCTTTGTAATATTATGGCATTATTGGGAGATGGAGAAAAGCAGGTGAGGAGGGGAGTGTCCAGGGAAAGAGGGTCTGGCCTCTTCCTACACAATTCTGATCTGTTTGTTGGGATGTGAGCTTGCCTCTGCTGCGCCACGCCCTCCCTGACGTGATCGCTTGACACCTCTGAAACCATAAGCTAAAATTCATCCTCCTTTTAAATTGCTTAGGTCTGGTACTTGTCATAAACTTAGAAAAGTAAACACAATAGCAAAATTGCGGGAAAGGCAGAGAGAAGTTTAGAGTATTTGCTAAGAAATGATACTGTAAGCATTTAGGCAGCCTGCATCTTGGTTGCCTATAACCTGTGATGTCATCACGTGTCGTCCACCAGGTGTGTGGCAGACGCAGTTCAGCTGCGCCTCTACAAGCTATAAAAGCACCAGCCCAGCACTTGGTCTCTCTCTTGCGCTCTTGCTCTTCCTCTCTCTCGCTTTTTCTCCTTTCTCAGTCAGGGCACCCCCCCATGTCTCTCTCCTTTTCCTCTCTATCTCTCCACCTCCATCCAATAAATCTCTTTTCTAAAATATCTATTGTGTGCATGGCATCATTTTTAAATAAATACATTGAATCATTTTGTGTAAACTGTGAAGATAAAAATCAAACAGCTAGTATTTTGAGGATCCCACATATGCCTGTAAGAAATGAGCAGAGCAGAGCCCCTGTTCTGAACGGGCCCAGCAGACAGACACACACTTAATCTAGTGATAAGACAGCCCTGCTCCGGCAGAGGCCGGGTGGCTGCAGTGGAGCCTTCTAATTCAGGGGCGGAGAACAGAAACCGCCTGGGGCTAACCTCACTGCCGCCGCGTCATTCACGGTGATGCTGATGGAATATTTCCCTGGTCTCAGCTGCAAGATGTTCCTTTGGGTCTTGCCTAGAACCCTCCATTGAGAGGATTGTTTCTGCCTCATCCCTTCTACCCTGGTTCTTGCCTTGTCACCATACTTGTCTGCTCTTAGTTCCTATGCGCCCCTGGACTCAGGCAAAGAGCTTAGAAAGCATAAGCCCTGGACCCAAGTCTCCAGAGCCCAGCACCTGGCACCCGGTGGCCCTCAGCATAATCTTAACTGTCGGGAGAAAATCAATCATGTGTCTCCCTGGGCTTGCCAGAGCACAGTGAGACAACTTCTCTGAAGAGGGCTGAGAAAATGAGGCCTGGCCTCATGGCTCACACTTTAATCCCAGCACTCGGGAAGCAGAGGTAGGAAGATCTGTGTGTGAGGCCCACTGGTCCACAAAATGAGTTCCTCAACATCCAGGCTCTGTTACACAAAGAAATCCTGTTTCGAAAAGCCACCCCCCCCCCCAAAAAAAAAAAAGAAAGGAAAAGAAAGAAAATGATGAGACATTCTAGTTTGATAGAAAACAAAATATGGATTTTTTTTTTTTTCTGTAGACTATGGGAGGTTTTGGTAGAATTTGGTGCTTGGAGGAGCTTTTTAATCAGAAAGAAGCAAAGCCTCACACATTGAAAATGCAGTGTGCTTTAGGGAAATTGGGACAGGACAGGTGGGTAGGGTGGAATGATTAAGGGTTGGAGCAGGCCAGAGTCAAAGGCAACAAAGGCCCATAGGAAAGTGATGTGGACTGAATTAGGGAGGGTAGAAGGCCAAGGGCCAGTTTTATTTTGCTGACTTTGTGGTGTTGAAAGGTTTTTAAGCAAAAGCATAACACATTTCCTCCCGTCCCCGACCTGTGAAATGTCAACAGCCTGAGCAGAATCAAACCACCGGCCATTTCACCCTCCCTCTGTTTCTGAGCACTAATGGTCCGTACACACGCACAGCGCTCATCACATCATCCCTCCACACCTGTCTCAATCACCCTTCTCAGCCTCTCTCCTCATCTCCCACAAAACAAACTGCCCTCAAATCCTGAGCAGTCCCTGGCCGCTCACACGCTTGTTTTCCCACTGTGCTCAAGGGAGGACATCGCCTTTCATTTCAGGGAGGAAAAAGGCCTGTTGGCTGACCTGGCCCATGCTGCTTTCTTCCCCGACAACGGCTCACTGGCAGACTCATCTCCTCTGTGGCAACAACAACCACCATAAAAGCATAGACAGGATTGAGACATGCTCAGCTGGCAACGTGCTTGTGTTGCAACCCTCAGAAACCAGGTTAAAAAGTCAGGCATGGTGGAGCATGCTTGTGATTCCAGCATGGGGCAGACAGACACAGATCCCTGGGGCTCGCTAGGCCAGCTTCAGGACAGGTAAAGCTTTTGTCTCCAAAACCAGGGTGCAGAGCCAGGGAGATGGCCCACACGGTGAAAGGAGATGACCAACTTTTTTTTTCTTTTTAGTTTTCAACACAGGGTTTCTCTGTGTAGCCTTGGCAGTCCTGAAACTCACTCTGTAGAGCAGGCTAGCATCACACTCACAGAGCTCTGCCTGCCTCTGCCCCCAGTGCTGGAATTAGAAGCATGAGCCGCCACCACCCAGCTTGCGAGAACCAACTCCCACCTCTAACACGGCCTCATGCTCTGTCACCTAAGCCCCACCAATACATAAGTGGTTTGGAAAAAGCAGAGAGTATTTTAAATTTCTCCACTGAGCAACTATCTAGACCAGGTTGGCCTATGGGTATGTTGTGGGTGTAGGTGGGGCCTGGGAGGCCAGGTGGAGATGTTTCTTGATGTGAGAAGACCTAGCCCATTGTGTGAAATGCCAGGCCCTGGCTGGGGCTCTGGACTGCATGGGTTAGGCTGGGTGAGCAAGGGAGAAAGCCTGGCTCCACTTGTCATCTCAGCTCGCCGCTGAGACGTGATGGGACTAGTTTCTGCCCTGCCTTGATTTTCCCAAAATGACAGACTCTGGCTTGGAATATCGAGCCAAATCAATCCTTCCTCCCCTGACGTGTTTTGTGTCAGGGCAGTTTTACACAGCAACAGCAATGAAACCAGGACCCCCACCTCCAGGGTCCCTTCTTGGAGACTCCTTTGTAGCTGTCTCCATCAGAGTTCTGAGGAACCTCTGACAATATGGCTCCTTCCCCTTTTCCTTAACTCTTTCCTTCCCCAGACAGGACTGTGCAGAATCCCAAGTAAGGTTGGACTTCAAACACACTTTCTCCATTTGGTTTTGTCAAGAGAAACTGCCCTTTAAAGCTGTTGAGCATTTCTGTGGCTGGAGAGTCTCGAGGTAAGCACCCAGCTTTCCAGTGCTCTGGGCTGAGGTTTCCTGGAGGAAGACCTTCAGTGGTAAAATCAAAAAGGCTGGGCAACCTGGGACAGGTTTGCCACCTTCAGTTGGGGACACTTTTAGGGATGGAGATAAAAGATGTTTTGGTTCCCCCTCTCTGGGACCACAGGACACTTCAAGGAATGATGGTAGAACAGGATGGGTCATGTCCTCCTTAGTGGAAATGAAAACCTGCTTCTAATAATATGCTTTAAGGAGTCTAACAACAGCATGAAATTCTGCCCATTTGCACTTTACTGTGCTACCCAAGTTCCAAACTTCTTATCTTTCATTTGAGGCCGCAGATGCTTTCATCACTGTTCAGAAACAGAAATGACCCTTGAGTTGTGAGACTTCTAAAGTCAACCTGCATGTTTCCTTCCCCAGATACCTGCAATCAGATCCGATTTGAACAAGGGCTTCCCTGACTGGGTATATCAACTGCTCTCTGAGCAGATCCACTTCTATAAGGCCCTGAAGCTACACCAGTTTGGGCCATTACATCTTTCCCCCAAATTCTTACTGACTCTCCTTGGTCTAATCACCTCCAACTTCCCTCATAGCTTTTCCTACTCTGTTGCCAAGCAGAAGTACACTTTTGAAATCTTGCTCCCAACCAGATCCAACTCACAGGGCTGGTCAGGTAGCAGCTGATTGGGGCCACTTTCACACAAAGAAAGCCCTTAGTGGCATTCCTACAAGGACTAGTGGCACGATTTCTTTTCAGGAGTCTTCTCCTCCCACCCCTTTTTGGTGTTTTGAGACAGTGTCTCTCTGTGTAGCCCTGACTGTCCTGGACTCTCTCTGTAGACCAGGCTGGTCTCTGCCTCAGTCTCCAGAGTGCTGGGATTAAAGGCATGCTCCACCACACACACCCAGCTCTTTGCAGGAGTCCCTTCTTCCAAGGGCATGCCTGGCTCTCGGGTGCTTCTTGTGAAACCTCTTCCACCCTAAAGAGCAGACTCCACACTGGTTAGGATAAGGTCACAAGGCATTGGTAGGCCTTCAGCATCTACTGCTTGGTCTGTGGTCTCCCGTTTTCGTGGCGGCTATTCACACTGACTGACAGAGCAGGAAGCAGCCGTTATTGGTAGTGTATAATAAATTGGGCACAACTGTGTTCTAATAAAACTTTACTTATCAATGCAGGCTGTGGCTAGAGGAAGGTCCAGACTCACTCCCCTCCAAAGCGCAGGCTCCCCAGCGCCCAGGCTGACATGTTAGCCTGGACACCCAGAACACTGCTCCTGCACCACGTTCTCGCAGATTCTTCCTGGACTTCCGCAGCCCAGCCGAAGTCCCGGCGAGCACTCTCCAGGCACTCCCCTCATTCACTGCGCTCACCCGGGTTTGTGGTGCCTTGATACTGGCTTGCTGTCTCCTCGATATACACAGTTAGCTCTTGGAGTAGACCTTCAGTGGTGAAATCAGAAGTTCTGGACACACTGGGACATTTGATACCTTCAATTGGGGACACTTTTATGGGTGGAGATAAAAGGTGATTTGGGACTGTGTGAAGAGACTCAGTCTCCAGGAAAAACGGTGTTTAGCCTGAGTTTTCTTCATTGAGCTGCCTATTTAGATAGCCAGTTCTGCCCTTCCCTGGTGCTGCGTCTAGACTTATCCATATTTAAATGAAATGGACTTTTACAATAGTGTTGTGTGTTTCTCAGCTGCTCCTAGTGGATATGCTAATTCCTGAGCACCTCCCTGCAGCCCGTGTGCCCCCAGCCCGTGTGCTCCACAGCCCGTGTGCCCCGCAGCCCGTGTGCCCTCTCACAGTGTGCAACTCTGACAGTGGCAGGACAACCCACAGACCTGGGGGTCTGACCAGAAATGGATGCCAGGGTTAGCAGGTGCCGACCCTGAATGTGTGCGAATGGGTGTGCCTATGTGCAAGCTAGAGGGAGCCAGGGATAGAGAGACAGAGCTAGATGGCGTGGAGTCCCAGAGCAGGAGTGTGGGGAGCAGGAGAGCGAGCCCTTTTCTCCTCTCTTGCCCTGCTAGCGCCCCGCAAACATAGGAAGGAATTCCCTGGTGAACAGGGCGCTCCCTGCACTACTGAGCCTCCAAGACTCGGGAGGAGCAGAGCCTCTGAAGCAATCTGGACGTGAAGAGACGCCATAACACACCAGGCAGAGCGTGCCGCAGCTCGGCAGCTCTGGCTGGTGTACACTTGACACATTCTTGCTGAGCACTCCGGCCACACTCGGTGAGGACCTGGCAGTGAAGTGCTTGAGTCCTGAACTTCCTGGTAAGAGTTTCAGAGAAGTGCTTTAACAAGCAGCTTGATAGTAAACTCATCAAAATGAAACCACTAACGGAGTCGTTCTCCAGAAAGCACCAACTCTGTGCACACACATGTGTGTAGATGTTAGAGTTACCAAGACTGACAACTCACAAACGCCGATGAAGAACCTTTAAAATACATGCATGATGGCAGGATAAGCGCTCAGTTAAGAGAAAACGGGAGTGAGTGTGGCACATGATTCTCATCTGACAGGAGATGGACACGGAGAAGTTTTGCGGCTTGCACAGGACACAGCTAAGTGGGGGGAGTGTCCCCAGCCTGGTGCCCCGTCCACTGTGGGCACACTGTCCTTGTCCTCACTCTCAAAGTAACCGGACAGCCAACATCACCAAAAGTCTTACAGGGACTCCTGGCCGGCCAGCTCTCCCTGCCCATCCTTCAAGCTCACCCCAAGAGACACGTCAGCCTTAGTGATTCCGTGTGAACAGTCAGGAGGCACAAGTGTCAGAGCCAGGCCGGAAGACACCAGAAAACAGCGTGGCTGACCTAATTCTGCTGAGTAAAACACACACAGCTGAACTTCAGAGAACTCTAATTACAAACCCATGGCTGGGTTCATCTCTTGAAGACCAGCAGGCCTTGCAGGGGTACTGTGAGTTAAAAAAAAAAAAAAAAAAAAAAAAAAAAGAAAAGAAAAGAAGAAGAAGAAGAAGAAGAAGAAGAAGAAGAAGAAGAAGAAGAAGAAGAAGAAGAAGAGGAAGAAGAAGAAGAAGAAGGGCCTAAGGATCCAGAGTCCTTAGCTGAAAAAATGGCTCCTGTTGTTGCAAAAAATCCTAACAGCAGCTCTCTTTGTCAATATTTTTCTTATGGATGAGATTCCTTAAGACTCTTTTCTGTGCCACGAAACTCACCCTTCTAACGTGTCCGTGTCGTTGGTATTTAATACATCCAGCGTTGTGTCCCCACAGTCTAGATTTAGAAGCGTGTTTAACACCCTGGAAAGAAACCATGCATCCTGTCGCGTCCTGGTTTCTTCCAGCCCAGCAGGCACTCCATAACTTCTGTCTGCGGATTTCTGAATCAGACGCTTCAGGTAAAATGCACCATCTACGCGGTTATTTGTGCCTGGTGTCTCGGGCTTAGCTTGGCGTCTTCATGCTCATCGTGTGCCACATACACAAGATCCCTCTTACGGTCAGTCTCACTCCACTCCCCTCATGTGAGCATACAATTTGTACATTCATTGAATTAAACACATGAGATCAATTTTCCATCTTTATCCAGGAATCTTTTGATTGTTTATTTTTAAAATATGAGTAAAAGATGAATAAATACAGGGAGACCTTTCTTTTTCATTATTCTTTTTCCATTGACTCCCTTTGTTGTGTGTGTACGCGAGAGAGAGAGAGAGAGAGCAGCAAGTAGCTTACTGACCAAGCCTCTCCTGTGGGCCTCGTTTTCCTGTGTGTTTGCTGCTCTTCTTACCGCTGTCACTCCACAAGACCCTTTAGTTTTCTGATGTGCTTGTCACTTCAGCTGGATTACAGTCCTCAGAGCAGGGACTGTAATCGTCTTATCTGCTGTGGGCCCTGCAGATTCAGCCTGGGATACAGAAGACTATCTCCATCTCCACATAAGCAAGCAATTAAAAAAATAGCACTGAGTGTACAATCTGGGCAGTTTGGTATATGTGACCTGTATAAAGAAAACACTCTCAAAATTTCTAAACAATCATGAAAGGCACTTTGATAGGTGAGTTTTCTTTTACAAACTTAAGAATTGTTGATCACTGACAGGCATTGGTTTATTAGGAACAGCTGCATGGAGCTCAGTGCATACATATTTAAAAGACATCCATCCCCTGACCTGAATTTCTGGAATGCCTGGATTCACTGAGCAGAAGCCCCATGTTTGTTGAGACTCTTTTGCTGCAATTGCATAGGAACTGATCTAGACTCCCACGCATCCCTCAGACAGCTCTGGTAGCCTTTGCACAAAGGCACTTTCCGCAAGCCGCACTGGGCTCTTTATGTCCTCTGCCACCTCAGGGTCGGTTGCTGAAGATGCTTCAGGTTTCAGTGGCTACTCTCACTGTCTCACATTCTGGCTTAGACCAAAATATCCCTGGGTTAAAAAGAGAGCTGGCACTGGCCTGAGAAGATCGATCTGGCTGGTTTTAGAAGAGGTGCCTTTTTATAGGCATCCCATCGTCAGCACGGGGGTGATTAACAGTGTCCTCAGGCTGGTGGGTGTTGGGGCTTGTCTACAAAAGTGCTTAGCAAGGCAGACTTTTCTTCCTCCATGTTTCTCATTTGACCTCAGCGTCCATGGCAATGACACAGAAATTACACAGTTGCTACAATGCTACACAATTGGTTTGTTCTAAAGGACACACTTCCAGTGGCATGTGAAGGCTGGCACCTCTGCTTGAGTTTCCTCACATCATTACCTTCCAGAGGACCTTCAGAGGGCTACATATCACCTTTCATGAAAAGCTGCCACAATGGCTGTCTCAGAGAGCATACTGTTAGTATGGACGGTTTCTAGTCTGAGAAGACAAGAGCTTCTTTCTCTCCGCTTTAGCCACACAGCTTTCTTTTCTTTTTTTAAGATGGGTCTTATATATCTTCTTCTGACCTCAAGCTTGCTATAGCTGAGGATGGCCATGGCCTCCCGAGCCTCTGTCCTACCTCCAGAGTGCTGGTGTTAGGGAAGGAAGCTCCCCCACCCCAGTGAGTGCTGGTGATAGGGAAGGAAGCCTCTCCGAATGACTGACCGTCTGAGCCACTAGCAAATATTGCTATGGTGCAGCCACAAGCCAAGGGACCCTGGAGCCAACCACTGGTGGGAGAAGTGGAGGAGCATTTCCCCTAGAGACTTGGGAGGGGTCCTGACCTCTGACACCTTGGCTTCAGATTTCTGGTTTAGGGAGTAGTGACACCAAAGTTCCTGTTGTCACTAGCAGTGTGCTGGATAGCAATTAGTCTTGACAGCCACAGAAAAGCTGTAGACAGGGAAGAGGAACTCACCCAAACTGACTAGAGGAAGATTGTAGGAGGGGCTTCCAGGAGGACCAGAAGGAATGTGATGGTTCCAAGCAGAGACAATCTGCTTCGTCATGGGAAGTCTCAGCAAACTTCCTATGAGCAAGTTTTCCGGTTTGAGGTAATGCTGTGCTGGAGAACAAACAGGCCTATCACCCAGTTTCTGCTTAACTTGCTGCCCAAGTTTTCTCAATGATGGGCTGTGACCTGGAAGTATAAATCCCCCCACCCCCCCAATGTCCGAGGAATCCTGCCTGCTTCCTTTTACTGACATGATAAGGAATTAAATAAGACAAAAGTTGTGGCCAAAATAGTGGACAGAAATACCGTAAAGAAGAAGAAGCTCATTTTGGTTATGGTTAGGGGGGATTTCAGTCCATCGCGGCAGGGAAAGGATGACAAAGTGTCTCTGCCCAGGGTAGCAGGGACACGAGGAGGCAGCTGCACAGGTCAGAGTGCAGCAGGAAATGGAGATCAGCTCGGACAGGACTACAACCCTCAAGGCCTGCTTTTGGTCCCACCACCTACGTCCCGACTCCTGAGGCTCCACAGCCCCCAGAATAGAAATGAGAACTGAAGCCTGAGAAGCTTCCATCCCCAACAACTTCTTAGGGTGGAGGCCTGGAACTATGGCTGTTAGGGAAAGGTTGTGGTGCTTAACAGTGATTGTCAGCTTGACAGAATTCAGCATCACTCATAAGACAAGCCTGTGGGCACACCTGTGAGGGAGCATCCGGACTGGGATAAATGAGGTGTGAAGACCCACCAAAGTAAAGGAAGCACACCTCTCCAGATGGGAAGACCCCCACTGGTGTGGGCAGCACACTTCTCGAGGTGGGAAGACCCCCACACTTCCCTGGGCTTGGGTCTTGCACTGCATTAAAAAGGAGCCATCTAGCTAAGCAAAAGCATTGTCTTTCTGATTCTGGACTGCTCTGATCCTTTCTGTTGCTGCAATAAAACATCCTGACAGGAAGCAGTGGAGGGAAGCAGAGGGTTTATTTGATTTGTACTTCCAGGTCACAGCACATCATTGAGGAGAATTGGGAGGAAGTCAAGCAGGAACTGGGTGACCGACCTGTTTGCTCTCCTACACAGCATGACCTCAACCGAGCCAAAGCAGTGTAGGAGGGAGGGCTGCCGCCTGTTGGCCCAGCTGTCTGCTCATGCTCAGCTAGCTTTCTACAGCCCAGGGTCACCTGCGGGCTGAGTAAAGTAGCAAACAAGCGCCTTATAGTCCAGGAGGGAGTCAATCTCAGGCCGCCTCTGCCAGGCTATTTTATCACAACTACAGGAAACTTTAGTGTGGTTCTTTCGTCTGAGTGCCCTCCAGTTATCATTCTTGCCCCTCAGCAAGGTGCTTCTTTGCGGCTCATCATTAGCCCAAACCTCAACCAGACCTGCCTTCTTGTATCATTGCAAGCACCTCATGGAGCAACAGATGTCTCTTTAGCTTGATTTCCAGAGAGAAGAGGAGAGAGAGGAAGAGGAAGGAGGCTGGGACAGAGGGAGAGGGGGCAGGGAAGGGCAGGGAGAAGCTGATCAGTTGGTTGGTTTGGGAGCAATTAACTCTACGCAAGGGGCAAGCTCCTGTCACGAACAGGAATGGGTAAAGAGAAACAGAAAGGAGTCCCTTCAAGTTCTCTTCCTGCTCAAAACATGAAGGTCACTGGCTAGAAAGCAAACAGCATTGATTCTTAGCTACCCCTGTCCTCTCCCAGGAACAATTCATGTGCACCATTGATGTGCTCTTTGCCTTTTTTTAGGACTTAGACTTTAACACCATTTCTGGTTCACTACTTTTTACACCCTTGTTTTCTCTCAGCATCTTGGGGGCCTGGGGTCTCTTAGCTACTGGAAATTTAAAGGGCTTTACCTTTGCTTCTAATGTTTTTGATTGACAAAGCTTCAAAGCAAATAGAAATGCAGGCCAGTTGGGGGTGTGACACAGAATGAGGCTGGGGAGGGGCCCTTCATTTCTCCTTGTTCACTCACCAGTCAGTGAGAACCTGCTGAGTGTGGACTGAGTGCCAGGCAGGAAGCTAGCAAGTGAGGGTCATAGCAAGAGGAGTCAGCAGTGCTTTATAGTTCCTGCATGGATCTTATGACCTTGGAAGAGGCACGGAGAGATGAAAGGAGATGGCACAAATGAACGTGTAATTGTAAGCTATAAAAGGTCATGGCAGACAGGTGTCTGGGCATAATGAGAGCAAACACCAGGGGCAGCAGCCCCGGGGCAGGAAGACTTCTCAAGGAAGGCATGCTTGCCTGAGATCTGGAGGGCAAGCGGGAGGAGGTGGGGGCTGGGAAGGAGATGGTCCAGTCAGAGGCGCACAGCCTGGAGATAGTTGGTGCGCTATTCAGGCAGACAGCCATGATCGGCAAACGCCCGCCCCTGAGAGCCCATGCAGTTGGAAAGGACCAGGCAGCAGACAGTTGGATTCTACTGGTGAAAGAGGCTGAGGCTCCCAGCCTGTCTCTAGTCATGTGTAGACCTTCCCAGAAGGTTTGAAAAGGTCCTGGAATCCTGGAATCCTGGAAGGGCTCCCTTGGTCAGCTTTCTCTACGGTGCACGAAGAGACCATCTAGAGGGTTCAACAGCCAGGAAGTAGCAGGCTTTGTCAGGAAGAAAAGTGATTCTCGTATTTTGATCTTGTCACTAAGGAAGTAGGTGTTAATCTTGTGCACAGGGAGACGTGCTGCCGAGATTTTCCCAGCTGACCGAGATCCATCTGAAACCCACTCAGCTGAGGCCTGCCAGTCATTCAATAAGGCCTCCGAAGGAAAGGTTTGTCACCCAGGCACAAGAGCCAGTGTGGAAAAATCGGGGAGCAGGAGCAGGAGGCGGTTGACCTCTTCCAGGACACCGTCTTGGGCCAGTGCTCTCCCTGTGTTCAGGGTGTCCCGATCCAATGTTGGACTTTTCCTGAGAAGATGGGAACAAACGTCTCTTTACCCCACATGAGACCCTGAGGACAGAGCAAGCGGCTGTTCCACCCACATCAGATATGAGTGAGTTACACACGACTCCAAGGCGGTCCTGTCAGTTTAAGGCCCTTCTCTGGCGCATGAGCGGTGACTCACAGAACCGCACCTCTGACTTTCCTTGTTCAACTTGCAGTCAGATCCACCAAAGATGCTTATCCTCCTGCCTATCCGTTTGCCACATTTATAAAAGATAATTTATACAATCCTGGGGAGGGGCCTCTTAAAACTTAAGCCTTCTGAACCTCCTGCACCGTGAGCACCTTCAGCTTCCAGGGCCTTAGGAGCCTTCCTCCTTCCTCCAGGAGGGGATGCTTCAATTCCGAGGAAAGGCCTGTCCAACACCAGCATAGCCTGCTTGTCTAACCGCTCGCTCGCTGCCCATCTGCCTCCCCAGCTGTTGCTGAGTTTTTGAGGGACCTGTGTTTTCAGTTTGTGTTTAGTGCATCTGTATGTGTGTGCTAAGTAGCCAATAACCACTCACTGAAGTGACGAACAGACCTTTCCTTGGGCGTATGTGTAAACGTTCACGCGTGCTAATGTGCTTATGAGCTTGTGCGAGCATGTGTGGAGGACAGCTTCATGGCAGGTGTCTTCTACTGCTTTCCACCTCAGTTTTTGAGACAGAGTCTGTCACTGACCCCAGAGCTCACTGATTTGATTAGACTGGCTGGCCAGTTCTGGAGATTGCCTGTGTCCACCCCCCAGCCCAGGCCCCACACTCCCTGTCCTGTCCAGGGCTGGAACTACAGACAAACACCACCATGCTTGTCTTGTGCACGGGTGTTATAGGGGAGCTGATAGTTTTTGAGACAGGCTTTCACTGTCCTGGATGACCTGGAACTTGCCGTGTAGCCCAGGATGCTGTCAAATGCACAGAGCTCTGCCTGCCTTTCCCTCTGAGTGCTGGATCAAAGGTGTGTGCCCTATCCCTTGAATGAGAATGCAAGGGATCTGAACGTGTGGCCTCCGGCTTGGGGGACAAACAGTTCACCCACTGAGCCATCTGCCAAGCCCCCTTACTAATCTGCATTCTGTTTTAATCTCCAAATCTTCTGGGGCTGAACCAAGCTGCCAAGAAATGGCTAAGTGGAATAATGAGGTTACAAGTATTTTCCCAGTAGTTTGTTCACCGCAGGGTCCAGGAGTGACTTACTGAATCGGCGGTTGCCAGGTGCAGAGGACATTCCACTGCTCCAATTCCGTGTCAGACAAAAGCCAGCATTCCTCAGGGGCTTGAGAAGCCAGGTCCTTCTAGCAAAGGAGACATTTCTGTTACCATTGGGAGAAAAGACAAATGGCTGTGTGGAGGCTGTTGGCACAGCAAGGTGCATGCTGGCCTCCAGGCGCCCTCCGAATCGCAGGTTCCTCACTCTTTTCACCCCTTCCCCAATCCTAAATTTCTCCAGCTCATGGGCTCCCCTCCCCATAGCAACTCACTCTTATAACCCTATTTCTGCTATGCTCTCTCTCTTGCCTTTTCTTTTACTTGCTTCATCTTCACCCTTTGCCTCCCCATCTCCCTCCCTCTCTCTAATTTCTGCTTGGATCTTGCTCCTCTCAAGGCCAGGTCCAATCCGCTAAGCATGTTCAGTTACTACTTTCTTTCTCTGCTCTGGACTCTTCCAGATGCCTCTGGAAGTTCTCTCTCTCACATACATAATGCAAACTTTCCCCTTAAACATACAGTTTATAGAGCAGTATAAATGTCTCTATGCTCATACTCTGGGAAGTATTGTGACACTATTTCACTTTCAATGATACTCATTTTGGCAGAACACAGCACTGAGGGGCAGCATTCAGAGCTCCCCAAGACAGTTACTTCAGCGAAACAGTCTCCAGCTACCATTCCAGAGAGAATGCCCTTTTATTAAAGGCCACAACTTCGACCGTTGGAACCAACCGTGGGTTCCCTCCTCCTGCTCCTCCTCCTCCTCATTGCTGTTGCTAATATCTAGGAAACAAAGGTTGCAAATCTTTCAGCAAAGGCAGTTGAAGACCCATATCTCCTTGCATTATGGGTCCTGTCATTAAGACAGCTCCAGGGTAGGAGGGGTGGCAGCGGCGGGATGGCCTGTAGCATTTGATAAACAAACATCATATTTATCAGGGTGGCTACCATGTGCTTTCTTGCCTGTAAGGGAGAGAGTCCTCCCTAGGCTTGGATATAGTGTTTTCTGTGTGAGATACATCTTTAAGGCCATTTAAAGAAAACAAGTATGTTTGTAATCTGATCCCTACTTTCCTAGGCTAACTTACTGCACTAGGAGGTCTTGTAGTTATTAGTAATATACAAATTAAGGGAAGAAACGGCCTCCGTTAATTGATTTTGTTGATGCTAATCTAAGACTCACTGGCTTTCCACTTTGCCCAGCAACTATTTATGTCACATTGGAACACGTGACTTTGGAGAAAACAAAAAGGCATCAAAGTTGGGGCTTGACATCTCTGCCGGGGCTCTTGAAGACAGACTCCATGTTCCCTTGGCTCTCTTTATAAATTTGGAGACAAAGTACACCAAGAAAAGAGTCACAACAGTCCAAATGTGCCCTCAAGGAAGGTCATGCTTGGGACGCCAGGCTTCCTCCCCAGAACACCTGTGACAAGGCTGGTTTGAAACAACCTCATTAGCTTCAGCACTGGGACCATTAGGGGCTGCTCTTGCTCATTTTAAAAAAGAAAACGTGTGTATTCAGGCAAGGGGGGACACACTTTTTTTTTCTTTTTTACTTATTAGAGTTCCATCTATTGATTGATTGATTCATTCATTCATTCACTATCCTCACACTTTTAACTTTTCTTTGTCTCTCTTCTGAGCATTCTTTCTGTTATTATTCATTTTTCTGGAATATTCCATTTTTAATATATTTGTAATTTATTATAATTTATTCACTTTGTATCCCAGCTGTAGCCCCACCTTCATTCCCTCCCAATCTCGCTCTCCCTCTCTCCTTCATCTTTTCCCATTCCCCTTCCCCAGTCCGCTGATAGTGGAGGACCTCCTCCCATTTCATCTGACCCTAACCTATCAGGTCTCATCAGGACTGGATACATTATCCTCCTCTGTGGCCTGGCAAGGCTGCTCCTCCCTTCAGGGGGGTGGGGTGGCCAAAGAGCCAGCCACCAAGTTCATGTCAGAGACAGTCCCTGTTCTCCGGACTAGGGAACCCACTTGGAGACTGAGCTGCCATGGGCTACATCTGAACAGGGGTTCTAGGTTATCTCCATGAATGGTCCTTGGTTAGAGTATCAGTCTCAGAAAAGACCCCTGTGCCCAGATACTTTGGTTCTGTTTCCCTCCTTGCAGAGCTCCTGTCCTTTCCAGGTCCCACTATCTCCCCCTTCTTTCATAGGATTCCCTGCACTCTGCCCAAAGTTTGGTTAAGAGTCTCAGCATCTGCTTTGATACACTGCTGGGTAGGGTTTCAGAGGCCCTCTGTGGTAGGCTCCTGTCCTGTTTCCCGTTTTCTCTTTCTTCCAATGTCCCTTCTGTTTGTCTTTCTGAGTGAGGATTGATCATCTTATCCAGGGTCCTCCTTCTTGCTTAGCTTCTTTAGGTGCACAGATTTTAGTATGTTTATCTTATATTGTATGTCTAATAACTACTTATAAGTGAGTATATACTGTGTGTGTCTTTCTGCTTCTGGGATACCTCACTCAGGATGATCTTTTCTAGATCCCATCATTTGCCTGCAAATTTCATGATTTCCTTATTTTTACTTGTTGAGTGGTAATCCATTGTGTAAATGTACCACAATTTCTGTATCCATTCCTCTGTTGATGGACATCTGGGTTGTTTCTAGGTTCTTGCTATTATGAATAAGGCTGCTACGAACATGGTTGAGCAAATGTCCTTGTTGTGTACTTGAGCATCTTTTGGATAGATGCCTAGAAGTGGTATAGCTGGATCTTGAGGAAGCACTATTCCTAATTGTCTGAGAAAGTACCAGATTGATTTCCAAAGTGGTTGTAAAAGTTTACATTCCCACCAGCAATGGAGGAGGGTTCCCCTTTCTCCACAACCTCTCCAGCATGTGTTGTCACTTGAGTTTTTGATCTTAACTATTCTGATGGGTGTCAGGTGAAATCTCAGGGTTGCTTTGATTTCCATCTCCCTAATGGCTAAGGACATTGAACATTTCTTTAAGTGTTTCTCTACCATTCAGTATTCTTCTATTGAGAATTCTCTGTTTAGCTCTGTGCCCCATTTTTTTTTAATTGGATTACTTGATTTGTTGCTGTTTAACTTCTTTAGTTCTTTATATATTCTGGATATCAGCCCTCTGTCAGATCTAGGGCTGGTGAAGATCCTATCCCAGTCTGTAGGCTGTTGCTTTGTTCTGACAACAGTGTCCTCTGTTCTAGAAGCCACAGAAACTCATGTGCCACCCACTCCTTGACCTAGAGTCCTTCCCTACCAAACACTTAATTTTGTTTCAAAGAGCTACAAAGCCTGACTGTCCTCACGAGTCCCTTTGATGTAAGCACTCATTTGTTGGTAGAGGCAAGAGGCCAAGGATACAGCAATCAGCAGTGATGCAGGTGAGGAGAGTCTCTATGTCTGTGGAGTAGAACCACTGTGCCAACAGCATCCCTAGGAGAAATAAAGGCTGCGTCCAGAAAGGTACTCAATTTGCTTGAAATGTCACCACTGTAATGTTGTTTTGCAGGCAATTCAGTAAGATGCCTTTGGTATGTGCATTTGATGAACATATCCTGCTGGCACAGAGGCCTTTAGGGTCCTGACAATGTCCTATGTCACCTCCTGAGCCAGGTGCTCCAGCTATAACCCATCTGCCACTCCTACCTGCTTTCTGCTTCCATTTATCTCCTCTTCCCTGTATCTGGGGTGCACCCAGTTCCCCCATCTCTCTGTCCCTTTATCTCTCCCTGTCTCTCTGCCCTCATGGCTCACTCAGGCATTAACTCCCTTCCCCTCCCTTTCTCTCAAATAAATCTCGATATCCAGATCTGTTTAGTGCACGGCATTTTATAATATATGCTATGAATTACTAAACCTAGCTTTTCCCTCTGGTCTCAGTCAGCACATATGTTTACTCTGCCACAGTGAGCTTCCATCCCGAGACCTTCCCAACTGTCTTGCACAGTATTTTAATGTATCTATTCTCTGTTATTTCCCCTGTGGGGTTGCCTGCTCAGAGCAGTTTTGGTTGGAAGACACTGGGCCAAAGGCCCTCAGTGAGATGGGCATTTAGAAAAGACTCTTACCTTCTATTTGTTTTTACAATAGTTGGAGGTTAGAGAAAAAACAGTGTGGGATGCCTTCTGGGTCTAGAACAGCCACAAGCAATGCCAGCATCAGGAGCAGGGCATGGCTATAACATGTTGGCTGTTCCAGACAGAAGGTGTAGGTAGCTCTGGTGAGGCTCTTCCCAGAGTGGTGAGGAGCCAGAGGCTGTGCTGACTTTCTTTGATTGTTTTAATTATAAAACAAACCAACCAACCAACCTTTGCATAGGGCCGGGATGTAGCTGGCTTGGCAAAGTGCTTACCCAGCATGCAATCTGCATGATACCGGCATGGTGGCCACCCTGGTAACCCTAGCTCTTAGGAACAGAGGCCGGAAGCTCAGCAGCTCACAAGCTCAAGGTCATTCTTAGCTACATAATCAGGTCAAGGGTCAGTGTGGCTGTCTTAGTTACTTTTCTATTGCTGTGCTAGGATACCATCAGCCAAATTTACAGAAGAAACACTTATTGGGGCTTACACTTTTAGACAGCGAGTCCGCTACCATCATGGCAAGGAGCAGGCAGCAGGCAGGCCTGCATGGCACTGGAACAGTAGCTGAGAGGCTATGTCCTGATCTACTAGCACAAGGCAAGAGCGCTAACTGGGAAAGCCAGTGTCATGGGCTTTTGAAACCAAAAAGCCTGCTCTTCCAGCAAGACTACACCTCCTAACCCTTCCCAGACAGTTCCACCAGTGCGGGGCCAGGCCTTCAGATCCATGAGCCTTTGAGGCCACACTGGGTTACTAAGACAGTACCTCAAAGACAAACAAGTGGAAGTACTTAGGAATGATAAAAATAGCCAAACAAGGGAGAAAAGACAGCTCAGCGAACCGCCACGCGTCTGCTCTTCACACTTGCTGGGATACATCTCTCCTGCCTTGTATATTATCTGTATATGGCAAAGTGCTTCAAGCTGAGGGGACCAGATTGATGACTTTTAAAAATATTTACTATGTCAAAATAATTTCAAATTTAAAGAAAGCTACGAACATGACACAAAGAGTTCTCATATCTCTTAGACTAAAATTTCCCCAAATGTTAACATTTTTAACCACACTTGTTACCTCATATTTTATAGACACAAAATTGTTAGCACGTTTTTTCTGAACACACAGAGCTTTTCTTCTTCTGGACCCTTTGTAAGTCAGTGACTTTTGAGAAAGGTTTATGACCATGTGGCTTGAGTTGCAGAACACTTTCTATATTCTAGAAAGTTCTCTGGTGCTGTTTGACAAAGACAATTAGTATTCTTGCTAATTTTTATCATCATAGATTAGTCTTGACTATTCTTGAACTTGATGTAAATGAAATTGTCCCCACTTTACTTTTTGCTGAATTATTTTAAGCCAAACCACTGATTTTTAGATTCTCTCGTCTCTGTGTACCCCGTTTCTCTAAAAGTTTTGGGCATTTTCTTACATAATCCTAATTCTGTTGTGATTACATAAGAAGTTTTCCTAGCCTGGCACTTCCCTCTTATGGAGAAACACAACAGCTCTAGGCAGGGGAGCGCCTTGCCTCAGGTCACCCAGGAGTGGCCTTTGAGAGTAGGCAGTCCTCCAGCTGGGCCTGCTGGTGGGGTCCGGAGTCAGGCTCCCAGCAGGGCTTAGCTGCTGCAGGACAGGAAAGGTCCCAGCTGGGCCGACCCTTTCTTTATCACCCTGTGGGGCGCCCGGTGGTTCAGCCAGACCAGGGTTCTGGATGGATGCTGTCTGATGCTTCCAGATGGCCTCTGTAGAGATGGAAGAAGACTGCTCTCGTTCTCAGTGTCCTGATAGATGGAGACCTGCAGGCCAGGCTTGAAGGCCACTGGGCACTTCACATTCAGTGTGCTCTAGACTTCAGAAGCCTGCTGAGGCAGTGTGTCTGAACGCAGATCTGACAGATGCTGTGCCGCTCATATTTAGATCATATCTGCAGACGAGTTCTGGTAATACAGGAGCCTACATTTGAGCAAAAAAGAGGAAAAGAAAACCTCTAACAGGAAGAAAAACTTAAAAGAGTGGATTGCTCCTTAAAAGCCCAGCCTCCTCAGCACCAAACCTCCATGGACAGTTAACTTTCGAGGCTCTAATCAATTCCGACCAATTATACAGTTCTAGTGCTTCATGACTATGTAGCCACTAGATATGTCAGAGACTTAAGTGTATTTACAAGTCAAACCTACACCTGCCCTGGAGGACAGTGAGACATCTTTGTGGCTTGTTCTTAAAGTAGCACTGGCTGAGGTTGTTTGGATGGCAATGGATTTTCAGTAAAGTATGTATTTCCTAATTACTTAGAAACAGCTTTTCTGTTCAGCGTATGGGGGTCTGTTGGCCACTGCAAGGTTTTCAAGCTGTTTTTCTTTCTAGACACAGAGAGGACCTCAGGGTGGGGGGATGGCCCAACCAGGAAAGGGGGACCTCAGCAGGCAGGGCGTGGCGGCTCAGCCAGGGAAGGGCATGCTTTGTAGGCACAAGGACCTGAGTTTGAGCCCTAGAGCTCACGTTCATTTTAAAAGGGGAGTGTGGTAAGGTGGCTTGTAATCCTAGTTCTGGGGAGGGAGAGACAGGCAGATTTCCCGGGGCCCACTAGGAAGCAAGATTCAGGCCAACTAGAGGTCCTGTCTCAGGATAAACAAACGTGGGCCACACCTGGAGCAGTTGTCCTCTGGCCTCCACGTGCACACATCTGTACCTCTCCACAGAGGACTGTGGGGTAGGGGAGGCTGAAGGAGAACAGCCGAGACTCCAGCCCTAAGACAAGATTTCACTTCATGCTGCTGCCTCTCTCATGAGGCCGTAACTGTTCCCCTACTTTGCAAATGAAAAACACAAAACTTGAGGAAAATCTGAATCATTTTTTCAGGGTCACCAGGTAGAGGCTGAACCGTGTCCAACACTTGTCTCCACCTGGGGTGAGTGGAGCTGTAGCCGCGACGTTCTAGTCACATTCCTGGCCGCGACTCAGCGTGTCACAGACCTCTTCGTCATGTTCTTGGCCGCGACCCAGCGTGCCACAGACCTCTTCCTCCTGGCTAGAATTCTTCCTCCACTAAAGGCGAGGTATACGCGCCTTGTATACACACCTGGTGGAGGGCCAGCAGTGTGCCGTCCTAGCCCACCCAGCACCACAGAGACAGAGCTGCCTCTGGCCGCTCAGAAAGGACTCACGATTCCACATAGCATGATGACAGTCAGGGATAGAATGGCCTTTTATTTTACTTCATTTCACAAACACAGGGAAAACAAATCCTGCTAATAGGATTGCAGGCGCCACAGGCCTAGGCAAGTGCTTCTAAGGAAATGGAAAGCATCTTGCCACACCTAGAGACTGTTTGCAAATATGAGACAATGACAGGCACCCAGAAATTAATCAGGAGAGCGGCCTGTCGCTATAGAGAGGGGTGGAGGCAGGCCATGAAGCTTCTGATTTGGGGCCTGATTCTTCTGTGGTCCCATGCTACTAAGTCTCATGCTCTTCATGATTTTCCAACCACACCAGACCTTGACCAAGGAAAGGGAGTTCAGGTGACAGCAAAGGAAGGGCTTCCCCTGGTGATATGCTATGGCTAGTGACTCCCTGAAGGAGGCACTGTGCCTTCTGGAGCCAAAGAGCTCTTTCTTTCTAACCTTGGCCTGGTTAGCCACCAGCAGGTCCAACAGAGCCGAGCTCTGGTAGCCCTGTCACCCTGGGCCCTTCCTGGGCTTCTTATCTTTCACTCCTTCCACAGCTCACTGAGGTAAGAGAGCTAAGGGTGAGCCGGCTGGGGACCAAAGATCTTGTCAGCTGCTCTGAGGGAAGGAGCGGGCTCCAGGCTCCCTGAGCACAGCACTTGTGTGGCACACAAGCTCTGGACCTTCCAGGCCCCCACATTTCTATGCAAAGAGATCAGCTATGGGGTGCCTCCCAGAGATGGCCACTCAGACGCAGCTATTCCTAACGGAATCTGTCTTCCACCCCACCGAGGGGTACACTCAGGTGTTTGGGATCCAAGTGTAGAGCTGAGTGTTTAGGGTAAGTGGTTTTTAAAGGGAAAAACCACATCCTGGTATCTCATTTGGCAGCCACAGGGGGAGGTTTTGTGTAAGCAAACAGTTTAACAGAAGCTAAGGTAAGTTAGCTGTGGCATCTTGACCTTGGGTTCCTAGAGTTGGGTAATTTTCCGTGGCATTCTTCATCAAGGAGATCACATTCTAGTTAGACCTAAAATGGCCTCAGCAAGAATACAAAATGGAGAAACCTATGCACTGTCTTGTCCAGTCAGAGATCCACAGTTATAAAACCCCCAGGAGATATCCAGAGTCATCACAAACTTGCCTTTGACCTTCTAGCCTATGTGAAGACTGAGTGTTCCAGAACATTCCATGCTTATTCAAAAAATTGACTTCCCTTTGCATAGTTCTGTAAATCCCATCTCTCTCATTCCCTCCCTGCCCGGCTCTGGGGAGCCCTTCGCTGACATCATCCCCAACATCCTGCTTGTTTGTCTCTTGGAATAGTTGGTAAATGTTACCCATCTGTTGGCATCTACTCTAAAACTTTTACATTTACTTTCATGTGTGTGGATGTTCTGTTTGCATGTATGTCTGTGCACCGCATGAGTGCCAGTGTTTAAAGAGGCCAGAAGAGGGCGTTCCAGCTCTGGGAACTAGTGTTAAGACATGGTTAGTTGCCACGTGGATGCTGGGATTCAAGCACAGGTTCTCTCTCCAGAAGAGCAGCTCATGTTCTGAGACTCTGAGCCATCTTTCCAGCCCCGGCATCTACTCTTTAACTCTCAGTGCTGTGAACCAAATAAAGCAAGGCCCGATGCAAGGGGCTTGGAGTATAGGCAACATGTAGAGTGGCGGGTGCTGGGTCCATTTCTGATCCTGACACCCTGCTGCAGAGGCTCCAGCCTGAGCTGCAGCCTTTGGCTGATCAGAAAGGAACGCCCTAAGCCTCAACACAGTCCTGGAGGACAAATGCTTTCATTTGTTTTCAGCTTAAGACCCAGCAGTAACTTGTGTGTGCTGCCCCCTGTTGGTGGAAAGGAACTACTGCTTCCTTAGCATCATCATTGTCCAGAGCCAAAGGCAGAGATCAAAGTGGAGCCCAAACCTTTCAAAAGGTCCATCCCAAGCCAATGAAAGTGGTGAGTTGAGGAGAGCTGGCTTCTCCTGAAGAGATGGTGGTAGTGCCTCTGAGGGAGAGATGGGCTTTGCACATACAAAAGTCCCCTTCTAGTACAGAGCAGCCTCAGGCTCTGGCTCACAGAATGACAGCCGGGTGGCACTGGGCTTTGTTCAGGTGTGTTTGCAGTCCTGATATTTCCTCCTGCACACCACCATGCAACCAACCACCAAGTTTGCTCTCCGGACCAACCATCTGGGTGCAAGGAGGTAGGCTCATCTCGGCGTAGAAACTGTAGAGAAGCTGCCATCTGGGAATGAGGAGAGTGGAGCAGGCGGGACGTGACAGGTTGGCTGAAGCACTCCCACTTTCCCACGTGCTGCTGGGCTCAGAGGGGTTTGTTCCCACCTATGAAGAGTGAGCATCTCCTATCGTTGAGAATGTACTGGATGAGGCAACGTGGCAACCAGGATGAACAGGCACCAAACCCTTTCCCTGGGGAGGCCCAGACACCGAGGATCAGAGCGCCGGAGGGGATGGAAGCCCACACACTCAGGCTACATTGATTCTGCTGACCGGCTCGCAGGTGGCCCCTGACCAGAGCTGAACCAGCCAGAGTTCTTTCCTACTGAGTTTTCAGGTTGGAACCGTCCGAAGGTAAGAAGAGGAAGAAGGTGGTTAGGAGCTGAGGCCTAGCATGTTCTCGACCACATGGGGAAACTGGGCTGCACGTGAAATCTTCCGGCAGAGGAGCCCTTGGTCTCACTTATTCTATGGCTCAGCTGCCATTCATTTTTCCATGTTTGTGTGAGACACCTTTTGTCTGCATTTGCTTAAACTGAATTTCTGTTATGTCAGACCAAAGTATGACGTTTTAGCCAGATTTCCAGGGTTGTGATAGAATCCCTCAGAAAGTAAACCTAAAGGAAAAAATCCTATTTTGGCTCAGGGTTGTAGAGGTTTCAGTCTCTGGTCCCTGACCCCATGCTCTTCAGTCTCTGGTCCCTGACCCCATGCTCTTCAGTCTCTGGTCCCTGACCCCATGCTCTTCAGTCTCTGGTTCTTGACCCCATGGTTTTGGGCAGTCACAATGCAGAGTACATGGTAGAGCAAAGCCGTGGTGGCCGAAAAGGGGTGAAGAGGAGAGAGAGGAGAGGGGAAGAGAGGACAAGGGAGGGGGAGGGGAGAAAGAAAAGGGGAAGGAAAGGGGAAGGAGAGGGGTTGGTAGAGGGAGTGGCAGGAGAGGGCAGGGAAGAAGGGAGAGAGAGGACTGGGTTCCCAATCTTCTTCGGGGCATCACCCAGTGCCCCACCTTCTGTTCCCACCCCCTCCAGAAACACCACCAGCTTGGAAACCAAGCTTCCAACACATGAACTTTTGAGACAAGGACTTAAGATCCAGCCATAGGGCTGGAGATATGGCAGAGTGTTTGTTTAAGAGCCATAGGGCTGGAGATATGGTGCAGTGTTTGTTTAAAAGCCACAGGGCTGGAGATATGGCACAGTGTTTAAGAGCCACAGGGCTGGAGATATGGTGCAGTGTTTGTTTAAAAGCCACAGGGCTGGTGCAGTGTTTAAAAGCCACAGGGCTGGAGATATGGCGCAGTGTTTAAGATATGACGCTGGTTCTTCCTCCAGGACCCGGGTTAGATTCCTGGCACCCACACAGTGACTCACAACCATCTGTGACTCCAGTTTCAGGGGCTCCTTGCCTTTTCCACAGGCAGTGAGCACACACGCAGAGGAAACGCCACACATTAAACAGCAGCAGCTGAACCATGCAGTCTGACTCATGGAAACAAACCCTTCCTCAGCACCTGGTGGACCAGGAGCTATTGCCTTCAACCGGCTGCCTCCACCTGCCCCTTGAGAAAGACCTTTGCCTCTGAAGGAAACAGTGTTGCAGGACGTCAGCTGCTTTGAAGCGTGTGTGTGTGTGTGTGTGTGTGTGTGTGTGTGTGTGTGTGTGTGTTTACCTCGCACAGAAGCACAAGAACAAAGTACAACTTTGGCATGCTTTCAAAACCACCTGCTGCAGCCTTTGCTCTCCGGCCCTTCACCTGGGATGGGGTGCAGTGAGTTGAGGGGAGGAGCACTGGGCTGGGAGTGCTGGTTTTGCCCATTTCTAGTCACATGGTGTCAGGTAAATGACTGAGCCTCTCTGAGGCTTTCTTTTCTCATCTATGAAATGGGAGAACGCTGATACATGACTCATGAATGTATGGGGAAGTATCCTTAAGCTCAGGTGCTATGGCTGTTGCAGAGTAAAAGCAGTCCTGGCGGGCTGACAGCACTTCCGTCACTGGGCTCCGCTCCCTGCCGCTTAATGAGGGCTGCTGAGTACTCACGAGTGCCAGTTCTGTCTGGGGATCCTGTAAGGAGCAGGGCACACGAGAGTGGTCCTAAGCAATCAGTGTGTCTACGGGGACGGCAGAACACCAACAAGCACATCAAGAAGTGAACTTTATGAAACCTAGAGTGGAGAGAGTGCCCAAGAACAAAACTGGGATAGAGCAAGCGGTCTGTACTTGAAATGGGGACGTTCCTACAAAATGTGGGGCTCATGGTGGCCATAAATGCACACCTAGAAACTGGGTGTGTTCTTTGTCATCTTGCCATGTCTCCAGAGTCACAACATTTCTGAGCGGTTCTTCCCAGCTCCGTTTTGTCCTGCCCTACCAGCAGCCCCTCACAGCAGCCCCTCACAGTGTACAGCACACTTTTTGTGCATTCTCATTTGGCGTTCCCTGAAGCTGCTGGGTCAGATGCTTCCACTCTGTCTCAGACAAGGAAGAGTTAAGTGACCCGATTAGTGTAGCTCTGGCTCCAGATCCTGAGCCAGGGGTTCGAAGTCCAAGCTGAGCATGCCTTCTAGAAGGGCACACACTGCTGTTTGTTCCTTCTGTGAGCACTCCCATATCAGCAATGGCCTCGTGTGTCCCTGTGAGTCTGAGGTCAGCGTTGGAATAGCTGTTGCCATCTTGCAAACTGGCAGGCCATGAGCCTAGGCTCTTGGGTCTCGGGCCACAGGCCTACAGGTTCTGCAAAGGGAGCAGGACTAGGCTCTCACCCACCACCATCAGAACACCCATGCCTTCCGGGAGAGAGATTCAAGCTTCAAGCCCGTACCTCTCTGTGACCACTGGGTGTCAGCACTGATCTGTGCTTGATAACTGAAGCTCTTGGGGTGGGCAGAGCTGTCTGCATCGGGGTTTCCAGTGGACCCAAGAGGAGCCTGACCACAGGGGAGGTGGACACGCACTGTGGAGTCTCAGTAAATAGTAGGCTTTCTCCGGCCCCGTCTCTGCTGGCTGCTGCCCGTTCCCCTTGCTCTTCTGACCCTGGTATTTAAGGGTGTGTGTTACGGTTTGAATATAACCTGTCGTCCACAGGCTCCTGTGTCGAAAGCTTGATCCCTGGCTGGAGGTGATATTTTAGGTGTTTGTGGAAAGCTGAGGAGGTGGAAACTGACGGGATTTTGAAGGTTATTCCAGGCTTGACTGTTTCTTTTTTCTCTACCTGCTGTCTTCTAGGACATAAAGAATCTCCTCCGCCACCTGCTTCCACTGATGTGGACACCAAGCAACCAGGGCTGGGCTCTCAGGCACTGTGGCCCAAGACGAGCTGCCAGGGTCCCCTGCTTTTCCTCCTGTTGTCCGTGAGGCCACACTTACTCAGACATCCCCAGGCCTCCTCTCCCGGAGGTTTGCTTTTCTTACTCAGGGCAGCAATCTGGTACGCACATCAGCAGGGGCTCTGTTCAAATCCACTGAGGCCTGGTGTGGGCTGTGGTGACTGCTCCCTTGGTGAATTCTCATCCAGCCGTTCTGGGTCTGGAAAGGTCTCCAGAGTGGATGTGGCCGGCTACCTCAGGCTGCGAGTGGGTCACGTGCTGGGACTCCCAGGAGAAGGCCCTCTGTTCTCACAGCTCAAAATGGGAGAAAGCCCCATTTCTTCTTCTGTCTAATGTTGAGGTGCTCCTGGGCTTTCGGGGACACCCTTCTTCCATGTACTTTGTGTCTCTGGCTAGCTGGGTGTAGGGTGTGGCCTGAGGAGCCAAGTATCCGGCCTCCCTCATGACAAGGGAGGCGGCAGAGTCCTGGCTTCCCAGGACAAGGCTCAGAAAGGTCTGGACAGATTTCTGGAGAGGCAAGCCCCAGTCACATCCCTGTTCAGGTAAGACCCTGGATCCTGGCATAAGACTTCAGAGGAACATAAGTATGATAACAATTACACTGCTGACTGGCAGGTTTGTGGGCCAGGTAGATCAGAGGGAGATGGGGTAATGAGGTCGACAGATTCTGAAAGAGATGTAACACCATATTTCCTGTGTGTGTGTGTGCGTGTGTGTGTGTGCACACACATGCATGTGCATTGTGTTCATCGGGCATGTTACATAGTTATTGCTGGGGATGAGAACATCATCCTAGCCTGCCAGCTTCTTTCTGGCACTCCGTCATCCTATCAGTGTAAAGCCCTGTTTTCATGTCAGCTTCTGGGTCATTTCCCACTGCTGAGAGCCCAGCCTCCCTCGCCAGGCCACAGCCTCCTGCCTGGCCCTGCTGCTTTGACCTCACACACTCACACTTGCTTAGGTAGTATACTGACACATTTTCACCCGCTTGCAGTTCTTGTCATGCCCCCCCCCCTCCCGCCACCTAGGTCCCATTTGCTACACCTTCAGCAAAATGGCTTTGCTGAGATAGAGGACATGGATGATGCAATGTATCTTTTCAAGGTGGAGTATTTGATAGATTTAACTGTGGTCACAGGATCAACCTTCACTCTAATCATTTCAATCTTATTATTATTAGTAGTAGTATTGGGTTTTCAAGACAGGATTTCTCTGGCTGTCCTGGAACCCGCTCTGTAGACCAGGATGGCTTCAAACTCAGAGCTCTCCTGTCTCCGCCTCCTGAGTGCTGGGACTAAAGGTGTGTGGTGCCAACTCCTGACTAAGTATTCATTTTCAAGGCCAGTTACTTTATGCAGTCTGTGCTGGCCTCTTATCTTCGATCCTGTCGCAGCTTCCTGAGAGCTGGAATTGCAGGTGTGTATCACCACTCCCTGATAGCAGGAATGGAAGCAATACAAACTAAGGGACAGATGGTGTCAACATTGGGTTGGTAATATTAGAAAATCATTTTCTAAATTAGTATTTCCAGTCATGCAGGAAGGACAGAGGAGAGATTTGCTAGATTTCACGTTCCTGCTTGACTTAAAATCACAGAGCTCCTGGAAGCCTGCTGTGGACTTCTCTGGTTTGTTGTTTTTCTTCTCACTGTAACTGAGGGAAGGGAGGTTTGTTACCGGCTCAGAGTTTGAGGATGTCCAGTCCACAGAGGTGGGGAAGACTGAGGTCATGGTGGCGAGCTTGTGGCTGAGGTGCCCCACATCTCCAGGGACAGGAAACAGAGCCCAGCTGTAGCCCCAAGGCCTTCCCACCCCCTCCAGCGAGGCTCGCATCCTAAAGTTCCATAATCTTTTTAAATGGCAGCTGGGAGCAAGTGCACAAACACAAGCCCCGTAGGAGATATGCAAATCGTAGCACATTCTCCTACTTGCAGGTGAATCACGAAGGTAAAGTTCCTCTTTCCCAGGGATGTCTTGGTTCTGTCTCTTTCTTCGTAACCAAGAGCCTCTGGGTAATACCTTTTATTGTGTGGCGCAAAGCTTGGTGCCAATGAGCTGACGTGATGGCTGAGCCCGACAGCCCTCCCTCCAGATGTGAGGATGGTCTCAAGTCTGCGCCCAATCTGGGCTCTACAGTGATGACTTCTCGGCCAGTTTAGGCTGCTGAGTGGGACAGTCTCAAACAGTACAAAGAATGGAAGGAAGGGAGGGAGAAACATGACATCATAATGCATCTTTCTTCTTTCTTTGAGTTTCACCAGTGTTTTCACCAGCTCCTCTGCATATGGATGAAAAACCTGCCTGCAAAGTATAAGAAGCCCAGGGGGAGAGATCTCTTTTTCGCCATCTCCATTTCTAGAGATATGGGAGAGCCTGGTGGTGGAGGCCACTGCAGCCGGATGCTATGGCTGTGGGTCTCCAGTCTGCTGCCTGTTAGCCGGGAGCTTCAGATCACTTGCTTAACCTTGTGCCTCCGTTTCCTTGCACACAACACAAAGTGTAGCCTTGCACTTTCTTTGTAGAACTCTTGCAAAGCCCTGAGATTGAGGCCTAAAGAGGGGCTCAGCGTTTGCAGTGCTGGGCGCAGTGAAGAGGGACTCAGCGTGCACAGTGCTGGGTGCAGTGAGGAGGGGCTCAGCGTGCACAGTGCTGGGCGCAGTGAGGAGGGGACTCAGCATCAACAGTGCTGGGTGCAGTGAGGAGGGGCTCAGCGTCCACAGTGCTGGGTGCAGTGAGGAGGGGCTCAGCGTCCACAGTGCTGGGTGCAGTGAGGAGGGGACTCAGCGTGCACAGTGCTGGGTGCAGTGAGGAAGGACTCAGCATCGACAGTGCTGGGCGCAGTGAGGAGGGGCTCAGCGTCCACAGTGCTGGGCGCAGTGAGGAGGGACTCAGCATCGACAGTGCTGGGTGCAATGAGGAGGGGCTCAGCGTCCACAGTGCTGGGCGCAGTGAGGAGGGACTCAGCATCGACAGTGCTGGGTGCAGTGAGGAGGGGCTCAGCATCCACAGTGCTGGGTGCAGTGAGGAGGGGCTCAGCGTGCACAGTGCTGGGCGCAGTGAGGAGGGACTCAGCATCGACAGTGCTGGGTGCAGTGAGGAGGGGACTCAGCGTCCGCAGTGCTGGGTGCAGTGAGGAGGGGACTCAGCATCCACAGTGCTGGGTGCAGTGAGGAGGGACTCAGTGTCCGCAGTGCTAGGTGCAGTGAGGAGGGGCTCAGCGTGCACAGTGCTGGGTGCAGTGAGGAGGGGACTCAGCGTCGACAGTGCTGGGTGCAGTGAGGAGGGACTCAGCGTCGACAGTGCTGGGTGCAGTGAGGAGGGACTCAGCATCGACAGTGCTGGGTGCAGTGAGGAGGGGACTCAGCGTCCGCAGTGCTGGGTGCAGTGAGGAGGGGACTCAGCATCCACAGTGCTGGGTGCAGTGAGGAGGGACTCAGTGTCCGCAGTGCTAGGTGCAGTGAGGAGGGGCTCAGCGTGCACAGTGCTGGGTGCAGTGAGGAGGGGACTCAGCGTCGACAGTGCTGGGTGCAGTGAGGAGGGACTCAGCGTCGACAGTGCTGGGTGCAGTGAAGAGGACCTCAGTGTCCGCAGTGCTGGGTGCAGTGAAGAGGACCTCAGTGTCCACAGTGCTGGGCGCAGTGAGGAGGACCTCAGTGTCCGCAGTGCTGGGTGCAGTGAAGAGGACCTCAGTGTCCGCAGTGCTGGGTGCAGTGAAGAGGACCTCAGTGTCCACAGTGCTGGGTGCAGTGAGGAGGGGCTCAGCGTGCACAGTGCTGGGCGCAGTGAAGAGGGGACTCAGCGTGCACAGTGCTGGGCGCAGTGAAGAGGGGACTCAGCGTGCACAGTGCTGGGTGCAGTGAGGAGGGGACTCAGCGTCGACAGTGCTGGGTGCAGTGAGGAGGGACTCAGCGTCGACAGTGCTGGGTGCAGTGAAGAGGACCTCAGTGTCCGCAGTGCTGGGTGCAGTGAAGAGGACCTCAGTGTCCACAGTGCTGGGTGCAGTGAGGAGGACCTCAGTGTCCGCAGTGCTGGGCGCAGTGAAGAGGACCTCAGTGTCCACAGTGCTGGGTGCAGTGAGGAGGGGCTCAGCGTGCACAGTGCTGGGCGCAGTGAAGAGGGGACTCAGCGTGCACAGTGCTGGGTGCAGTGAGGAGGGGCTCAGCGTGCACAGTGCTGGGTGCAGGTCCCAGCATCCAGAACAAGCTGGGCATGCCACAAAACGGTGTGGGGAAGTGCACCTCTAGCTCCGAGGCATCTCCTACCCCTTCTCGGCCTCTGTGTTCTCCTCCACAAACATGCACAAACTTACACACACACACAGGCTGACACACATACACACACAAATAAAGGCTTTTTCAAAATCCTGGGTGTGGGTGCGTGACAGCGCAGTGTAAGTGAGGTTTGCTAAGCATGCAGCCCAGTTCTAGTCACTAGTGCCTGTGCCCTGCCTTCCGGAGAAGGGCAGCTGAGGAGCTCACCCACACTGGAGCAAACCGGGAGGCCAACATTTGAAAGGCCTGCGTGCTCTACGTCACATTCTGACGCCGCTCCCTGGCACAGTGGTGAAGAGGCTCCACTGCACTGGCCTGCTCATGCCTCAGTGCCACCCTTGCTGCGGAACAGACACACTCAGAAGTGTGCAGTGACCGGAGGCAGCAGGTAGCACCTACGATAGCTGCAGCCCTGCACATTCCCAGTCCAGTCTGTTCGTTGGCCCTCCGTGGTGCTCTCAGATCCTCCTAGTCTTTTCCAGCCTATGCTGTGCTCTTTCTCGTTTGAAGGCAGGAATGAAGCTCCGGGGTCTGGGATTCCCGGTGTCAGATACAGAAAGCCACTGCATGTTTTGAGGGTGTGTCTGTCTTCTTTCTGTCTTTTTTTTTTTTTTTTTTTTTTTTGAGGACTTTTGTTGCACAGTTAAGCTGTATTTACCAGGGGTGGGAAGACGGTGAGTAAAATCCCTTCTATCTGAGCATGAGGATCTGAGTTTGGATCCCATCATTGATACAAAAGCTGAGTGCAAAGTTGGTTGGCGGTGACACACGCCTTTAATCCCAGCACTCGGGAGGTAGAGACAGGCTGATCTGAGTGTGAGGCCAGCCTGCTCTGGTGCTGAGGGACTGGAAACGGAAGCCTCTTGGGAGCTCAGTGGTCATCTTGTGGCACCAATCTGTGAGCTCTGGGTTCAGTGTGAGACTCTTTCCCCAAAAGGATAAGATGAAGAACAATAGCAGAAGATGTCTGGTATCAACCTCTGCCTGCACATACATGTGCACACATGTAGGTGGTACCATATACATACATGCACATGTAAGCACTGTAACACACGCAGGTGAATGGGCACAGGCACAGTCACAGCTCCAGGTCCTACAGTCCCCTGACAGTTGGATGCCGAGCACTCTGTGGCGCGAGGCCTGGGTGAGTGATGGAGCTTAGAGATGGCTGCAGCTGTGCATGTTTGTCTCTTCTCACCGCGAAACTGGAGTGTTCCTGAGGAACCGTGTCAAGCAGTCTCTTCCTTAGAGAGGCCACACGGGATACTCTTGCCTTCAGATATTTCCTTTTCAAACACTCCACAACGACAGAATTCCCTGACACAGTCAGTTTCCCTTTCTATTATAAGTCAGATTTTGGAAAAGGGCCTGAGATTTCAGCTTTCTTGGGACTTCAACTTTATTTTCCTTAAGAAAGAAAGGAAGAAGGCAGGAAGGAAAGAAGGAAAAAAGAAGGAAGAAAAGAAAGAAAGAAGTATATGTATGTGAGAGACCAAAAGATTAAAAATTAGCAGCTATTATTTAAGGCCTGAACTAGGTGGGTGGAGAAGTCCAGGAATGCCTGGAGGGGAAGGACCGCCTTACTGCATTCTTTCCCCACCCACTAGAGATACAGTTGCTAGGAAATTGGCCCATTCCCCCTAGGGAAGGGCATGGGGACCTTCCAATAGCCAATCAATTCAAAATGTAGCATTTTGACCAATAGATGCTTGTCAGGCAGGAATCGCCCCTGCCTTGGGCATGCTGGGAGGGACCAGAATCTTTAAACCACCCAACTAACCTGGGCACTCCGCCCTCAGCTCCCACCGCTTTGGCGGTGGGGGTGAGTGGAACCAAGCTGCAGCTTGTAATTTACAATAAAAAGAACCTCATGTATTTACAGCGGAGTCTGGTTATTCCTGGTCTTTTGGGGTTCGTGAACTGGGCAGAACATATGCACATATTTAAAAACACTAAAACCCTGAGTTTTGCACGGATGGTGTAATAGTGGAATTTAGACAAAAATAGTACATGGGGCTCTTTCCTCGTGGCTGTAACAGACAACTTAAAGAGGGAAGGTTTGTTTTGCTCACAGTTTCGGAAGTTTTGGACAGGGAAGGCATAGCAAAGGAGCAGAGAATGTAGACAGGACCAGAAAGAGCTGCGCCCTGATGCCCTGCCAACCAGCGAGCTGCTTCCGCCAGCACAGTCCACTCCTAAAGCAGTGCCGCCGAGCAGCTGAGACGTTCAAACTTGCCAGGCCGTGCACAACAGTGCCGCCGAGCAGCTGCATCGCAGGCTTCTCGTCAACTTTGATCAATTGGTAAGAGAAGGCTGGGTGTGATGCTGAGAATAGTTCTCAGAGAGAGAATGCAACATCTAAGGGAGAGAGCTGCAGCCGATTACTTGTGTGCATCACAGCCGTCTGTGGAGGGGCAGCCATTCCTGTGAAAACGAGAGTAAGCTTTCTCTTAACAGAGACTTCATTCCTAGTATTTGGTCGTTGTGAACGCTATTTAAATGAAATTATTTTTCATGTAACTCTTCTGTCAGTTGGCTAAATGCAGTAGGGCTAACACTTTTTCTTATTTACACATTTGTCTGCTACAGATGTGCGGTTGCTCTGCCAGGCTGGATGAGGCTCCTCACAGATTGACCATCAGTTTCTTCTTTCCTGGTTTCACAGGCGGCACCTCATGTGGCAAGTGTTCTAGCCTTTGTCCCCCTCAATATGGCCCTTGGTGAGCCTCCTGGCCCCCAGGGTGGCCCTGGCATGATAACTAGGAATTGCCACTTCTTCACTGGCTCTTGCTCCTGCCCACATCTCCTTAGATCTTTGCTGAGCTCTGGTCTGACACTAAGGGATGCCCTCTGGAGAGATGGCGTGGAGAAGCCTTGAGGCTGGAGCCATCCAGCCCTGGAGCCATCCCACTGAGGCTCCAGCTGTGGCAGAGACCACCCAGACCCTCCAACCCAGCTCCTGTGCCAGCTGGAAACCACTGAGTCACTGGCATGGGGTGGTGTGAACCATTTTACGCACCCGCTCATCAGGGGAAAGCCTGCTGCTGGAGAGGACCAGGGTTTGGGATTCCATGTGGTGATGTCACTAGAACACTGGTTGGTAGCATCACTGATGGGTAAGGAAGACACACTTTTTGTTTTTTGCTTTTGTTGAGATAAGGTTGGTTTCTCTGTGTAGACCGGCTGTCCTGGACTCTTTCTGTAGACCAGGCTGGCCTCAAACTCACAGAGATCTGCCTGCCTCTGCCTCCTGAGTGCTTGGATTACAGCTGTGCACCACCACACCCGGCTAAGACCCACTTTTGATCCACATAGGTCAAAGTCTTTTGGGAAACAGAGACAAATAAACCAACAAGTCAAAACGGGGTGAAAGTGAACATGAACATGCCAGACTTAATGGTCCCCCAAAGGCACTGAAGGGCAGGAGATAACTACCTGACAGGGTTGGGAAGCAGAGGAGCAGGGGCAGTGTTTGCCTTTTAACCTCCGTTATCTGGGGTCTGTTGCATGGAGCAGAAGTTGGGCCTGCATTAGATAACTCACCTCCGGCCATACCTGATAGGTCTGCTTATCAGTACAGACTCAAGATGAGCCCACCAAGTCTTCCTTCAGCTGGACCAAGCTTTAGAGGCTGTGTGTCACTGGAGCCGGGGTGACAGGAGCCCTTCTAGGGCCGAGCTTCTCAACTTTGGGTTTTGCTCTATGGACATTTGGGCTGGTCCGTTCCTTACAGGGAAGAAAGGAGTGGTGCCACGTGCTTTGCAGAATGCTTATAGCATCTCTAGGGCATCCTGCCACAACCATGACAGAGTGTCAGTGTTTGTTGCCCTGGGGGGGGTCACCTCTTAATGAGAACTGTTCCTCTAGAATGACAGCCCCCGGATTCATGAGTGAGCCCCTCTTGTCAAAGGCTGTAAACTCTTCTATCAGGAGGCCGTCTCAGAACCTCCAATAATCTGAGCCAACCCAAATAATAATAATCTTGCAACCCAAATAATCCTAGACTAGAGGGTCCTGAAGGTCGGGATGAAGCTGGTCCCACAGGTAGGGCAGGAAGAGTTGGAGGAGCGAGAACTCTGGGTGCAGGAATCAGGACCTCGGAAGAAATCATGTGGCTGAGCATTATGTTGGGGGTGAGCTGACTCAAGGACCAGCCACGCCTTGCAGGCCACACTAAAATATGCAGGCCGGGACTGTGCCTCCCGGAGTGGAAGACAATGTATCCCAGAGGAGAAGGTCTCTCCATCCCTTTGTCATCTCCGGATGGAAGAAACACATCTTTCTGGCTACTCCTCAGGACTCTAAAGAATGGAATCCAGAGAAGATTGGGCCTCCTGAGGGACAGATTGTGTCATAGACAAAAGAAAACAAATAACTGAAGGCGCATCTTGAATTCTGCTGGCTCTCATGTGAGGACCAAGTGGAGCCGTGTGGCTTGAGTCAGGTGACAACTCACCAGGACTCACTGTTCCTACGTGTAGATGAGTGTGGGTTCCTTCCGGTCAGGCTGTCTCAGGTCACAGGTGTGCTGTGAGGAAGCCCTGTGTGGCCCAGTGGGGACCTTTTTCTCCATTGGTCAGACTTGGCTCCTCTCAGCTTCCCTGTCTATTTCACTTACTACTGTTGCCCAAGAGCAGATTTTCCCTTCTTCTCAAGTCAGAGTTTCACGAGGGGTGGTCAGGTTGGCTCAGAGGCTGATGTAGGGCAGAATTTGGGGACGTGCGCAGTTCCAAATGCTGCCTTGAGGTTTGTATCCATCTGCAGGTGAGCCAAGGGCAAAGCAGGCAGGTCTGTGCAGAGAGAGGCCCTCAGAAGGGCCTCCGAGCTGGCCCAGAAAAGGGATGTTGGCATTAAAGCCAGTTGGTGCTGCTGGTGACAATTACAAGCTGGTCCTGGACCTAGAAGCCTCAGCTTCCAACCAGCTGGCCGAAAACAGCAGCCCTGGACTGGGTGCACCCAGGGGAGGGCGCTTCTGAGGAACGGGCTTCCAGGAACAAGTTCCCTTGGGAAACTCTGCAGGAAGCTTAAACCTCAAGAAAACTACTCATTAGGATCTCGGGGAGCTGCTAATTGCCCTGTCCAGCCAAGACTGCGCCAGCCCGTGGAACCATAATGAAGTCTCTGGAAGCGGCAGACCCAGCCCTGGCTGCCTGTGCGCCCTCCTGCCTTCTCTTCATTCTCTCCCCACAGACGCTGTGCCCCTGCTGCTCTGCTGCCCAGAGACCCTCACTTCAGCCTTCAAACAGAACTGCTCCCCTAGGGACCTGTCCCTGTGGCAATTAGATTCTCCAAAAGAACACGCAGGGATGGCGAAGCCCGGCAGAGGCTTGGTTAGCGGCGTTCTCAGTGTTTTCATCTCCAAGTTGTGTTTACAAAAGGATGAAGACGAGCTGAGAGTGATTACTTACCCCTCCTTAGAGAAGTATGAAAGTCCGAGAAATTCATCTCGTCTTGGATCAAGCTGTGCTTTTTGGTTGCCACGGCAACAGTGCTATCCCCGGGTCTCCTGGTCCTACACTGAAGCAGGGCAGTGGCCATCCTCAGGACAGCGAAGAGGGGGAGGACGACTAGGGCGCAGGGAAGTCTGTATTCCGCTCATGGTTCATGGCTTTCTAACCAGTCCTTTGGGTTCAGAAGTGGCAAGCCAATGGATTCCAAACAGCCTTGCTCGCAAGAACATCCCAGGGGGAAAGAATAGAAAGAACCTTCAACCTTTTGGAGAGGATTTGGCATGTGAAACCCCTTGGCACCCTCCGCATCCTGTGGGTGAAGGGGGCGTGGTGGAGCGGATGCCCCCGCCCTGCAGGGAGGAAGTGGACCAGAGTGGGGCCACCAGGGGGCAGCACGTGGACCAGAGTGCTGTCGGCCTATACTCGGCCACCAGGGGGCAGCACGGGGCCTAGACTCCGGCCAGGGCCCGGGTCTCCGCGGGGGTGACGGGGGCAGAGGCTGCTGGGGTGGCCGTGTTTCCCGCGCCTGGGCCGGGCGGAGCGCCGCCGTTCCCCGATGTCTCAGCCGGGCTTACTGTGCTGTAGACGTGGCCGTCGCTGCTGTCCAGCTCGAGCCCTCCCGCGCTGTCTTCCCGGCTCCGCGGCCTCTCCGCTGGCCGGAACCGGTTTCCGGCGTCAGGGCCTGGCCCGGCGCTGGCTACTTAGCACCGTCGGCCCTGGGCGCCCTTGAGCTCTTTCCTGCCCCGGCGGTCTGTGTGGGGTCCAGGCGTGGCCCGGCGTTGCCGGGGCGGGGGCGGGGCAGCTGCCTGTCCTCTCACGTATCCTGCCTCGGCCAGCAACGGCAGCCGCCGCCACGCCTGACGACACGGGGTCGGTCCCCGGGCACCGGGGCAGCCGCAGGGTGCACGCAGAGCCAGTCCTGTGACCTCCAGCCATTCAGCCATTCAGTGTGGCGTATGCGTGTTCACACACATACACACACACACACACACACACACACACACACTGTATAGTTGTGGGTGTGGGTGTTTCACCTGCAGGCACGTCTGTGTCTGTGCTCGGTGAGAAGAACATATCTGGTCCCCGGGGCAGGCATTCCCGATGGCTGTGGCCTCCATGTGGGCCGCGTAGAGAGCAGCCAGTGTCCTTACCGTGGAGACAGCCCTCTAGCCCCTAGCAAGCGTAAGGAGTGTGTGTGCACAAGCATGCACATGGGTGTGGGTGTGTGTGTGTGTGTGTACAAGCGTGCTCATGTGTGTGTGTGTGTGTGTACAAGCGTGCTCATGTGTGTGGGTGTGTGTGTACAAGCGTGCTCATGTGTGTGGGTGTGTGTGTACAAGCGTGCTCATGTGTGTGGGTGTGTGTGTACAAGCGTGCTCATGTGTGTGGGTGTGTGTGGACAAGCGTGCTCATGTGTGTGGGTGTGTGTGGACAAGCGTGCTCATGTGTGAAAAGGCCAGAAATCGTCTTCCTCAATTGTTTTCCTTCTCTTTTCTTTCTTTTCCTTCTCCTCTTCTTTCCTTTTTCTTCCTTTTTTGGGACAAGGCCTTCCGCTGACGCTGAAACGCCCGGGTGGCTGGACCGGCTGCCCAGCGGCCGGAGCACCTGTCTGCCTTCCATCGTGGGCTTGTAGGGCGCACCTCCACACCCGGCTCTTCTCGCGTGGGTGCGGGGTCAGACTCAGTGCCTCACGCCTATGCAGCGAGCACTTCACCTGGCTGCACAGTGTGGCCACTTACCTGGCTTCGTGGCAGCCACAGCAGCGCGCTTCACCCCAAGGCTGCAGCTCTGCGGGCGGGAAGGCGGCTGACCTCCGCGCTCCTCCTCCCACAGCGTGGCCTCGGGGCAGGTCCTAGAGGCCTGGCCTGCAGCCGTCCAATGGCCACCGTGCAGAGGCCAGAGCAGCAGGCAGGGGTGCCTCGGATTGCAGGCAGGCACCCTTTCTGTGGCCGAGGTTATGGCAGGCACCCTTCCTGTGGTCGTAGTTACGGTCTGAGCGTCCTTGCTGCTGATGTGCTTAAGGTGCAGGCGTTTGTGGCCGTGTTCACTGGGTCAAAATGAGGTAAACCCAAGGTGAGGGCATTTGTTCCCATCTCAGACCTCCCCACCCAGTTTTCCTGTTCTGCTGACAGGAAAGCTGTGGTGCTGGAGGCTGTGAAGAGGAAGGCCTGGAAGTGCTTCACACGTGCTCTCCTCTCCTTCCTTGCTTGGCTCAGTTGCCTGCATCCTTCCAATCAGCCTCTTTCTGCCACAGGACGTGTGCCTCAGAGCCTCTTCCAACCTTGGGAAAGACTTCATCCAAAGATAAAGACAGAGGCAGGGAGACCTCTGTGGGTTTGAGACCAGTCTGCCTTAAGTAGCAAGTTCCAGCACAGCCAGGGCTGTGTGGAGAGACTCTGACTCAAAACCAACCAACCAACCAACCAACCAACCAACCAACCCCACAAACCAAAACCAAGATAGGCCCCTCCCCTCCACCTCAGATGAGAAGTACCAAGGAAGGGTTCAAGTGTTGTGCGTCTCGTGCTGGGCTGTGCTGTAGGGGCAGAGTCAATGGCAGGAGTCCCACATTCTTCACAGGGACGGCGGAGCGCATGTCTAAGGGGGCACCTGCTGTCTTCTCCAAGGGCTCAGGCTAACTTCTCACTCCAGCTGCCACCACACTGTGGCCTCCACAGTGACCATCACACGGTGTCCACCCCAGTGTCCACCCCACAGTGTCCACCAAGTGTCCACCCCACAGTGTCCACCCCCAGTGTCCACCCTAGTGTCCACCCCACAGTGACCACCCCACAGTGACCACCCCACAGTGTCCATCCCACAGAGACCACCCCACAGTGACCACCACAGTGACCACCATAGTGTCCATCTCACAGTGTCCACCCCAGTGATCATCTCACAGTGACCACCCCACAATGACCACCCCACAGTGGCCACCCCATAGTGTCCATCCCACAGAGACCACCCCACAGTGACCACCACAGTGACCACCACAGTGACCACCATAGTGTCCATCTCACAGTGTCCACCCCAGTGATCATCTCACAGTGACCATCCCACAGTGTCCACCTCACACTGACCACCACACTGACCACCACAGTGTCCATCTCACAGTGCCTGTCACAACACAGCCATCACTCAGTGGCCATCACGCCTGCGTAAACAATTCTCAGAGGCCCCAGGAGCAAATGCCTCCTGAGATCCTTGGCTACCCAGTGATCTCTCAAACTGAAAACTGCCAGTGTCCCTTTTTGTTGGTGGCCCCAGTCTCTGCACATCCCAGGAAGTCCTGGTTCCCTCCCCTCGCACACATTTGTCCTTGTGTGTCTACATGTGGCCAATGCCCTGATATTATGTTGGCACTTTCGTGTCTTCACCATTTTCACGACATGTCCCCTTCCCAGGTCTAGGGCTCTGTGACTCTCCGACACCCTCCCAACCTCTGTAGGTCTCGTAGCCTCCAAGCCCATGTATCCACCAGTGAAGTCCCATTCCAGAAGTGAGCTGAGTGTCACGTTTCCCTAAAAATCCAGGCTGCAATGCATTTTACAGGTCAAGAGACAGCGCCCCAGTTCTGGGCTTACCAGAGGATGGAGGAAGGCAGTAGCCACAGGACTTGACCTTGGGTCTCACAGCCTGGCTTGCGCTCTGATTCCCTCCAGAAGCCGATGACAGCTGCTGGGTTACAGAAGGTTCTGTTATGCTGACCCTTGATTCAGTTGGCCTTTCTGAACAGTGGCCATGTATGGGTAAGACCTCTTCAGCAGCTGTGTCCTTGCTTGTCGCCAAGTGGGCAACAGACTTCTTGGCTCCTTTCAGTGGGAGAGACAAAGGGATGGGAAAGACAGACAGAAGAAGCCAGAGAAAGTGCTTGCCCCATGTCCAGGGCCTGACTTCAGTGAGCACCGGGTCGGTGTTCCTGGGGGAGCTGGAGGCTGAGTGTGCAGCTCCTCCCAGGCTGCCTCCCCTGCAGGTGGCAGCCTTGAAGGCTTGGCTGTGGGCACATGTGCCCCCTGCGCCCCCTAATGGAGAGGCCTTGAGAGTTGACTAGGTGCCCAGTAGGAATTGCTGGTGAGTGCATGAATAGACTGGATGGAGAGATGGGACAGACAGGTAGACAGACAGACAGGTGGATAGAGGGCATGGACTGATAAAGTGGATGGATGGATGGATGGATGGATGGGTAGGTGGGTGGATGGGATGGAGCAGGTTCAATGCCTAGGACAGAGAGAGAAACATGTAAATGACTGGGATAGAATGGATGGATGAAATGAATGGAATCGATGGAAGGAGAGAATGGACAGATGGTAAAACAGATGGAGAAAAGCCAAGAGTGGTGGTGCACACGCCTGTAATGCCAGCACTCAGGAGGCAGAGTCAGGCAGGTCTCTGAGTTTAAGGCCAGCCTGGTCTACATACTGAGCTCCAGGACAGCCAAGGCTACGCAGAGAGACCCTGTTTCCAAAAACCAAAACCAAAACAACAAGGATAAACAAATGGATGGAGAACTGGACAGATGACCTGATGGATGATAGATGGAATAACATGGAAAGAGAGGGTTTCTACTTGAGGTCTAAAATTAGGTAGTGGCAACTGTCACAGCGTCTGGTGATTCTGCTGGAACAGCCATTTATTTTTTACGCATTTGACCACGAGTGCCATAGCAGGCAGATCTGCAGGGTAAGGCCTCCTCGTGGTTTCTGAAGACTGTGTGACAAAAGCCCCAGCATTTCCCTCCCATTCACAAACCCTCCGTTGATCTCTAATTGACCTTGAATGAGGTGGTGTTTACAGCTGTGTCTTAGCAGCCATTGATCTTGCACTGATGAAGCGACCAGCTGAGCCAGCGGCTGCAGAGGAGAATGACAAGAAGTGGGACAAAGAGCCCCGTGTCTCTAGGCACTCGCCTCCCCACCCCCTCTGCTCCACACACACACACACACAGTGTGTGCTTTTAAATAAACAAACAAGCAATTAATGAACTGCTGCAGGGCCAGAGGAGGAAGTGGGCCCAACTCTGCCCCAGCAGTAGGGCAGGCTGGCACAGAAGGCCCCAGGGCATGCCTAGCCTCATTAATCCCCCTGAGGAGCTGCCCTCCTGCTGGCCTCTCAGAGCTGCTGGCCTGGGGGCGGGCAGCAATGGGGAGCTCTTTGCATCTGCTTTTATTTATTTATTTATTTTTTTTGTGGTTGTTCCAGTACTTCACAGTGGCCAGGGGAAGGCGGGCAGCGCTGGCTCCTGTCAGCTTGGCCTGGCTGAGTGGACTACACTACCTTTGGGGCTTCAGAGCACTGGAAAATGAGGCTGGGCAAGAATGGGTCTCTTCCTAAACTCGCATTTACTTAGTTATTTGCTTAGAGTCTGTTCTTGGAATAAAAGCTAATTAGGTCACCTCTCTCCACTGCACAAGAGGTTAAGGTAAAGTGAGTGAAAAGGGTGTGTGTGTGTGTGTGTGTGTGTGTAAGAAACAGCAAGCTCCTTACTCCTGCCCTATTGATCTTCAGTTTCAAGAATTAAATGAGATAAAATGTGCATCAATGTAACTTTCAGCATATTGCCTCGTACTTTGTAGATGTTCAACACTTACTAGCTTGTTCTAGTGCTTTTCCTGTGGCTGATCCACTCTTTTCATCTTTCCTCATGGAAACTTTCTCTGCCTCCTCTTCAAGCCAGAGGTCCTCAGACTGGCTCTCCAGAGCCTCTGTGCTCCTGCAGAACTCCTTTGCAAAGCAATGCTCAGTTCTAACTGGGGTTGGTGCTCACCGAATGCCAGCAATGGAAGCTGACAACGAAGTCTCACCCTAACAAGGATTCCAAAGGCCGGTGGTCCAGGGTTGGTGGGGCCTGGGAGAAGAGGCTCCCTCCCTTTCCCTTCCGTTCTTCACCCTGAGCCCATGACTGACAATTTCAAATGGGCCTCGTGGTGTGGAATGGTGGCTGAAGCTCCAGACATCATGCTCCCATTCCGAACATGGAGAGAGGAAGGGAAGAGCTGTAGGTTGGCCACAGATTTAATCTCCTCCTGTTGAAAAGCTTTCCAGCTCCAGCTGACATCTCCTCGGCAAGAGCCGTGTTGCCTGATGGCTTCTGGCTTGAAGAGGAGGTGGAGGAAGTTTTCATGATTATTTTTCAGCTGGCGTGTGTTAATATCCGGGATAAAAGACCCCAGGATCTTTCTAATAAGGAAGAAAAGAGTGGATCAGCCACAGGAAAAGCACCAGAACAAGCTAGTAAGCATTGAACATTTGCAAAGTACGAGGCAATATGCTGAGAGTTACATTGATGCACATTTTATCTCATTTAGTTCTTGAAACTGCTCAATGAAGCAGACACCCACTCCCATCTTAAAGCTCTGGATATCGAGGCACAGGGAGCTTACAGAACTTGGCGAAAATCCTCAGCAAACACAGAAGATTGTAGCTCAGGTGCTGGCACCCTCAGGCTTCACTTTCCAGGAGGGCCGTGAGGTCAGTGACCTCCAGGACCCAGTGTAGTTTCAATGGCTCTGGGGCACGCCAGCCTGTGCCAGCACTGCTCCTGGCACAGTCCTTGCCTGTCCTGGTGTGAGGTGGCTCCGACAGGCTGGGCCTTGACGCACTGGCCAGAAGGGAAGTGCTTTAGATGGGCCTTGGCGGCATTGCAGGGCCTTCACATGCAGCAATGATTTATGAGGCAAGATAAAAAGAGCTAAATCCATATGGGCTGGCATAGTCAGAAGAGGGCAGTGAATGGAGGGAAGGAGGCGGTAGGGAAGCAAGACAGAGCCTGGAAGGAAGCAAGACAGAGAGCCTGGAAGGAAGCAAGACAGAGAGCCTGGAAGGAAGCAAGACAGAGAGCCTGGAAGGAAGCAAGACAGAGAGCCTGGAAGGAAGCAAGACAGAGAGCCTGGAAGGAAGCAAGACAGAGAGCCTGGAAGGAAGCAAGACAGAGAGCCTGGAAGGAAGCAAGACAGAGCCTGGAAGGAAGCAAGACAGAGAGCCTGGAAGGAAGCAAGACAGAGAGCCTGGAAGGAAGCAAGACAGAGAGCCTGGAAGGAAGCAAGACAGAGCCTGGAAGGAAGCAAGACAGAGAGCCTGGAAGGAAGCAAGACAGAGAGCCTGGAAGGAAGCAAGACAGAGAGCCTGGAAGGAAGCAAGACAGAGAGCCTGGAAGGAAGCAAGACAGAGAGCCTGGAAGGAAGCAAGACAGAGAGCCTGGAAGGAAGCAAGACAGAGAGCCTGGAAGGAAGCAAGACAGAGAGCCTGGAAGGAAGCAAGACAGAGAGCCTGGAAGGAAGCAAGACAGAGAGCCTGGAAGGAAGCAAGACAGAGAGCCTGGAAGGAAGCAAGACAGAGAGCCTGGAAGGAAGCAAGACAGAGAGCCTGGAGTGTCCAGGAGTCTCCGCATGGACCGCTGCCCAGATCCAAGGGAGTGCTGGGCTCTGGGCCCAGTGTGTGAAGCTTGGTGGGGCCACCAGCTCTGAGCTAGCAGGGACTGCTGCTACCCTGTAGACAGGTCTGCTAGGGTGGCACAATCCTGTGGCCCCTGCCCTCTGGAGGTAGAGCCAGGAGCATTACTACAAGTTCAAGGCCAGCCTCAGTGAAACGGCAAGACTTCATTGAAAGCTCAGTGGTGCACACCTGCAACTCCAGTTCTCTGGAGACAGAGGCAGGAGGATGGCAAGTTGGAGGCTAGCCTGGGCTATACATGGGGCTTGCTGGTGCCTAACAGCGTAGATGGAGGCACAGCTCCCAGAGAAGAAAGCAGCCTCTTTAAGCGGAGCTTCACAGCTGCTGGTCGCCATCCCCTGGGGTCATGTCAGCATTATTCCACTTTCCGAAAGAGACACCTGAGGCAGAACAGCTGGCGCTGACAGAATAAGAAAAGCTCGACTTCCAACCTGTCTCCCTCGTCAACAGGAAGCAGGCTTGAGCGGAACGAGCATCCTCTATGTCTTGTTCCCAACAGCAGCTTCCTTCAGAGCAAGAGAAATGGGCAAAGTGCAAAATGCCAGGTCCCCAGCTGCTTCTGGGGTTGGTGGCACTGAGCACCCCAGACTAATCTCTCCTCTGCATTTCCTTGAGGGCACCCAGCAGACTGGCCTGCCACCTCAAGCTTCAGGACAATAGTCTTCCTTCCTTCCTTCCTTCCTCCCTTCCTCCCTCTCTCCCTTCTTTCCTCCCTTCCTCCCTCCCTCCCTTCCTGCCTTCTTTCCTTCCTTCCTCCCTCCCTCCTTCTTAAAGACAGGGTTTCTCTGTGTAACTCTGGCTGTCCTGGAACTCACTTTGTAGACCAGGCTGACCTCGAACTCATAGAGGTCCTCCTGTCTCTGCCTCTCAAGCACTGGGATTAAAGAAGTGTGCCCCTCCCCCAACTGCAGTGGTATTTCTTATCTCTTCATGATTTCTTTCTTGAACAGAGCAAAATATTTCTTTTTCTTTCCTTCTCCTCTTCCTTCTGCATCTCCGCCTTCTCTCTCACCTCCTCCCTACTGCTTCCTCCTCTCCCTCTCTCTTTTTTTTCTTCTTGGACTGGGGATTGAATCTAGGCACACCCCAGGTGAGCCTACCAATGAGCTGCAGCCTGCTGTTAGCTGTTGCAGTGTTTAAACACACAGCTAAGCCGGTTATATTCATGATAGCTAAGCCAGGCTGATTGTTAATCAGCTTTCAGATTCAAGAGACATCACACAGTCCCGGCCAGAATCAGACCCAGAATGCCCAGGACAGCAGAGAAAACACGGCTCCAGATTATAAAAAAGCAGCGTCCTTCTCTGGGCCTGAGATGTCCAGGAAGTGACTTCTGATCACATAGTCACAGCGAAATCCACCCGTGAGCATGGCTTCACGGGTCAGGGTGTCCAAGGTCACGGTTGGTTTCCGCTCTGGGTCAGGTGGGCTGCACCGACTCTCTAGGCCCGAGACACTCAGTTTTCATTTGTCAAATGAGATCCAAAGGTTAGAGACCTGGAACTTCACTGTGTGGAAGAGAGGGAGCCTTGGGGCAGGGGCGGGTCTGGGAAGCTCACTACATCCTGCTCACTTTCGAGAGTTCCTTGGTTTTTGTTTGTTTGTTTGTTGTTGTTGTTTTGTGTACTCCATATTGGAGTATACTCAGTAGGTGGAAAATACTCCTTTAAAAGCATTTACAGTCTTCAGTCTTGGCTAAAACTTCAGGATGACAGAGTACAAGTGTCTCCCTGGAAACTTTTTTTTTTTTTACATTTTTGAGGTCCTTTTTAAAATATGCAATTAAAATGTTTCTCTCTGTGTGTTTGTCTGGGGCCTCTGTTTTTCTTTCCCCATATGGCCTTGGGAAATAAGTCTCTTTACACCTGCTTTTCATGATTGCTCATTTCTTTAATTGGCTTACGGAGATGCATGGCTGAGCCTTGTTTGGGCTATGCAGGCTCTGCTTCTAGCCATTCGGGGAGTAATACCTCAAACAATATTAAGACAGCCATCGAGCCATGCTTAAGGCCAAAACACATATCTTAAAGCTCGCGACCTTCAGTTTTACTCTTACCAGCATTCTTTTCTCAGCCATAAGCCTGAAGGATGCATCCAAATGGCACCTTACAGCTTCATTTAGATTCCATTAAAGGAAATTCTTTAAGAAAAACAAGCAAACTAGTTCACCTTAACTTAAGTTTAAAGCTCTGTTTACTTACACTTTAAACCCACTTGTGGATTGTGTCCTTTGAACAATGTGGCTAAAGACGATGCATTACATAGACTCTAGGGCACTGAGACATCCCAGTGCATCTGCTGAACCCACTCTGGAATCTGTCCTGTGTGTGCTCTCCTCTGTCCAACAGACACTGCCACCACCGGCTTCACAGTGACGGCCCTGAGTCCCAACTCTGTGCATATGAGAAGATCCTGCCCGAGCAGCCATCTCAAAGGAACATCTCAGGCGTCATAATCCACGAGGTCGACTTGTCGCCTGTTGCCTGCAATGCCTCCAAGCCACAGGTGGTACCTTGTCATTGTCTGCTGAGCCCCGGAGCCACCAGCATCCAGAGCAGAGGCATGGGCTGTGCTGGAGGCTCAAGGGCCCAGCTCCTTGAGGGGTGGCAGCCATTATTGAAGAAAGAGGAGGAGGGAAGGCATGAAACTGAATAGGAGGGCCAGGACAGGTGGCAAGGGCTTCCTCACACACTTCCTCACACACACTCTCTGGGAAAGCCTTTGGCTCCTAGTGTAGGGCTTGCCTACATGTATGTCTATTGAGAGTGTCAGGTGCCCTGGATCTGGAGTTACAGATGCTGTGAGCTGCCGTGTGGTGCCAGAACTTGAGTGCAGGTCCTCTGCAGGAACAGCCGGTGCTCTTCACCGTTTCGCCACCTTTCCAGCCCCTGGTGTCTGGGAAGACCTGGCTTCCACTCCAGGAGGCAGATGAAGGCCAACACTGGCTCCCCGTGTCTGTGGACCCAGCTTTCCCTGGCAACTCCAGTCATCCAGGTGCCCAATTCTCCTTCCCCACCCTAGCCTTGCTTGAAGCTGGGACCAGCCTCCATTGGTAGACCAGGGCAGGATAAAGATCGGTGGTGACTGATTTATGTGCTTATTGTATGCAGATGATTTGGAGAGCCTAAGGCCTCCTCTTGACCCTGAGCCCTGATGCTGAACGGGTGGGAGTGCTGCAGACTTCTGCAGACGTCCTTGCCACTCTCGGGCTTTAGACATGTAGTTTCAGGCCCACTCAACAGAAGGAAGGAGTAGGAAGCCATGGGTGAAAATGCCGAACACAGCCCCTTCTTCCAGAGGACACGTATGCCTTTGCTACCTGGTGTAGGCCCCAGCTTCCTTCTTGGAGCTGCGTGGGGAGGGGCAAACAGAGCCCATGGGGATGGCCAAATGAACTCCCCACCCCCAGGTCCTGTCTCAGGCTTCCACCGCACTTCCCTTGCCCAGTCTGAGAATTTGAATTTTTAGCAAACACTTTGGACACTCCCAGCAGGCTAAGGATTCCAGGCCGGTTCCACCTTCCTGGCCTCCCTCTTCTACTGGAGGTTTTCCTTCAGAGAGTCCTCTTTCCTCCCTCCAAGGCCACCAGCAGGTCTTATGTGTGGAGCCTGCCTAGAACTCAAGGTGCTTCAGCTGCAGAGGGAAGAGTCACATGAGCAGGGTGACCTGAGCAAGACAGTACTGTGTACAGAGGAACTGGGTCTGTTTCCGCAGTCAGTAGCTAGACTTGACCCCTTCCTCAGGGAAGGGAAGCCTGCTGGACACAGCAGAGGCAGGCTTGGTGGAATCTCTGGACCCAAGTGTTTGAAGAGAAAAGAGGGAGGAGGAAGGAGGGGGAGGTTTGAAACAGAAAGGGTAGATTGGAGGAGGAAGCAGAAGAGTAAAAGTGGGAAGAAAGAGGGCAGAGGAGGAGAAAGGGGGAGGAGAAAAAGGCAGAGCTTGGAAGGAGGAAGGGGAGGAGGGACAAAGGAAAGAGAGGAGGACAGTGAACTGAAAGAAACCCGTCCACAGAGAAGGTTCTCTCCCATTTCCAGCACTTGCTTGTTCTCTGCCCATCTAATCGTCCTCAGTCTGGGACTATCCTTATGGCCAGGACCCCAGGAAATGCTCCCAATGCCCTTTTACCTTTCAGGCTGGTATACTGAGGTGTAGTTCAGGTGCCCACGGCCATGCTGGGTAGTAATGGTGGAGACTGGCTTGGAACTCTGTCTGTCTGGTGCTCACACACTGATAGCTGCCACCAACTCTCTGCCCACTCTGACTAAGGGACAAAGCCAGCAAGCACACTGGCTCCTCTCCTCTGTGCAGCAGCTGTGCGAGAAAAACTCAGGCGGCACCTGGCTTCTCCAGGGCATTGTAGGCACCGTTGCCTGGGTGCTGGGAAGTCTGGGACCTGGGGTTCTGCTGAAGGACTTAGCCAGACTCAGCATGCTGGCTTAGCCCACAGCCTCACTGACAGGTTTATTACCGAGCTTTACAGCCTCAGGCTTAGTCACCACTAAAGTCAGGCTGTTCAGAAACAAACACATAGCAAAGCTGTGACCCAGCCGCCTGATCTGGGAGAGGTGGCGACCCACCCTGGCAGAACTGGCTTGGGGAGGCAGCAGGCTGAGGTCGGTCGGGTGCGCTTGTGAGGAGCCACACATTTGTCCTTACTTTTCCTTGTCTTTCCTTGGAAGCACTTTTGGTGTAAGAAGCAGCCACCTGAGACAGCCTAACACGGCAAGGGCGTGGAATGTCCTGTCCCTTCGTCCTCCCTTGGGAGCTCAGCCTCAAGCTGACAGGGCAGAAAGAAAGAAAATTTAAAGCCCTGCTGGCTTTTAGCTCATGATCAGAGAAGAAGCCAGGCCTGGATCCAAAATAGTCCAACCCGAATTCCTTTTCTCTGCCTGCCTTTTCCCATACATGGCCTCCCGCGTTCCTATTCATTACTAAGTGACCCAGCACTGCTAGGTTTGCCGGAAGTGGGGAGCGCAGTCAGTGGCTCAGAAACACGCACATCCAGGATAAGTAACGCCACTTGGGGGCAGCCCTGCCTGCTGCCTGAGGCTTCAAGGATATGCCCTGCTGACCTCCTGTCCCGAGCCCCAGGCTGGAGAAAGGGTAGGGCACCTGTTAGTAGAAAATGTATTTGAGGAGCTGGGAGAAAAGCCTCGGGAGCCTTGAACTTGCCTGATTCCTTCGGATAATTTCTTAGTGTGCATGGGTCATTGTCTTCAGTGCCTGGCTCATCCTGGATCACATCACTGCTCAGTGGCCAGGGGGGAACCTGGTGCCCCCGACCCCCAGACCCCCTGCTGGATTCAGAATACCACGCCAGCTCCCGTCAGCAAACAACAATCGTTTCCTGCTGTTTGGGACTTTTGCTTCTAAAATACAGTGGACTTCTTTTGCTTCCTTTGTCTTCCTTTCCCAGCACACACTAATGCTTTATGCTAAAATTTACTCTTGAGCTTGTTCCACGAGCTTGGTCCATTGTCTGACTGTAACATGTAAACGCTGTGGTTGTGGTGTTAAGCAAGGACTGAAAGCTCCAGCCCGGAAGGCAAAGGACATCACGGGGAAGTCTGAGTGTCTGGGCAGCTTGGGGGACACTGTGATGTCACATCCAAATTTACATGACACCTGCTTGTGCATCATTGTGGTGTTTTCCTGGAGCAGCAATAAAACCCACACTTAGGATATTCGTTCCAGAGTGTGCTAGATTTAAGTCCCGACAATGCCACCACTAATTTCATGATGCAGGCCAGTATGTAAGCCTCAGAGCCGGCAGCCATCGGTGCAGAGCAGAGATCTACCTCTTAGAGCAGTGAGTCTAAGGTGTGTTGGTGGGGAATGGCTGTAAGGAATGGTCGTCCTGGCTTGGTGGTGTGCAGTAATGGGTGGGCATTTTGAAGGTTTCTGAAACGTGGCCAGGCTCTTCGTCGCTTCAAGCTGAAGCTCCGCTGGACTCCAGTCCACTTGGTGAGTTTTACATTGGCTCAGAACAATGTGCCCGCAGTTGCCTCCAGGACCCCTCTGCCAAGACCCGGCAGAAAGCCAACACCTGTGGTGGCTCGGGCACACTTCAAGCCCTTGGGCCACCTCACTTGCCTACATTCCATTGGCTGGAACAAGGCTGAGCCCAGTGGCAGAGACAGAGAAGCATACTCAGTCCACAGGCAGGGCACGGTGAGGGTGGGAAGGAGGGAGAAAACAGGGCTGATGATGCCGTCAACAGAAGCTGCAGTTTGGACCCCCTCCCCCGTCCTGTTTCTGACACGTGGCTTAGAAATGGTGATTGTTTCTGGGCTGTCTCAGTTTGTGCGGAGTAGCTGCTTTGGCTCATTCTAGGTACAGTGGACTCCAGGCCTCACGCCACACTGACGGGCCACCACCAGCTTGCTCTTGGTGCTCCCTTCCTTCTGCTCTCAGGACACAAACATGCCATTGTCTCCTCCTGCTCTCTACACCCTGCCTTTACACTTCTTCCTCCCCTCTGGCAGAATTCTTTCTACGGCATGTCTTACATCTGCACGTACATATATACACATATACATACGCATAAATAAACTTAAATCTAGATTCTGCACGAGAGAAAGTGATGTCTTCTGAGCTTTTATTTCTCTGGCATGATGGTCTCCCATTCCGTTAATCTTCCCACAGATGTTTTGATCTCATTACTCGTTGCAGGTGAGCAGAGTCTCATCCTGCAAAGATGCTGCATTTTCCTTCTCCTGTCACCTGTTACTGAGCTCCTGGGCCGGCTCCTAATCTCACCACTTAAGAACAGTGCAGCAGTAAGTATGGATGACCTTTCTTTTGGTGACACCACACTTCACGTGACAAATCAAGGAGCGACTTTCAGCAGCAGGACCTTGGGGTGTTCCTGGCCTGAGATCTGACCAACTTGTGTGGTGTTAGACCACGTATGGGGTGTGGCGAGCCCTGTCCCCGGCTTACGCAGCAGTGAGATGTTGGTCGCGCCTCACAGTCTTTGTTGTCCTTCCCTTGTGCTTTAGGCTGATGCAGCTTACCTTGTGGGCCTTTCTCTAACGGCAGCCTTTCTGGGTCCCATGAAGGCAGGACCTTTGTCTTTGTGAATCAGCAAATCCCAGTGTTTGGCACAGCTTCTGCACTTTCACCTGCTGTGTGAATGAGGAGAAATGACACACCCACTGAATGCCGCTGGTCTCCAGTGAAATGTGAGATGATATATTCCTTAAAGAGGTTTTTGGGAAATATGAAAAATGCAGAAGTAAGTTTGGAATGCCTTTCACATGGCCTGCCCTGACCCCAGTTCATGCAGCACATCTGTCTGTCTCTGTTTGTCTGCCTGTCTATCTATATGTCTGTCTGTCTATTTATCTATCATCTGTCTATTTATAAATCATATATCTATCATATGTATATGTATATATGCATATATATGCATATACATACACATATATAATATATAAAATAAAACACATAACATAATATACAATATATGATATAAGATATAACATATAAATATCATCTATCTGCCCTTAATTCCTGGCAGCACGTACTTAAGAATATGGAGTCTAGATGTTTAAAGCATACATATACTCCCAGCTTCTCGTCTTTTTCCAAATAATTCTATAGCTCCTTAGTGGGCATTAAGGCTGTGTAAAGAAAACCCTTTATTTTGGATTTCTCTTTCCAGGCCCTTTCTGTGACCCTTGGTTCCTGTGACTCGGTCAGGCTTCTCAGCCAGTGGGAACAGATTGCCAGTGTCTCATTAAAATATTGAAATATCTCACAGCAGATGGCAAAAGTGTGAGTCAACAAGACTGCAAACTAGCCAAGAGTGCTGCCCCCACCAGTCAGAAGAGGTGGTCAGGGCAGAGAAGGCCACAGAAGATGAGGGCTTAGAGTGGATGGACAGGGAGAGCGATGGCCCATCTGCCAGCCACTCCCAATGGCAGGTGACAGCCGCTGTGACCGGGCTTTCCTTTATCCAGACCATGTTCTTAAGGATGATGTGTGTCTAGAGTGCCAGGCAGCTATGGCTGCAGCAGAAAACCAAATCCCAAGGAATTAGAGAGCATTGCTCTGATGAGAATGGTCCTGGGAGTGTTTGTGGCTGTCCTCACACAGGGCTTCACACAGTGGCAGCCAGGGGAGACAGAAAGGAAGGAAGGAAGGAAGGAAGGAAGGAAGGAAGGAAGGAAGGAGGGAGGAAAGGAGGGAGGGAAGGAGGGAGGGAAGGAGGGAGGGAGGGAGGGAAGAGGGGAGGAGGGAGGGAGGGAGGGAGGGATGGGGGAAGGAGGGAGGGAAGGAGGGAGAGAGGGATGGGGGAAGGAGGGAGGGAAGGAGGGAGAGAGGGATGGGGGAAGGAGGGAGGGAAGGAGGGAGGGAGGGAGAGAGGGATGGGGGAAGGAGGGAGGGAGGAGGGAGGGAGGGAGGAAGGGAAGGGGAGGGAGGGAGGAAGGAAGGAAGGGAGGGAGGAAGGAAGGAAGGAAGGGAGGGAGGAAGGAAGGAAGGAAGGGAGGGAGGAAGGAAGGAAGGAAGGGAAGGAGGGGGGAGGGAGGGAGGAAGGAAGGAAGGAAGGGAGGGAGGGAGGAAGGAAGGATGAGAGAGAGAAAGCACGCCATGAGTGTGTGGCTGAGAGTTCCGAGGATCCCATCAACGGGCGTCTCTGTGTGTCTCAAAGAAGCACCAGAATTGCTGCTTTTAAAAGTCGCTCTGACAAACCACCCAACAAAGCAGCTTAAGGGAGGAAAGATTTATCTAGGACACAGTTTTACCCCATCACAGAGAGGTAGTGGAGGTCATGGCAGCAGAAGCACATGGCTGTAGCTCCTCATGTCATGGTGGTGGCGAGCCTGTGGGGAGATGTGTGTCTAGAGTGCCAGGCAGCTATGGCTGCAGCAGAAAACCAGCAAAGGCTGGTGTCTGGCAATACTGCTGCTGGGCTGTGGACTTTACTGTGACTGGCTCTGAAACATCACCTCTTGGGGGACTTAGGATTTGGGGGGCAACATTCTGGGTTTTGTTCTGTGCCTCTCCTGGTATGCAGCTGTGGTTGTCTCTCTCTTTTTGTTAGCTCTACACAAGATAAAGCCATCTGAGAAGAGGGAACCTCTTGAGAAAATGCCCTGTAAGATTGCTGTGGGAGCCTTTTCTTGGTTACTAACTGATGTGGGAGGGTCCAGGCCTCTGTGGGTGTGCCATGCCTGGGCAGGAGATCCTGATAGTGTAAGAAAGCAGGCTGAGCAAGCCAAGAGGAGCAAGCCAGTAGGGAGCATGCTTCTGCGGCCTCTGCTTCAGTCTCTGCCTCCAGGTTCTTGCCTAGCTTCCTTGAGTCCCTGCCTTGGCTTCCCTCAATGATCGCCATGATCATGAGCCAAATAAACCCTGGTCTTCCCAGCTTACTTTCAGTCCTGGTCTTTACCACAGCGATTGAATGCAAACTAAGACAGGCGGCCTCTGGTGTCTGATTGGGTCCCACTCATCTCCCTGGGCTCTAGACAACAGCATGGACATTTTTCAGCCTCTCTAACTATGAGGTAGTGAGATAATTCTCTCTTTTGTTCTTCCTCCTTTCCTCCCCTTCCCTCTTCTTCATTCCGCCCTCCCTGCCTCCCTCTCTCATATTTTCTCTTCTCTTTCGTTGCTCCTCCCCATGATGTTCCAGGCTCAGCAAAGCATCCCTAATGAGGGTAACGTGGTCATTGCCTGAGAGCCCCACACCAGTCCTGGTTCTGCCCATGGTTTCTCACCCAAGGGGACTGCCTGGGTTTGGTGAGTGATCATTTAGGTTGCTTTTTGAGAAGACTAGACAATGTCAGGGCTACTAATCCATCTCATCGTGGCTCCACAGAAGTAAATTCAGAACTGAAGTGCAGCATCTGTTTAGGACAGGCTCACAGGCTTGGCTCCTTCCTTGGGGAAAAGAGAGGCCCAAGGCTGGTGGAGGTTGGGATGGGCTCTGTGAGCACTGGACTCTGCTGCAAGTGAGAGACTGACTCCCCGTTATATCTCAGGACTTAGGAAGGTATGGCAGCCTGGAGGGTGTGGAAAGCTGAAGACCCAAGTCAGGGTCTGCTCTGCCTCCATCCCCACAGGAAGCTTCTCCCACGTCAGGCTCCTGCCTCCAGCTTCTTCCTCCTCTAAGCCTCACCCTGGGTGGCTGCCTGGTTTTGTCCTTTTATCCCAGGAACGTCTATGTTCCCAACAGTTAGAACTTGAGATTCAGAGGGATCCAGGAGGGAGGCTGTTATGCAGTTTCTCAGCTCAAAGTTCACCCATTTCACTAGCCTGGGCCAGCTCCTGGGTACCCAGTATATAACCCCAAATCCAGGGGACCCTGCAGAAAGGCTCCCCTTGTGGGAGGAGGTAGTGACATAGTCTGGTTAATTTCCAAAGGGCTATTAGGTCCAAATCCTAGCTCTGACTCTGAGGCTGTGGGGTCAGGGAAGACACTCCTTCTGACAAGCTTATCTGACTTCTGAGATGAGGACAATGGCTCCTGTCTTTGGAGGAGGCTCCAGTTAAATTGATAACACTTAGAAAGACCCAAATCAGAAGGCATGAGGACAGTTATTTAGACTGTGGTGAGTAATTGTGATCAATAACAGAAGGCCCTGCCTCCTGTTAGATGAGATAATGTGTGTGTGGTTGTGTGGAATGGGACGTAGAGAAGTTCTCTGAATTCTCATTCCCACTTTTTCCCTTATAGTCGACTGTCTGCTGAAGTCAGCCATCATCAAGAAAGCTTTGAGCATGTGATCAGCAGTGGACATGGACACAGAAAACAGCCTCGTCTCAAGGGGCCTCATAGCTCGGGACAGTTCCACCTGATGTCAGTGTTGGAAGTGAGGCTGTTGTCCATTGTCAGTCCTGCTCATGGTCCTGGCTCCACTGGCCCCACTGAGCTGGCTGCCCTAGGAAGAAGACACAGAGTAGAGCCCCAGCCGCTAGCCCTGGACACACCACAACCCCAGGAGAAACTCCTGTTTCCATCTTCTCTAGCGTCAGCACCATTCTCCCTCCTGCTCTGGAGCCCCCCCCCCCCACCTTCCTGGGGAACTTTATTGGGCCATGGAGTTCCCAGATACATGGCTGGCCATTCTTTTGGGTGTTCTGCCAGTGTTTCTTTTAATTATTTAAATTGGTAGGCTGGGAAGAGTGAAAGGTTTTCCTTGCTGTGGGTGGACCTTACCGTCAACTGCACAGAACAAAAAGGCTGCATTTCCTGGAGGGTAAGAGAGGGTCTCTCGTGGTAGTTGCTTTTCTGTTGCTGTGATTAAGGACCACGATTAAGAACATTTATAGGAAGAAAACTGTATTTGGACTCAAGGTTCCAGAAGGATAGTGGTCAGCCATGACAGGGAGTATGGCAACGGGAACTGGATGCCGAGAGTTGGCATCTTAAATGCAAGCATGAAACAGAGAGGAAACGGCAGTCGTGTTAGGCTCTTCCTGTCAAAGCCTGCCCCACATGATGCGCTCCCCAGCAAGGCTGCGCCACTGAAACAGCGCCACCCCCTGGGGCGAAACGCTCCATTGCCCAAGACTGCAGGGGACATTTCTTGTTCAAACCACCGCACTGCCGCATAGCCTTTGAGCTCGTGGCGCACCCTGAAGACTGGACCTCACCCACATACCCGTGTAAACTACTTCCTTACAATCCATCTCATCTCTTCTCCTGCAGACAACCTCTTGCCTGTGTTTCTGCAGAAGTCTGCAGCCCCAGATCCCTGCTGAGGGACTCTGGGCTTCTCTTATTGGCCCTGGCCTCCCTGTCATTTATCCCCCTGGAAAAAGAGTTCCTGCAGAGCAGGCTTCTCCAAGGTGCCAGGGTTTTGGAGGGGCCAGAGTGTCCGGGGAGATCTGTGGGTACTCATGGTGCACACTGTGTGCCCCTCCCCACTGGCTGCACTGACCAAGAGGGAGCCACAGACCCAGCAAGGAAAACCCATCAGCATGCTTTGGCCTGCTACCTGGTGCAAATCCCCTGCGGGTGCAGCATGGTGCCATTAAGGGAATGATGACCTCCATTTGGAAACAGTGTTTGTTGAGTTGAATCCTCAGCCGGTTTGCTCTCCTCACACGAGTGAGAATTGTACTTGGGATTAAGTTTTCACTGTGCTGAATGCATTAGCGGGTTTCTGCTTTTTGTCGGTAGACAAGGGACATAACCTTCACTGAGGCGGTCTGTGGGGACCTGGACAGCTGGAGTGGCGGCAGAACGCTGGCCGACCGCAGGGGATTAGGGCCAAGCACAACCCATTTCACACTGAAAATAAGATGATTTGTTTTTTGTTTTTATTAAGAACTGGCTGTTGCTCATGAGGATCTGTGGAGGGCATCCCCGGGTGGGAGATGAGTTTCTGGGCATTGCAGCCAGCAAAGCTGCTTCCAGATCACCACTCCTCCCTGCCAGCCCAGGGCCAGAGCTATTCTCTCCTTGGTGGCTGAGTGTGTGCAGCCGTGGGCCCATTTGTCAGGCTTCTGGAGACAGTGTGTACCTGCTGGGTGACTGCCTTGCTCTGTGCACACATCAGCCTTTCTGTGCCTGCTTAAGGCCATGACCTTTCCCATCGTACACAGCTTCCCAGTGCAATGACTACCTCATCTCATCCCCTCGTCCATGTGACTCCACCCTCATCTTAAATCAGACCAGCAGTCAGCACGGGGTGTTTTGCTCGGTGTCTGGGAGAGCTGGGAAATCAGAACCATTTCTTCCCTATCCATCCCCAAGACGTGCTTCTCTGTGGATGACCTGTGGGGATAAGTGTAATGACGGGCGATGGCGTCTTCCCTCTGGGCCGATGGCAAACACGTAAGGCATTCTTTCAGCTGTTTGAGAATTTCACACAGCACCCCTCAATCCCCTGCCACTATCCAGTCAAGCTTTGAGAATTTCACATAGCGCCCCTCAATCCCCTGCCACTATCCAGTCAAGCTTTGAGAATTTCACATAGCGCCCCTCAATCCCCTGCCACTATCCAGTCAAGCTTCCTGCTTCTTCCTACCCAACATTCAGATTTTCTTCTTTCCCCATTGAGCCCAGTTTGTGTGGCATACAAGCTAGGACAATGGCCGGGATGTAGCGCCAGATTTTTGAAAGGCAGGGTTCAGGAGACTATGCCCTCTGGTTTTGTCTGGGAGGGGAGTGCTGGAAAGCTGACAGGTGAATATCTGTTTATCAGCATCCCCAACAAACCAAGAAACGGGAAAAACAAAAACAAACCTTGCACCAGTGATGCACAATGAAAGAGCAATTCTCAGAGGGGAGCCATGGACTTGTGTGTATGTATATAATCATATATAGTATAATATATAGTCATATGCTATGATTTTTCATATCTTTGTCATACAGTGAGGAGAAAACTCTGATCTGGGGAGGACCAGCTGCTGTTCTCAGCAATGGGGAGTATGATCTGGGGTTCTGTGGATGCCTGATATTTTTCTAGGGGGTCAAAACAGGACATCCCACTGCCTGACTCTCTGCCCAGCTCATCCCAAGAAGTGCCTCACGCTCCACGCAAGTGTGAGGTCGGGGGCTGGGTAAGTGTGACAGAGGTCATAGGTCCAGCCAGCATTCCAAGTCTCTGCATCTCACATCTCCATCCATCTTAGACACGTGGTGCACATGAAGAAACGGGTTTGCAGCAGACTGAGCTGCTGCGATCCAGCTCTGCTGAAGGCAGCTCCTTCCCCGCTGGCTGGACACAACCATCTCCCAGCTCATATGAAACTGATGCTTAGGAGACTCCCTGATGCTCAGTCCCTGTTCTCAGAGTGCTCCCACTCTTGGCTGTCCAGAGACGCATGCATCCTCTGCAGTCAGGTGTTAGGACACTTAAGGGGCTCTGGTTAACCCTCTCTATGAACCGAAAGTGCTTCTGAGGTGTGCTCTCTGGCTTTGGAGCAGAGTTCCCTCGGGGTGATGGTGTCTGGGTAGGAGTCTCCCTGCGGAGTCCAGCCGGGCGGGAGCAAAGCCTAACCCTGCCTGCTCAGGTGCTTCCTTGGGGCTCCAGACACCATTGTGAGAGCAGTACCACATGGAATCCTTACCAGGAGGAGGGCCCACCTAGACGAAGGTGGCTAGCTAAGTGCTTGACCTGTGGCCTCGGTGCCAAGCACTGAAGATGAGGTAAGCTTATGTCCCTCACGTTTTAGGATAAAAGCTAGTGTGATGTGAGGAATTGCAGCTATCATGGAGTGGGGCTGGCTCCTGAATATGGTAGATTTCTGTGCTCACAGGAAAGCATGGATCCTGCTTCTTTGTTCCAGACAGACAGAAAGCCCGTGTGGGGTCCCCTCGGAGTGACGGCCTGAGGACTGGTGGACGTCTGCTTTCTCAGCCCACGGTCGGGATCCTTCCCTCACAATGGTGCCAAGGTACAGCAGGCCAGGGGCACTGTCCAAAGGGCAAGGCCTCCCACACTAACGGAGGGGTGTGAGGCCCATGATGGACAGGCTGGGGCCACTTGTGCAGGTAGAGCCAGAGCGTGGTTTGGACCTGGAGTCCACGATCTCCATTGCTTGCGAAGGTGAGGGGCAGTGGAGGGTGAGGGGCAGTGGGGGGGGGGCGAGCAAAAAAAATGGAGACCGAAGATGCCTGCAGGCCAAAGCCATCTGGCCCAGGTGCTGTCTCACATCCCGTGACAGGATGGCAGGGTACAGTGACAGGGTGTGCCCCAAACCAATCACAGAGCTGACTTCCCGGGTGGCTGGATACACACTATTTCCCCAAACTTCACCACCTTCTGTTCTCTCTTGGATCTCACGTAGCCCAGGCTAACCTTGAACTTACTGTATTTATGCAGTCTCAGGGCTTGAACCGAGGTCTTCCTGCATACAAGGCAAAATCTCTACCCATAGCCTAAGCCCTTACATTTTAGATAGATGCTTTTTACAGAGGAAAAAGCCTGGGGTGTAAGGTCCTCTGATAACATGTGTTGCCTTGTGGGTCCACTGCTGGTCGGCATTGGGTGGGCATGGCCCCAGGCTGGGCACGCTACACACTTCTAGAATTCCAAGGACAAGGGGCGTGGGAAGCCTGGATTCTGGGGGAACGAAGAAGGCTAAGGCATGGAATGTGAGGGGTAAGTGATAGCAGCCATATCCAGGTAGAACCAGGGTTGGAAGGCCCTCCTGTGGGCGGGGCATGATTCTCTTGTATGTGTACAAGCTGGTAAGACCTCTCCCACCCCATGCTAGAATGCTGTCTGTGTGAGGCTCCTGGCAGTGGCTGCAAGACCACACCTCATGCGAAGGGCTACCTACAAGGCACTGTTTGCTTTTTGCCCTGGCCAAGGGCTTTGCTCCTCCTAAGAAGAACTCTGTTCCTGCTGGCATGGAAAATGGGCTCGTGGCCGTCAGGGAACAAACAGGTCCAACAAGAGCACATAGTTTAAACAGTGTAAGACAGAAGTTAGTTTTCTCTTTTAAGTGATCCAAATCCAGAGATAAATCTAGATCCCAGGGAAACACCAATGTCATCCCTAAGAAGCCACAGTTCTGTGGTCCAATATGGCTACCTAAAGATCTCTAGTCATGTCTAGAGTTGAGGCATTTCTGGGGAACAGCGGGTGCCCCTTCTCTTTGTGACCCTCTTGGAAGCCATCTGTGATTTGCTTCTGCTTCTATCTCATTGGCTAAAACCCTTCACAAGGCTGCAGCAGCTTCAGGGAAGGTTGCAGAGTGTATAGTCTTTGGTCTTTTATTTCGTTTTGTATTAGGGACTGGACTCAGGGCTGTGCACGTGCTAGCCAAGGGCTCTGCCACTGACCTATATCCCTAGCTCTCTCTTTGCTTTTTATTTTGAGATATGGCCTTGCCCAGTTTCCCAGGCACGAATACTGAACCGAACCCTGAGTTGGAGGATGTGACACCAGGGTACAGAGGTGATAGAAGGAGAGCCCTTGACAAGGGGGCAGGAGGATGGGCTAAAGCAGTAGAGCAGGGGACAGCATGCAGTGGGTGATGGAGAAGGGCTCAGTGCAGGGCTGAGGGCGGGACCCAAATGCTGCGGACCCAGAAAAGGCCTTGAATGCTGGGACAAAGCATGGCTTTCCTGCAGGGCAGAGGTACTCAGAAGAGGAAAGCAGGAGGCACAGAAAGGCTAGTGCCTAGCGTGTACTGAAAGCCTCTCTTGGCCTCCAGCCACACCTCTCTGGAGCACTGTAAGCCAGAGCTGGAAATGATGCACTGTGCGCCATCCTGGAGCCTGGAAGGTAGTGGCCAGGCTCCTCTGAGGGCAGAGGGAAAGGCCTCTTTGTCTTCTTCAGCTTTGGCTGGCACCAAGCACTCTAGCACTGCTGGGCTCACAGACACATCACCTCCTCCCTGGCCACATGGGGCATCTGCTTTTCTTCTCCACTTTGTGTCTTCCTGTAAAAGCCACCCTGGTCACTGGGCTATAGGGCCCTGCATCTTATACCTGCCAAACCCTCTTAGCAAGTCCTGTGGCAGAGAGCGTCAGCTCAGGGGACACAATTCAACCGCACTTCACCTCACAGGCTTTCACTGAAGCTGCCCAGGCAATGGAAAAGACCCCAAGCTCACGCTAGCTTCCACAGCTCTAGCCACTCTGAACCGCCGAATCCCATTTCTCCCTAATTTATTAGCTTTGCATGGATCTACTGCCCTTTGGTGCAGGGCCTGACAAACACACAGTTTTCCTACTGACTCCCAGCCAGCTGTATGGTGGCGAGCCTGCCAGCTGGCACGGAGCACACCTGGGCCTGGAGGCTGGCGGGGATATAGCCAAGGTTTCCCCTTCAGTTTCTTCTCTGCCTCACCATGGGGCTGGTCGGCAAGGACATGGATGATGGCCTCGTTTTGCAGCCCAGGAGCCCACGGCTACCCACAGCTCCATCTGGCTCTGTATCTAGTTGCTGCATCCTTTTCAACGTGTGTGTGCGCGCACGCATGTGCAAGTATGGGTACACACATGTGGGGGCACTGGAAGCCAGAGGCCAGCCTTGGGTGCCACCGCTCAGGAGCCATTGGCCTTCATCTGGCTGCTCCCGTTTGCTTGTTTGCAGTTGTCTCACAGGGATCTGGGACTCACCAGGTAAGCTGGTAGCTGGCTGGCGATCACCACGACTGAATCTGCCCCCTCCATCCCCTGTGCTGGGATTACAATGCATGTCATCCACCTGAGCTGTTGCCTGGGGTCCCTGTGATTGCTGACTGGTGGGAGTGGGACTCAGTGTGTCTGATTTCATCAGCCAGCAGCAAGGTTCCCTTGTGGGTGCTGCATGGGCCTCCTGCTGTGCCTCTAGGCGTTGCTCGTCGCATTGCTTGGCTTTCTGGGATGGTGCTGCAGCTCAGGCATTCAAACCGGCATCTATTAGCTTTGTTTGGGAGTTTGAGGCACCAGGTCAAGGTCAATAAGCCTTCCTTTCACAGAATTTGCTGGTGAGGGAGAGTGGGTCCTTACCCATCCAACCTCTAGCAGCAGCTGGCATTTCTTGGCATGTGGAAGCACTGCCTATCTCTGCCTCACATGACGCTCTGTTCTGCGTGTGTGCCTGTGACCTGGTTCCCCAGGGGCCCTATCCTATTGACCGGACTCCAACATGAACTTCAGCGTGTCTCACCTAATTATGTCTGCTATGACCTGGCTTCTGAGTAAGCTCGCTCTGAAGTTCTTCACCCTCTGAACTTTGAGCCCACCCACAATAAGCCAACCTTTAACAAGGCCCGGAAGACTCGCCTCCTCCAAAAAGCGCTCTGTTCTCCCCTGCCTTGCAAGTCCTGTCTTTTTGACTCCTTGCACAGTCCTAGGTTCAGTGACTGCTCGGCGTTGGATGTGTGCCTGTCTACCAGGTGCACTTTTAATTACTCTGGAGCACAGGCAGCCCTTGGGCCCAAACACGGCCCAGCAGAAGCTCCCCATTTCATGTGGTTACAAACGGAGGGAACATGGCAACTTCACCGTGGAAAAGGAACAGGGGCCTGCAATGCCTCACATCCCCCACTGGGCAGCTGACTTGTACAGGATCAAGGTCAAGCTGGGTGTGGGTGAGCAAGCTGCACAGGGCATTTCATGCACATCAGCCAGGTCCTGGCTCTTGTGCTGAGGGACACCCAGCGCCCGGACTCCTGGGAGAAAACACCATTAGCAGAGAACACCTCAGCTCCACCAAGGGCCAAGGGGAGTGGCCACACAGGGTAGGTGACGGGGACCCTGGGCCCCAGAGGGCACTCCTTGGAGCCTGGGTCTGGGGGGTCTGGAGTTGTCTCTGGGAGTTACATTAGATGAACATGGTTGGTCTGAAGCCGAGAATATCAGGCTGGCTCACTTGATTCATAGTCAGCATGCCCAGAAGGCTGAGGAGACCAGAAAAGTGTGTGTGGGCTCCTGTGTGTGTGCATGTGCATGTATGCATGAGAAAGAGACAGAGAAAGAATGTAGACACGGAGTCCCAAGAAAAAGGAGACAGCGCTTTTCCTAAGACGACAAAGCCAAGTCAGGTTCACCCTCCTGCCCCCGCCCTTCCCTAGGGTGAGGGAGTAGACACACCTGTGCCATCTTCTCCGGCTAGCTTGTGTTATGGCTGGCGCTTTTGTGGTCACTGTCACGCCCTTCATCCCATGAGCCCTTCTGCAGGGTTGAGCTTCACTGTCAATTTGGCGGAGCTTTGAACTGCCATGCAAACTCTTGTGCGTGTGCTCATGAGAGTGTTTCCACTAACAAGGCTGAGCTGGGAAGATCCTCCTTGAATGTGGGTTGTACTGTCTCTACTCCCTGAGTGTGGATATGACGTGAGCACCAGCTTTCGCCGAATCTGCTCCATGACTGGAGGAGGGACTGAGGGCACCCACATTTGGGGCCTGTCACCCCAGCGGCCCCCTTTCTCCCTGCTGTCCCTGGAGAAGCCAGTTGCCCTGAGCTCCAGCTGCTTCCTCTCTGAAGTGGGTTTTGTCACAGCACCTGGCTGCCCTAGACACTAAGGAAGTGACTCCTGGAAGGGCTCAGCATGGTGGCTTCCCACGGCGGGCCTCCACAGGGCCACGCTCCCACCACCGGCATCACCACTGCTTTTCATTAATATTCCTGAGGATGGGATGCTCATGTTAGATGGGCATGCAGCGGCTCTACTCAGACCCGGCTGATCACGCTCCAGAGTGGGGACTGACTGATTTGGTGAGCTAATGAATGACAAGTCACATTTCAGGGCTACGGGGCCAGGGCCATGGCAGCTGGGGAAGGTGAGGCCTCCTGCATCCTGCACTAGTGAGTGGCCCGACAGGCACCCTGCTTACTCTTGCAGGGAGGGCTGAGGTAGGTGAGGAGGATGGCGCTCTGTAAGCAGCCCGTGGGCACGAGGGCAAGGCCTGGGGGCCATCACCATGCTGCTGAATCATCAGTCACACCTGCCGTGGCTTTGTGTTAATTTGGAGGGATACAGGAGTGTCACAGAGCAGGGGTTTGCCCTGTGATGCCCTCTGCCTGTCTACATATCTCATGGGCTCCTTAAGATGCAGCATCTCTGCCCAGGCTTGGACTCTCTGCTCACTGCTCTGGAGTCATCAGGTGCACCCGAGGTGAAGCCCAGCTCTCAGGAGCTGTGAGGGCCGGATCCAGGCCAAGGCAGTTCAGTTCCGCCTCTTTTGCCTTCTGTGCACCCTTTCCTCTGCCACCAGGTGGGTGTTTCCTGGGGCGACAGTGAGGCATCTCTCTGTTCCTCGGGGAACAATGGGAGCAGCACGCACTCTCCTGCTTCCTCAGAGCTCTGAAGGCAAGTTCTGCCTCTGCCGGTGCTAGCCCAGGCCCAGCGAGTCCTCTGCCTTCTGAAGCCCCTGCCTGCCTCCAGCTGTGCAGGCTGGCACACAGGCACACAGGCACACCTGGCCTTCCTTCTTCCTGTCTTTACTGCTGTGGAGAGAACTGACAGCAGTGACGGTAAAGTCTGATGACAGCCCGATAACTCCTAAATCTTCTGAGTTACCACCCAGGCTCCCTGGTCTCGACAAGCCCAAACCCAGCCTTCCTGGGATCCAGACCCAGTGTGCAACCATGGTCTGCAGTGCAGCTGCTTCTGGGCTCCACCTTCCCAGAGCTGCTGCAGCTATGGAGTGGCTCAGGGCAGGAAAGCGGGAACTGGCCTGGACCGCTCCTCAGGCCAGCTGTCAAGGTGTCTTCACTTTCCACTTGGAAAACCACCAGTCAGTGGACAACTGCAGTGGACATTCCGCAGGGCTGGGGGGGGGGCACCACCTGGCAAGGGTGCTAACTCCCGTTTCAAGCATCTCTGAGTTCTGTGTGGAATTTCGAAGGACAGGCTGACTGTCCATGAGCAGTAGAAGTTAGGCCTCTGTCCCCAAGTCCAAGTTGAACACAGGTTGGAATCCTGGTGTCAGTATGCCACTAGAAGAGGGCGTCAGGGACTTCTCGGCTAGAGGATGGCCCAACATCTTGACTGGTTGTGTTCCCGGGATTTGCCAAGAGCTGTGTCAGGCCCAGGCCCTCATGATGGCTCCTTAGCCGGCCTGGGTGGAAAGGGCACCCCAGTCCCCTGCACCTTTGTAGTCTAAGAGAACAACCTTTTCATTCACATGGGAAGAAGCTCAGCCCCGCAGCCCTCAACCTGTCACGTCCCTCCCCCATTACCAGGTGCACTTTTAATTACACAGGAAGAGTGAACCTGGTAGGCTGTGGATGGAAGGGCAGGCAGGTGCTGCTGAGTGCATCTGTGAAGAAGGCGGTTGTGTTTAGTGTGCATGGGAAGGCCACGCTGATGAGAGCCCTGTGGAACACACGGTTCGAGGGCCATTCACCAAGGCTCAGACAGCGTGCGGGGTGCTGAGGTGTCTAGAGCTGGAAGGCATGGTGGGGTGCCTATGACCCCTGGGTCTGAGGGGGCAGGGAAGAGAATTAGCAGAATCTGGGGGAGCCTGGTATGGAGAAGTGAGCTTGGGAGGTGCTTTGCCCTTCAAAGGGAATGGCAGGTGTGAGAGAAGGGGCAGGAAAACCCACCTGCCCCACCTCTGCTCTGTGTCCTCTGCCGTCCTCCACTGTGCACACAGGCCGAGCCGGGCCGCTGTAAAGTGGTCCACAGGGAGGGAGGTCCTCAGGGAGGGCTGGGGTAAGAGCTCAGGCCCTTATGCTTGCATAGCAACTCTTGACTGCCGGAGCCACCTCCTTGGGACCAGAAAAGTCACTTCCTTTTCTTTTTCTACGGAGAGTAATTGCCCTCTCAGCAGTTTATTCTCTTGTGTCTTTAGCCCAAAGGCTCCTGAGTCATTTTCCCAATGGCCATGCTCACTTCCAGACTTAGAAATTTCTTGTTCTATATCTTGCAAGACACAGAAGCGTGTGGGGCTGATGCTAGGAGCACACAATCTTTTCTAAAGAAGCAAGGCAGAAGCGCTGGCTTCTGTCGTCTGTAACCCAAGGCTGGATGGACTTCCCAGAGTTCAGGTTAGCACAGGTACGGTGCGGGACCGTGCCTCCCCAAATCAAGCCGCGTAGAACCTTAAAGAAAAGCAGTCTGCCTGTGGCGCTGCCAATGGCACCAACACTCTAGAGGACCGAAGGCTCCTTGGCCTAGCGTTAGCTAGTTGAGATTCAGTCTTTGCTTTCTGGTCCCCGAAGGCTCAGCAATGTCCCCAAGACCACTCTGATGGCTGATGGCTCTTCCGCTGGCCTGTGTCTTTGCTCATGTGGCGTCTAAGTACTTAGGAGTCTGTAAGAAGTATTATTGGTCTCCAATTTTAGTTTCAAAGCTAGGTGTGTGAGTGTGTGAGTGTATGTGTGTGGGGGGGGTGTGAGTGTGTGTGTGGGGGTGAGTGTGTGTGTGAGTGTGTGTGTGTGTTAGTGTGTGTGGGGGATGTGAACGTGTGTGTTAGTGTGTGTGTGTGTGGGGGGTGCCACTGACACCTGTTGGTTATCACAGTGTCCTTTATGGCATTCTTCCAAAGTCTCAAGTTCTCAGTGATAGTAACTCTTTTTTCTTTTAACATGTGTGTGAGTGTATGTGTGAGTGTGTGTGTGTGTGTGGACATGCCTGCAGAGTTCAGAAAAGGGCATTGGTTTCCTGGGAGTTACATGTGATTGTGAGTCAGCTGGTTCGTGCTAGAACTAAGCTCTCGTCCCCTGAAAGCGTAGTTAGTGCTCTTCACCCCTGAGCCATCACCGCAGCCCCCAGTGAGCAGATTACAACACCCAGAAAAAGAACTGAAGCTGATCCTTAGATAGACGACAGACAGACAGACGATTCCTCGGATCACCCTCTGGCTCCTTCTCCCTAAATCCTTCCCCACAGACACCCCAGTTATCCTACACGCATTTCCACCCCAGGGCCTTTGCCCTACTTTCTCTTCCAAACCCTCTTTGTGTGTGTGAGTGTGCACATGCGGGCATGAATGCCTCGGGTGTTGTTTTTCAGGGCCTCTGGGGCCCTGAGACTCACCAGCTCACTGGCTAGGACACGAGTAGCTGCTCTGCCTCCCTTACACCACCGCGCCTGGCTCTAAGTTCAGGGCTCTGGGGGATCAAACCCAGGGCCCCACGCTTACACAATCAGCTGGCTAGTTTCAACTTGACCCGGCTGGAGTCATCTGAGAGGAGAGAACCTCCAATGAGCAGATGCCCCAAGGTCGGGCTGCAGGATGGGGGGCGGGGCGGGGGAGGCGACCCCGTGTGGCGGGCCTCCCTGGGCCCTGCTCCCGGGGTCCAGCAGGCTGGCCAGCGTGGGGAGCGAGCCCTCCACTCCCCTGCTTCAGCGGCTGCTTCCAGGGCTGAGGGATTCCGGTTTCAGGACACACAGAAGGGTGTGAGAGCCGGACACACCCTTCCCCAGCTGGCCTTTGCTCGCTCCGGCAGGGCAGCCACCGGAGCCCTAAAGCAGAGCCAGCAGCTCCGCAGCCTGGCACGGCTGCGCTGCCGCTCGCACCGTCACTCCCGAAGCCAGGCGTCCTGCCTTCCTCCGCTCACAGCCACCCTCCCCGCGAAGCTGACCCTGAGAACAGAACTGCGACCCGTCGTCGTGTCTCCCGCTGTTTCCCGCTCTCCTCTCGTGCATTACACTGATCATTTTGCACAACCACGACGCAGGAGAACAAGTTATGTGTCTGTTTTGCTCAGTGATGAATCCCAAGTGCCCCGGCCTATGACGCATGCTCATTTCTTTTCAATAACTATTTCTTGACCAGTGTCCAGGCCTCCTCCCCTGCCAATTAGCTCTCCAGCGGTCCCTGGCATGCCAGGACTTCCCAGAAGAGGGCAGCCGAGGAGCGCCGAGCACGGAGCGCCGCTGGAATGCGAGTCTCCGGGAAGCAGGAGGGAGGAGGGAGAAGGGAGGAGTGCGCTCCGCCCCGCTTCTGAGGCCTGACAAAGGCGATCGGAGGAGGCCTCCGGGGAGCCGATCAGCCCTGTCCGCGGCCCAGGAGCTTGTTTACCAAAATTCAGGTGTGAAAGTCTGAAAAAGCTTGAGTAGAAACGAGGTCAGCCAGTCTCCCGCGGAGGGAGGAGGGTGGAGAAGATCGAGGGATCCGCCGCACTCCTCCAAAGCGCAGAAGTTGTGGCTTGTCCTCCACCGTCTAGGGAAGGACATCATCCTTCGCTCATCCCCACGTGTGAAGTCCGAACACCCCCGCAGGAGACTTTGTTACAAGATGCGGCCCCTCCTCCCCTTCCTCCTCCTCCTCCCACCTCTCCCCTCCTCTCTCTCCTCTCCCCTCCTCCCCTATCATTCTTCCCCTCCTTTCCCCTCCTCTCCACTTTCCTCTCTTCCCCCTCTCCCCTTCCTCTCCCTCCTCCCCCTTTCCCTCCTCCTTCCTCCTCTTCTTTCCCCTCTCCTCCCCCTCCTCCCCTTTCTCTCCCTCCTCTCCCCCCTCTCTCCTCTTCTCCCTCCCCCTCCTCCCCCTCCAGGGACCAGTCAGCCCTCTCCCCTTTCGGTTACCTTGTGCAATCAGGGAATTGAGTTGCAGCAGTAACAAAACCTTCAAAAGCTGAGTTCAAGGTGAAGCTGCCTTAGATCAAATTCAGTATTTGATTGTGACCTGTTGGAGGCTTCAGGCACCTGAGCCTGTCGGCGAAGCCCGGGCCAATCAGCAGGTCAGACTGTCACTGCTTTGAGGACACCGCGAGCCAGCATTTATGAGGTGCTTCTTGTGCTCTGGACACACTCAAGATACGTCTGTGGCACAATTCCGTGGAGCCACAGAGCAGCCAACTCCTAGCACTGCAACCCCTTTACAGCGGTATTCACCACAGTGGAAAGACAATTCTACGGTTCGGGGTCATCACAAGAGAAACTGTATTAAAAGGTTGAGGACTGGGAAGGTTGAGAGCCCTGGCTAAAGTCGGGCTCCTTGTTCTCAGTTACAGCAAACTGGACACCCAGCCAACCACCAGCTCACCCGCAGTCATGTGGAGGGAGGCAGCTGTGGACAGGCTCTGACAGATGGAGAAACTGAGGCCTGGGGAGTGGATAGGACTGAGAACCAGACCCTGAAGCCCACATGAGCAGTGTGTGCGAGGATGGCTGCTGTGACGTCACATCTCCGGCTCATGCCACCAATGGAAGGCTTTTCCCTTGATTCTGGGTGTGGTGATGCCCATTTGTCACCCCAGCCCTCGAGGTAGGAGGCTCTGAGTTAGACCGTCGGACTCACTGACCGAAGACGGCTCCTCGTCCGCCCTTCCTGCAGCTCAGGAGGCAGCTGTGGACTTGCCCTGTTCTGGATTGGGGTTTTGTTCCTTTGTCTGTTTGACTTGTCAGCTGCCTCTGGCCCCTTGTGAGGAGACCCCTGCCTGCTGCCGAGCTTACGGTGCTACCTGGCATGGTTCACACAAACAGGCAGCCAGGCTACAGAGTGCACACTTGGAGCAGGTGGTGGAAGCCCTGGGTGTGAGGTCACTGCCTTCTGTCAGTTATCTGGGGCAGCATCTTCAGACTCTCAGGCTGGTTGTCCCCGGCCCTTCATATCCCCTTTCACATTGAGACGTCAGAATCTGGTGTGGTCTGCCCTTGCAGCCCCCAGTTGCCTCTGGGTCGAGCAGTGCAGCTTCGAGTGGCTGGTGTCTACTGTGCAGGCACTCTGCCTGCTCTAGGCTTTCCCTTCTCTCAGCAGCAAGCTTTGATTGTCTTTCTTCCTGGGGCTTCACATTCTCTGTAAACATTCCCTGTGTCCCCTGTCCCACTGCAGTGGCAGTGATCTTTAACAAGCGCGGTGAGCTGAGGTGGGATAAGGTTGCCGGAGCATCTTCTCCCTGAGGTGGACTTGGTCCTAGGAGCCCAGATCTGGCCACCGTGAGACAGCAGATGCTGCTCCTGCCCTCCAGCTTGGAAGCCTGCCTCAACATGCTTCAGACCATTTTGTGGCTGGAGTGGAAGCACCTTCTGCGGCCATTGCCACTGCTCCATGATTATTAGGGAGACAGATGGTAATGACAAATGGAAACATACAGAGGCTCAAGGCTGGCTTCGCCTGCCTGGATGGGACAAGGGGCAAGAACCTGGGTTCTCCTGGCAGCACCATCCCTGGGGCTCCTGGAGGGGGTGAAGGTCAGCCTCAGAGAGTTGCAGCAACGGGTCATCCATGAGGACAAGGGAAGGGTTCTACAGCCTGGACCAGACCATGTGAGATGGTGGGCTGGCAAGCTTTGGGTGAGCGGGCACTGTAGTGGATCTGAGGGCGCCAGAGGCTCATCCCCACCCTCTCTTTGTCCCTCGCTGTCTTTGTTCGGAGTTCTTGTCAGACTGTCTGCACTCCTCTCTGTCTCTGTGGTGAACCACTTGGCTCAGGCCAGCATCTCTCTTTGCCTCAGCATCTTCATCTACGAATGGGGGCACGACTCCTGGGCTTTTCTGAGCATTGGCTGAATTGTGAGTCTCAGCATCCTGCCAGGCTACCACAGTTCTGCTCCACTGGGCAGGGCTGGCTCTCCAGAACCCGCCTGTTAACTACTTTATGTGTTCAAATCAGAGCAGAGGATAGATGGAGACCTGCTAAAGAAGAGTGACCACTGAAGTGAGTGGTTACGGGAAGAGACAAGTGCAGGTGGCCTGCAGTACATGCCAGCCTGCAGAACACCAGCCTGCAGCACACCAGCCTGCAGTGCATGCCAGCCTGCAGAATGCCAGCCTGCAGAACGCCAGCCTGCAGCATGCCAGCCTGCAGAACGCCAGCCTGCAGAACGCCAGCCTGCAGCATGCCAGCCTGCAGAATGCCAGCCTGCAGAACACCAGCCTGCAGCACACCAGCCTGCAGCACACCAGCCTGCAGCACACCAGCCTGCAGCACGCCAGCCTGCAGAACACCAGCCTGCAGAACACCAGCCTGCAGCATGCCAGCCTGCGGTGCATACCAGCCTGCAGCACGCCAGCCTGCAACACACCAGCCTGCAGCACACCAGCCTGCAGCACGCCAGCCTGCAGCACACCAGCCTGCAGCACACCAGCCTGCAGCACACCAGCCTGCAGCACGCCAGCCTGCAGCACACCAGCCTGCAGCACACCAGCCTGCAGCACCGCATCTGGAAGGCCCTGTAAGGGTACTGGGAAGGAGACCGCAACAGATGTCTGGGTTCAGGCACCAAGGACTGCGCCTTCCTTCCGTGATTTGGCACCTCTGAGTGGTCATTCTTACCACAGAGAACTCTGCCTCTCCCCCCTTCATTTTGAGCATGCATTTCCTTTTCAATTAAAAACAAAGAAAAACAAACAAACAAACAAACAAAAAATTCAAATAGCCAACTCTCCCCAACCACTGGTAATCTGTCATTTGTCTCCTTTCAAATCTAAACTTTGAAAGGAGAACACAAAAATAGGATGCTACTCCATTGCTGGGTGAGGACCAGGGCTCCTTCCTCTGAAAATGCCTGCTCCTCAGTTCACTTTCCCTACCAACAGTTACGCACCTGTCAGAATATAACCCAAGCACCGAGAGAACAGAAAGGTGGCCATGCATTAGGTGATGCCCAGTACCCAGCAGGAAAAGTCACACACACACACACACACACACACACACACACACACACACACACCAATAAAACAAAAGAGTTCATGCTTATACATCCAATAATCAGAATACTTCAAACACCCACAGCAATAACCAAAGGGCATCACACACACACACACACACACACTGCCTGATAATGCAAAGCCTTCATACATAGACCAAATAAGCAGAGCACTTCATTATACCCACAGCACTAACCAAAGAGCTTCACACACACAATTTGAAGGGCTTTTTTTAGCACTTAATACCTCCATACCAACAGCCACCATAACACCCCAACAACCACAGCATTCAACAAATACTCAAGCGTACTTTTCCAACCCAAACGCTTCAGCAGCCCCCCAAACCATTGCATTCACGCACCCCAGCCATGGCCACAGCTCAGTGCAACACCCTTCACCCCATCCCCAAGCTCCTGGATTTGCTTACTGCTGCAGTACATACTTGAACACCGAGACATTAGCCTGTGACTTTCTTTTCAGATTAATGAGCAGAAAAAGATTGGAAGAGGGAGGGGGTGAGAATGGCGGGAGAGAGCAATTACACCCAAATCTTTTCTCTGTTGATTAGGGATTCCTTCTCCAGTCTGCTTTGGCTCTGGCTAAATCTTTTTCTAATGAGATGTGGCTTATCCAGATCAGGGCGCTGAGAAAAAAAGTTGCAATTAACTTTAAGAAGAAAAGGAGTGAGTGAGAAAGAGAAGGAAATGTGTTGGGGGAGGCAGGGCAGGGAGTGGGGGCAGGGGCTGGCACAGTGGGCATGGCCTGGCCTGGCCATCTTGGAGCAGGCTCTTGGGCAGGTGGAGAGGCCCTGCTGGCCTCACTGGGGGCCCACAGTGTGTAGAAAGGGCCCTGCAAAGTGTCTGATAGCCTGGATCAGGTATCTTGGCTACGACCAGCTCCAGTCCAGTGAAAGGACACAGGCCCTTGACTCATCGGTCATGTCAGGTCCAGGCCTGTTCTTGTCTCAGAGAGTCTGGAGACAGCTTTCCACTAGTAGCCAGAAGCCAACATACTGACATGGACCTCAGACACAAGAGCTGACTTCAGGGTCTCCCTGGGCCACCTCAGTCTACCCACAGGGGAATAGGGTCCAGAGCCACTTAGAAGGCAAGAGAAAAGGAGCTGGAGAGGTGCTTCAGTGCTTACGATCACATACTGCTCTTGCAGAGGACCGGAGTTCGGTTCCCAGCACGTTCCACATTCCAAGTTCCACGTTCCCAGCACCCACGTTACAAGGCTCACAACCTCAGCTCCAGGGAAAGCTGAGTGTTCCTCAGCAGGCACCTGCTCTCCTGCGGACTTACCCCCCCCCCCCACATGCATCCTTACAATAAAATCAATCTTGAGCAGGGAAGAGCGAAGGTGGAAATACCACAGTGAGGTGGAGAGAGGCACATGCGCTCTGCAAGGCTCCATGCAGAGGTTACTGGGCCGAGCTCAAGCTGGACACCAGGAGTTTCTTCTCTCTGGGGCCCAATGTTGCCACCTGTTAGGAAAAGTAAAGGAGTGGGTGGTGAGATCCCAGGCTTTCACCCTTGCTGGATCAAAGAGAGACACAGACACTGAGACTCTCACTCTGCCTTGGGCATCGCCTTGGACCTTCCTGAAAGATTTCATCCTCAGGAAGGTTAGGTGTTCCCCTTGCCAGGGAGATGAATATCCAGCAAGGCATGAGGGCACCTAGACTGGCACTTGTGTGGGTCTCAGATTAACAACTTGGCACCTCTGTGCCAGCCAGGCCAAATGCGTTGAGTATGGGTTGTCTGGACTTAGGCTAGGAAGGTGTGGAGGGGGAAGGGCAGGAGGGGGTATAGTTCCCATTTTCTTTGTCCCCTATGACTCACAAATAGGCACACATGCCAAGGGGTCCATGCAGTTCATGTAAGGCAGTATCCCTTCATTCTGTCTATATCACACTGCCTTACCTATCCTCAGGGCTTCTCTGGGTGAATCAGAAAGTGGTTCAGGCACAAAGCTGTTGACACCAAGGGAAAAGTGAAGCTAGCCCTCTCTAACTCTTGCCTTATTTGGGTCTTTTGTTTGCTCCCCAGAGAAGAGGAGCCTCTGCATGAGAAGCCACTCCCAAACTTCTGCCTTGCGGGATTGTTCAGGTTGACCCCTCATCAGAGAAGCCAAGGAGACGAGCCTGTGCTGGGGAACAGATTAACTACATCCATCTTTCCCGCACCTAACTTCCAGAGAGGTCACCTTCAGGCCTCAGGGCTCTTTTCAGAGCCCTGAAAAGGGTCCTAAGCCAATTCTTCATTCTGCCCCTTCCCTCTACCATGTTAGTTGCTGGAAACATTCTGGATCCTCATGTCTCTGTCTGTTGCCAACAGAAGAAGCATGTGTGCTAGAAATCCTAGCTACAGTGCTAAGTTAGAAATTCTTAAACATATAGTAAGGTCATATGAAGGGAAAAAATAGAAAACAAAACACAAAACCCTGAAGCCAAAATTGGACACAGAAGGGCAGATGTAGAGCGAACAGGAAGTGCTGGCCCTAGGCTAAATGAAACAGCTGTCACCATTGTCCTGGCCCGAGAACTGCCTTTGGAAACTCCATGCGAGCTGGGCTCAGAAAGCAGATGTTAGTAATTACAGCACATGAAACCAAGGGCACAGGATTAGGAAAGTGACGAAAAAGAAATGGTACTGGTAGATTTATAGCTGGCTCAGGCAGATCTGCTCAGGTCAGTGAGGAGGGGGTGGGCAAGCCAGCCCGGCCACAGAGAACCCCTCCCACTTCCCATCAAATGTAGCCTCTTGGCCTCCCTGATCATTCTAGAACTGAGAGTGTGTTGGATTATTTAATGGTGGTAGGCTAGAGAGGCTGGTCCTAGCCGCCTTTCCAGGAATCCATGTTTACAGGGTCACAGCCAAATACCTCTGACTACAGCTTCCTAGCTGGTAAAATCCCCAATCCTGGAGATGTGGTGGCAGGAAAAAGCTCAGGCTCTAAGCACACAAAGACCTGAGTTCAAATCCCCAGCACTCACATGAAACATGAGGCATGTGTCTGCAATCCTAGTGCTGGGGATGAGGAGATAGGCAGGTTCTGGGAACTCACTGGCCAGCCAGCTTAGCCCAGACAGAGAACTCCAGGTCCAGCGGGAGCTCCTGTCTGAAATACGGTGGAGAGTGAGAGGGAAGACAAGTGACAGTGACCCCTGGCTTACACACACACACACACACACACACACACACACACACACACACATACACACACACACCCCAGGTGCCAAAGCTGGTCTCTGAACAGACAAGTGCCTAGGGGTGGTTGATGTGCAGAGGCATCTGCACATCCTCAGAGCTTGTGCTGTCACCTCCAAGTTTACTTCCGGAGTCCAGGAGCTCTGCACAGCTGAGGTGGAGCCACCGCCAAGCGGGCCTCCCTGCTGTGGCGAGGACAGGGACTGCAGGGCTGAGGGCCTCTGAGGAGAGCCACCGAGGCGGCTTCCTGGGCTAGTTACATCAGTAGAAAAAGTTTCTACACATTCGCTTTTTCATGTGAGCTTTGGTTGTAGAACCAAACAAAATAGCACTCTCACATCAAGAAACAAACAAAACAACAACAACAAAAAAACAAAAACAAAAAAACTGAAAAAAAAAAATAAAAAACAAAACCCCAAACCTTCCCATCCCACCACCCACCAGAAGGGACACTTCTCAGAAAGCTTCGAAAGAAGGTGGAGAGCATGTGTTTGCCATCTTTCAGCCTGATATGGAAACCATATGCTGAAATACACTAGCAAACACACTTAATATAACACTCACTTTTATTAAATGTGGTTTTATAAACGCTCTCCCCAGCCAGGGCACCTTTGCCGTGCTGGAGGCTGGAACTTGGCAAAATCCTCTTCCCACTGTTACGTCTATTGATACACATTTTTTGAAAATGAGTCTCGGACCCTTGGAAAACAGGCTGGTTCTGATTATTACCTCTAGGGAAGGGCACAGGAGGGCATCTTTTTCCTCTGATAAATTAAAAGGACTGTAACGGGGGCTTTCTGTAACCTGTAAAAAGGCAGAGCCATCTGTGACTCATTTAGCAGCTCCTTATGGAAGATTTATTTGATTAATTCGGGCACAAGAGAGAGAATATGGATTTCCCCTTCTTGAAAGGCCCATGCACCCTCACACACGCACACACCCAGCACTCATGGGCAGATAGCTCAGGAATGAACTGCTGAGCAAGGGGCCTCTGGGCTGAGATGTGTCGCCCTGCTGGGGCCATGCCCCTTTTCTGAACAGTGCGTGGGCCCAGGCCTGGAGATGCTGAGGTGGGAACAGCCCAGAACGCTGGCTTGTTTTGAGGAAGCAGGTGCCAGGTACCCCAGGCCCCACACCAGGCTTCTCCTGCAGGGTCTCAAAGGCCCGTCAGGGTGGAACGAGCCCTCTTTACTAGCACAGTTACTATAAATGTCCAGTCTGCTTTCACTTCAAATTTTCTTTGCTTTTTTTTTTTTTTTAAATATATT